>NC_064560.1:186159033-186473676 GCF_937001465.1 Orcinus orca | reverse complement strand
GTTCCAAGATTCGTTTCATCATTTACCTGTTGAATTATAACCCCTTCTGAATCCTGTGATTTATAGACAGGCAGGAAAAATTCATTTGGTGAAGAGACTATCTTGTTCTCATCCTTTGGAACAGACAATAACATAGTCAAAGCTTTTTGGTATTCTTGACGTTCCTGTTGAATGGCTAAATCTTGTTCATTTTTATATTCATTTTGTTCTGAATTCTCAGCCTTTTCAAAATCAAGTAAATGCAACATACCAACATCATCTAGCATTACTGAGTTTTCCTTGGACATGCAGCCTAAGTCCACCTTCAGGATATGTAGCAGGTGGCGCATTTTTTCCTGGAGTTAAAAAAAAAATACAAGAATAATAATATTAATTAAGCTAGTCAAATTGAATTACTTTTGTCTGCAGTGCTGCTAACCTCAGCAGGATTCATACTTCTTCTTCCACATTCTGCCCGCACCCCTCACCCCCAGAGTACACAAAAAAGCACAAGGGAAAAAAAGTGCTTGCTCTTAATGCATTGATTGAGAGTATGGTAAAACTTTAAAATTCTTTCTATATTAGAAATTTTCTAATGAAGTTCTAAAGACAACAAACCTCCTCCAAATGATGTTTATTTTGTTTTATATGTCTCTCAAACAGTCGTTCTAGAAACCTACAAATGATAAATAAAAATGTTAATGTCTCAAAATCAGAAAATCAACTAAATATAAAATAGCCATAAAATAAATAAACTACTAAAGGTTGGAAAATATGTTTTAGATTACCCTTTTTCTTTCCAGAGATAAACACTAATCCTTCCCTGTTCTGTCAAGTTCTCCAATTTGGAAACTAGTATGGCTTCCACTATGTTTTAGTTATGTAACAGATGCCAATGTTTCTTCTAAAAAGACTGCATGCTACTTACATTTCTGTTAATAAAATATCTTCAGTGAGGTTCCACCCCCCCACACACACTAAAAGTTCTTTATCTTTTTTCTCTCACACACATACACAAACATCAAAAGCCTTCCCCCTCTTTCTCTTTCACATATACAACCCCCCAAAAGCAAACCCCTAAAGAAAATTCTTTACAAAGAATTTTGTAAAGAGTTACCTTACAATGCTTCCAAATTGTACTTGAAAAAAATTCCACTCATAGTAAATTCACATAAAAACCTAAAGTTATCACTTATTAAGCACCACTAAGTGTTAGACATTTGTGCTGGACAAATAATAATCATTATACCTCTCTGATCATGACCAATACTGGGAGACAAAGGTATTATAAAACCCATTTTAAAAGACGAGAAAACAACATAGTCTAAGATGATGGTTTACTCTCCCCTAAGGTCACAAGCAATTAAGAGAATGAAACCCAGATATGTCTGGCTCCAGACACATTCTTTCAACTACACCATGCTTGTCTAGCTATCACAGGAGTATATCAACCGGTTTCATTTTACCATTTGTTACTCTCAGTGAAGTTATAAGCCAATCTTAGATTTAGTTTTTCTGAATTATTTGAAATGTTTAAAAAGTCCAAGAAATCTGTATTCTGTATTTTAAAACTATCAATAATGTTTGGACCGGTCACTTCTGGGCACTGTTCTATGCATATATATTTCTTTACCAAAATTGGGATTACACAATACATACTGTTTTGATATCTATATTGTTTTTTCTAATCAACTATATATTTTGAACATCTTTATGCATCAATAAATTCACTTCTACAACATCATTTAAAATCTCTGAACAGAACTTACTATTACATTCTACAATTTATTCAGCTGAACCTTTACTATTCAACATGTAGGTTGATACCATTTTTTGGTGCTACTATAAAAACTGCCATAATAAACAGCCTTATAATCTAAAAGAAAAATGTGAGTTTTTTAAGCATATATACACATTTTTCATGCCAACCATTTCTGTTTTGGCTTCTAACCTTTGCTTTATTGTTTTTATTTACAGTTGGTATCAATGTTTTTGCTGTGGTAGTGGTAAAAAGAACACATAAAATTTACCATCTTAACCAACTTTTTTTTTTTTTTTGCGGTACGCAGGCCTACCACCGTTGTGGCCTCTCCCGTTGCGGAGCACAGGCTCCAGACGTGCAGGCTCAGTGGCCATGGCTCACGGGCCCAGCCGCTCCGCGGCATGTGGGATCTTCCCGGACAGGGGCACGAACCCGTGTCCCCTGCATCGGCAGGCGGACTCTCAACCACTGCGCCACCAGGGAAGCCCCATCTTAACCAATTTTAAATCTACAGTTCAGTGGCATTACATATATTCACACTGTTGTGAAACCGATCAATAGAACTTTTTCATCCTGCAAATCTAAAACTCTACACCCATTATGCAAACATTCCTTTTTAACATAAAGAGGTAAACAGAATTATTGTAAAAAAATTCAGGTCTTTTTGGTGTAGCTTTTTATACTAATAATGAAAATGTTCGCTTTAAGAAACTTCATATAGAAATAGAAATAACTCATTAAAAATGTCTGCACTTCACATATTATTATGACAGGGAAAGCATGTAGCATATACATAATGGGGTCCTATGATACATATCGTAAAGTTTTATCTAAATGAATTTCAGCTAAATAAATGTATAAGCTGGCTCAGGACCACACAGTTTCCTTAAGATATACAATACTAATCTGGTTTTGCAAACTTCCCCTTTCACTCACAGTGTGCAAATGTAGCCTTTAATTTGTCCTCACGTTACTAGTAACAGTTGTAACAAAAAAAAAGCTTGCTTTTGATTCTCATGACAGTTTCAAATAGTAAAAAGAGATGATGGATCTTTGCAAAGAAACAGCAAAATTTAGTTTACTAGTCTATTATAAACTAACGGATATAACAGTATTTTTTTGGCTTGTTTCTTTGTAGACTGTATGGGATTTTTACATGGGTGATAATGTCATCTGTGAATAAAGACAGTTTTATGGTTTTCTTTAAAATATGGATACTAGGGGTTTCCCTGGTGGCACAGTGGTTAAGAATCCTCCTGCCAATGCAGGAGGCTCGAACCCGTGTCCGAGAAGATCCCACATGCTGCAGAGCAACTAAGCCTATGCGCCACAACTACTGAGCCTGTGCTCTAGAGCCTGTGAGCCACAACTACTGAACCTGCATGCCACAACTACTGAGCTGTGCTCTAGCGTCCACAAACCACAACTACTGAGCCCATGTGCCACAACTACTGAAGCCCGTATGCCTAGAGCCTGTGCTCTGCAATAAGAGAAGCCACTGCAATGAGAAGCCTGCACACCGCAACAAAGAGTAGCCCCCACTTGCTGCAACTAAAGAAAGCCTGCACGCAACGAAGACCCAACACAGCCAAAAATAAAAATAAATAAATTATTAAAAAAAAAGCATCTGCCTGCCAATGCAGGGGACATGGGTTCGAGCCCCGGTCTGGGAGGATCCCACATGCCATGGAGCAACTAAGCCTGTGTGCCACAACTACTGAGCCTGCGCTCTAGAGCCCGTGAGCCACAACTACTGACCCCGCATGCCGCAACTATTGAAGCCCGAGAGCCACAACCACTGAGCCCGTGTGCTGCAACTATTGAAGCCCGCACACCTAGAGTCCATGCTCCGCAACAAGAGAAGCCATGACAATGAGAAGCCTGTGCACTGAAATGAAGAGTAGCTCCCGCTCGCCGCAACTAGAGAAAGCCCACGTGTAGCAATGAAGACCCAATGCAACCAAAAATAAATAAATTTATAACAAAAAATATGGATACCATTTCTTTTTCTTTGTGATAAATTTTTTTGAAATTGAGGTATAATTGCCATATTATTAATTTAAGGTGTACAACGTAATGATTTGATATTTGTATATATTGTAAAATAATCACCACAATAAATCTAGTTAACATCTGTTAACATATGTAGTTACAGAAAATTTTTTTCTTGTAATGAGAACTTTTAAGATCTATTATCCTGGTAACTTTCAAATATACAATATGATATTATTAACTACAGTCATGATGTTGTACATTATATCCCCATGACTTGTTTATTTTATAAATGGAAGTCTGTACCTTTGGACCCCCTTCAACCATTCTGCCCCTCCTGCCCCACCTCTGGCAATTTGTTCTCTGTATTTAAGAGATATGACAGTATTTAATGAACAAACTCTCTATTCTTTTCTCTACCTCCACAAACTGTGAACTCGTCTTAGAGTATGAATTAAACATCCTTTATAATTTACTATCAATTATAAGAACAATTACATCAATTATAAGAACATGATCCCCTAAGAAAGCAATATCATTTTCATTTCCTAATATGTGGAAATAACTTTAAAAAATTAACACCAAATGAAGAGTATTTAATATATCATTCAACCATTATAATACAATTTAAAAAATCTAACCTGTTTGAAAATAAACCAAGTTTCAAAATTTCATCTGTTACATCTTCAATGAAACTCAGATACAACAGTTCTTCTTCACTGTGAAGGCAAAGTGATATACAGCATAAAAAATCACTGCTTATTTACTCTGAAAATGATAGGAAACATGAGTACCTAATTAGAAATATCTGTACTATTACAAATGTACTTCCATCTCACATTATTATGAGGAATATTATAAAACAAACATTACATCTACCTTCTCAAATTATGCAAGGATATTTATTGATATTAAAGATGAGACAATATTCCCTAATAGAGTAAAACTTCATAGATGTCTGAAACATTCATCAGGAAGTAAAAAATAAGCAAGGATTAAACAAAACAAAACAGAACAGAAAGCAACCAGGGGCAGCGCCAAGAGGGCAACTAGGTGTGACCCACCGGGGGCCCGTGTTCTTGACAAGCATTTTCAATTTCCTCTGGCTCCTGACCAGGTCCAGCAGCAGAGGTGTGAGTCCCTCTGCATGGCAGAGGGGAAGGAAGAAAGTCATCCAGAGAAACAGAAACTTCAACGATGAAATCCTCTCCTGCTCCTAGGAGAGCATACTGTTTTAAGGTTGAGAAATTTACTGAGCAGAAAAAATTATTTTTTTTCCTCAAAAGGTTTGGAGATGAGGAAAAATATTCTAAAAGAAAAATCTGTGTATATACAGTAATAAATTTTAATTACTTGGACACATTTCTCTGTTATATTATCTTCTGAGTTAACTATATTTTACAAGTTATTACAAGAAAATTAGGGTACTATTATAGGTTTGATTTTAATTAGCTAAAAATCAGTGATGATAGAAAATGTAAACAGCAAGTAACTACTCAATTACTGAAAAAGTAAATACAAGGGAAAGAGTTAATTAGCAAATCAAATAGAAGACTAAAATACTGCATAAAAATTACACTTTCAAACCAATTCACAGGCAGCAAGTTTGAGAATAAATGAAAGTCTATAAAAGTAGATTGTTTTCCCTGAAAAAATACAGCTTAACTAAAACAACATTCAAACCCAGAAGTGGGTTTTTTATCTGCAAAAAACTGGTGAAGTTAGAAACCTCCAAGAATGGTATCCTGAGCTACCAAGCCTACATTTCTCTAAAACTCATCTTTATTATTTTTATTTATAAAAATAAAAATTATGGGTACTAATTATTAAAAAAAATAGCAAGTATTATTAACTTAGGGACAAATTTCTACTGGACATAAAGATGAAGTGATTAATAATTATTTCAGAAAATTCTGGTCATTCTCTCAGATTTGGTGTGCATTATACGACTGAACCCCAAAGCTGGTTGTAAAGAAAGATTAGTGTTCAATCCTGACTAATTTAATAATAATTTGTGTGAGTCTTAATTCTTCATTTCCACTAAGCAAAATGAAGAAGTCAAAAATATCTTACTCAGAATAGATTTTTCTCCCTGAAGGAGGCTGCAGGGAACATTGACATACTGCCCTGGAAAGAGAAAATTAGAGTGTTTGAACAAAACAATGATTTGGCATACAGTAATATGTTAGTAATAATATGTTTCAGAATTTTAAAGCACTTTTCACATTCATTATCTAATCTTATCTTCAGAAAAACCCTGTCAGGTATTTTAGGTAGGTGTTATTTTTTCCACTTCCTAAACAATTCACCTGGGGCAGAAAGGCTAAGTAACTTGCCAAGGTCATGTGTTAGTAAGTAGCAAAGATAGATTTTTAAACTAGTCTTGTAATTACAAATTCATGATCCTTTTAAAAATTGTACTATGAAACTTACCTTGTATAAACAATTAGTTTGACTAAGATTAAAACATAAATGATGTTGGAAACATATCTCCCTATAGAAAAAAGTTTTAAGCTGTTAATTATGATAAACTTTGTCATTATTCAGTTATGTCATCATTAGTTAATTCCAAGCTTCCTATTCAGGTATATTCAATTATAATATTTTACTTTACTTCTTTTAGATAGAAGCTACTGGGAAAGATAACTATCCCTTTCTTTAGGTTATTCTTTATATTCACTGAAGACTGGCTCAACTGGCTCAAGAGAGTATCTTAAGCTATGAGTACTAAAGCATCATGAATTTCCAGACAGAGAAGTCAGCAACAAACCTCCTTGCCACTCCCTCCCCACAAAAAGCCTTTCCAGGTGAGATCTCCCTAAGGAAAGGCCTGAGGGAAGACCTGGGCCCTGCAGGGCTGCGTGTGCTTGCTTCCAGTCTGCTACAGGATGTCTCATTCTTGCTCTTTAGTCTTTTTTTCCTTCCACCTCCTTCATCTCATATCCAAACTCTGACACTGGAAATGCACTTGACAGCTGAAGCTATCAAAGGCATTTTTTAAGTTCTGTACTACCTGCTAACCTATCTTTTTTCTTTAGGCGCAGTGTTCTGTAATTCCAAAACATGAGGAGTCGTTTTAAAAAATAGTGCCTCCTCTACAAAGCACGGACAGATAAAGCACTAGCACAGGAGGAATATTCAAAAGCACAAATGCTGAATCCTCAAATGGTAGGGTTCTTCAGTACTATCTGTGCCATGTAAACTGGTTAGCATCACTGCTGGAGGATCTGTCTTGGGGAAAATCCTTTCTCATAATGAAGAGGGATAGTAAATAATACAAGCCTGTATCCCTTTTCCCTTTATTAATGAATTAGCAAAATGAATTCATTTACACTTTTAGTGACCACCTACTTCGTAATACTTCCTTAGTAAAACTAACAGGGCCACTGAATTGTGTAATACCAAAACAGATGGGAGAGCATTCAGTTAAAACAGTACTCATGTTTCCAAGTCTGAAGTGTCTGTCCCCTGCCACCACCCCGCTACAGCACGTGGCACGTGGGATCTTAGTTCCCCTGACCAGGGTCAAACCTTCACCCCCTGGAGTGGAAGCACGAAGTCTTAACCACTGGACCGCCAGGGAAGTCCCCTCATGTTGCAAAGTCTGTACGTCTGTTACACAGGAAAGCAGTTAGATATAAACAGGTGAAATACCTTGATGAGGAACACTGAAGAGCACTGTCTTTAACCTCATCCCATGGTAATTCATGTCCTTGTAAAGGTAAAGGGGTTATTTTTCCTTTGGTACCATATGACATACAGTTAGATGCCTGGGGATGCAATGAGAAGAATAAATCTTTATTTTGCTTCAAAAATACATTATGAAAGCAGAACTAAAGCAAAACAGGAAATTTCCAAAAGTAGTTGATGAAAGAGCACAGAGATACCCAGTAGATAAATGTGACTGATATATTAGGACAAAGGATGTTTCAGAATTCACTTTTCACACAATCAAGACTTTTTTCTTAAATTTATTTAAAGGTAAAACAATTTCTTATATTTTAATGACGAATATTTTAAATGACATTAAAGAATACCACAAATAAACATATAAAGAGAAACCAAGCAAATAAGCAAACTTGAAAGAAAATAGCCAATTATTCAGAAACTCAAATAGCCCATCTGTTTCAAATGCCAACCTATCAAATATGTATTGTTGAAGCAGTGGTAGCTCCGGCAGTACGAACAACAATATAAAGAAAAAAACAAAAATAATGGCAGCCTACTTTTATAGAACGCTTACGAGGGGCCAGATACTGTGTCATGCATTTACTTGCATTATCCGAGTTAATCTTTAGAATGCTAATTTATGTGTAGTGCTTTACCGTTTTAAAAGTGCTGTTAGGATGGTCTATCTACTGTAGCTAATACTCTTACTAGCTTCCTCAAGTTGATTATGGAGTAAGGGGACATGCCGTTTTCTTACAGGGTTATTAGATAAACATTCGGAGCACAATGTCATAAAAACGGACTTCTGCTTTAGTTTATTTAGTTATCTACGGAGCTAAAAACCCTCTTCCTAAATCTCAAGCTAGTCATAGCCATCATTTACTGAGCCCGGGTCAGACTAGGTACTTTACCTACAACATTTAATCCTTCCAATGATCCTGCACATCAAGTACAGTTTTTCTAGAGGTGGAAACTCAGCTCTCAGAGGAACTGATTTGTCCTTGGGCCTTAAATGGCAGAACCCTATGTCAAAAAGCTATTAATGGCTGGGATGGAAAACTACGATCCTCTACCCATTTTCAGAAGGGAAGAGGGAAGCTGAGTATGCTTATATTATCCCTGAATCTGCTTGACATTTTAATAGACAAACCTTTTTCACAAACAATAAATTTAAATTAGTGTATGATTAATACCCCTAAAATAAAAATAATCAGTTTATATCTCAAAGTCAGACTTAAAGCTGTAATATTTTAAAATAAATGATTGCTAAACATTCAAAATACAAACACTAAAAAAGATCTTTACAGTCTAGACAAAAGTAAAAGCAAGCACAGGAGAATGATATCCACCTGTTTTTATAAAATGTATTATTTCCAATAATATAATCAGTGGCAATTCTTTAAAAAAAATACAGGCATAGAAACTAAAATAACTTCTGCACAACTTTTCTGGCTCCTTTAGTGATCCAAGTCTGCAACTTTGAAAAGAACATATAAGGTATTTTACTCATCCACCCGTCTATCCAGCCAGCCAACCAACCACCTAGAAAAGTTGCTAACAAAAAATGACCTCCCGGATTGGGCAGGATCCACCTGGCCACTCACAGAGACCTATAACCATCTGTAAACAAGCAATACTTCTGTATACTGGTTGTATCACATGCAAGAAGTGTCATCAAGAGATTATTCTTCACAGTCCAAATAGCTACACATGTTCTGTTAAAGCAGCTATAATTCTAATGTGGGACACAAAGAAATCTCATTTTTATTACCTGCTTTATGTTCATTTCTGAATCTGTGAAGTTCTTAATCTCAACTGTCTCAAAATCAGACTGAAAGCTGTAATATTTTAAAAGAAATTATTGTTAAATCTTCAAAGTATAAACACTGTGATAATAAGCTTTACTGGCTAGAAAAAAATAAACTTCAAACATAAGATATAAAATGCATCTATTCTTGTAGAATGTGTAATTTCTAATTATATAATCGGGAAATAGATATGGTTTGGATTACATATGCCTCTTTTTCCTTTTTTTGAATAGCAGCTAGATTTCAGTTGGACAGAATGGGACTAGGGAAGTGGAAAGCATTATCTTCAAAAGCTGTCAAAAATATAATCAGAAAAGTATTCGTTGTATTTGCTTCCCTCATTTCTTCTTCACTTAAAAATTCTATCATTTAATTCCTTAATTCTTTAAATGTATACAGACTGATCTTACTATACCTCTTATCTTTACCCAGACAAAAGAATACTAGTCATAAATTGTTTTTTACTTTTAAAAATAATTAAAACCTAGCACCAGATAAGTATTCATTTATATAACACTAGGAAAAACAATCACAAATCCGCTAACACTCAATACTTTACAAGATTTGTTTCTTTCTTCAATCATCTGGCAACCTTTAATGAATATTCATTATGTGCCAGGCACTACTGTATATGAAAATATTACTGAGGCAAATTATACTTAATTTCCAGAAATTATCCCAATTGCCTACATTATACCTGAGGAGCTGTTGCTGAGTATTTGCAGGGAGGGAAGCATAGGGGTAGTTAGACAAACAGTTGCTTTTTCTCCCCCAATATAGCCCATTGTTTTGCCATTTCTAACATAAATCAATAAACATATTTACACAAATGCTGTCTGATGACATACTTTACGGATTCTCTGAAAGTATATTTAAAAACATACAAAAGTTCTAGTACCATGTTTGAAACAATAAATTAAAATACGTAACATTCATGTTTATAAGGAGCTTGACAAGTTTAATAGCTATTTATTTTTTCAACAATTACTCTGATAGTTCTAGTGATTCATGCAGAAGGAAAAGCCACATTAACCTCATTCTAATCAAAAGGGCACTACCAGACCTTAAGTGTGGCACATAGGGTACATGATATAAAGTAAGGAATATTATTTAATTTCTACCACATCGTGAAGGATCTACTATTGGCTGTTGTGCCATACCTGCTTAACTGAGTCTGAGTTTCAGCTTCTATCTGCTGATCTGTAAAATCCTTTTTTCTTTTGGCAGGTGTATAATATCGATACTGTGACAGGAAAGATTTTGCTTCTGTTTTTAAAGTGCGTGGGGTGAATGGCAAATGTCTGTTAGAAAAGAGTTCAGAATGTTTATCCAAAAGGTCCCCACTGGGTGCTTTCGAAATTACTAACTGAAACCGCTGGGAATTTAGGGATGTGCTCCGGGGCCTTCTGCCGTAGGAGGTTCCAGAGGATGATTTCCTGGGCCCAGAGGCAGCGTGATCCATGCTGGACAGGAAGGAACTGGAGTTCTTCTCAGTACCATTTGTGAGGACTTTATCGGATTTAGGTGGATTTAAGTGTAGTCGCTCTGAAGAAGTTACTGGTGACCTTTTAAAGGATGGAAATCTGTTCACTTCTTCGATTAACATAGCATCTTCATCTTGTGGTTCTCCTGGAGGCTAAGAACATTTGGTTTAACAGTGATCAGTTACATTTACAAATTCAGATAATTGGGGATCTCCAGATTACACATTAAAAAATGTAGAGCCTCAGGGCTCTACAAATATAGTGTGTATGTTCCTGAAAATTTGTATTTGAAGTTATATTCAAGTTTTTGAATTATTAATATATAAAAATATAATTCTAAATATAAGCAATAGCAATCATTTTTCTTTCTGAAACTAAAAAAATGATTAATAACATATAACCATATTTGTGGTCTTGAACCTGTGTACTGAGGTAGATCTCAGTTTTGAGTTTCCAAACCAATCGTGAGTACTAATCCCCTTCTCAACCACTGCTGGTGGCAGCATCCACCCATTCCTGCCTTGTCATGACCACCTTCAGTGCCAGCAGTTCCTCTGTGACTTAAAGGCTTTGAAGGAATGAAAAGGAACTTCTCTTCACAATGTATAGATGTATGGAGCCCTGATTTAAGTAACTGATATTTTAAACATAATTAAGAAAGGTTGATGCCATAGGGAAGTTCATATGTTTCTTTCTCAACCTCTCATGAGTGGGGAAAGCTTTGAAAGGAAGGCATTTTGGCCTGCTCTATTTCTTTTTGGTTTAACCATTAAAAAAAAATTTTTTTTTAATTGAAGTATAGTTGATTTACAATGTGTTAATTTCTGTTGTACAGCAAAGTGAGTCAGTTATACACATATATACATTCTTTTTAATATTCTTTTCCATTATGGTTTATCCCAGGATATTGAATATAGTTCCCTGTGCTATACAGTAGGACCTTTTTGTTTATCCATTCTATATGTAATAGTTTGCACCTACTAACCCCAAACTCCCAATCCATCTCTCCCCCACCTGCCCTCCCCCTTGGCAACCACAAGTCTGTTCTCTATGTCTGTGAGTCTGTTTCTGTTTCATAGATAGGTTCACTTGTGCCATATTTTAGGTTCCACACATAAGTGATATCATATGGTATCTGCCTTTCTCTTTCTGACTTACTTCACTTAGTATGATAATCTCTTGATGCATCCCTGTTGCTGCAAATGGCTTTATTTCATTCTTTTTTATGGCTGAGTGGTATTCCATTGTATATATGTTTGGTTTAACTTTGGAAGAACTATTTCTACAGGGTATTCATAAGGTTTAAGAGTATAGGTAATATTTTATTCTTTTACAGACTAGGTGCCCATAGACTAGATGCCTTGTCCATGATTCCAGACTTTAGGGACACCTGTGTATCCTTTACAGAACTTTGAGGCACTTTATTAAATGGTAGAGAAGAAGTTACATGGAAGTTAATCTGCAGTGAAAAAGGCTGGGATTTAGCCAGTTATATCTGTCCTACAAGCTCATGGGGAGGAAAACAAGAGGAAGATAAGCAAGCTGAATAAGAAAGGAGCTGAGTGCTTTCTGTGCACAAGGTACTGTTATTGCCTTTGAGTAGAAATAAAAGAGGAATAGTAAGAACTGTTACTATTACCACTGCTACTATTACATACGGAGTGCATACTATGTGCAAGGTACTGTTCTAATTAATTTACATGTACGACTCATTTAATCACCACATCAACTTCTGGGTGGTGGTACAATTAGTACCTCTACTATGCAGATGAAGAACCTGAGGGGCAGGGTCTCATAGATTTGAACCCAGGTGAGCCTATGCTCTTCCCATTACATCATACTATCTATTTTACAGACTCATTTGAAATTTATACATTTTTAGATTTTTTTTACACCACCAGGAATCTTAAGCTGATTTTAACTCCTTTCATGGTAATGAACAAGTCAGCTAACTTACATATTGATTTACCTCAGCAAGGAAATTGCAGATAACTAGATATTGTGACTACAGCCTAAAATAGGTCAAGTCACCTATTTCCTTTCCAAGTGCTTTCCAACTTTATCCCAAATATAAAGCAGAATTACTCAAAGCAACTAAGTATTTTGGCATTAAACTGTGAGTCACTAGGGTAGTGTTTAGTTAATGACTTTAACACGTTAGTTGTAAAAAGTGTTCCCAAGCTAGGTTCACACTGCAGCTTATGTACCAGAGGAGTTTGGCTCTCCGGAAAGCAATTTCTAAGTATGATCTGAAAAATCTTTTAGGGCTATTAAATAATAATCACAGGAATTATTTACACTTGGGGAACAGAACAAATTGGGATCATAGCAGGCAGAAATGCATAAGGCATTAGATTGCCTGTGAGAAAATTCTTACCAGTAATGGTTATTTAATAAACAAAATGAAATACCAAAGAAAGTCTTTAAAGGCAGGAATATACTCTCATCTGTCTGAAATGGGCTAGGAAAATTGCTCTTGAATCAATTGAAGGCATGAAACTTTTCTGTATCTTTATATCTTATAATTCCTACCCTGTATCCTATTTCTTCTTTCCTTGGAAACCAGTAGAACACAGTGCAAAACCAACTATACCTATCTGCTTTTTTGAGATTATATAATTTTTAACTACGAATATCAGAAAGCTTGGATATGATTTTCATAGAAAATGTGTAACACACTGGTAAATTCACCAAAATTAAAATAGCAGATCACTGTAAAGTTCTAAAATCAGAAAAGTGTTCATCAATTATTGTCAATGGAACAAAAATTCTGGTGGTAATCTGACCACTTTCACTTTAATGCAATTTGTTGTAAACTGTTTCTGTGATTTAAGAATTTATGTAAAGTGATAATCATTGACAGTTAACACATACATGTTTTTATGTCAAAAATACCTATCCAATTTTACAATCACAGAATAACTGAGTATTAAATCAATCTTTTTCAGGGATAATGTCAGAAGAAATGGTATACAAAGATTTTCCAATTGTCAGGTTTTAAAACAGTTGAGGAATCAATTCAAGTGCAGAACAGGATAGATACAATTTATTTAAAAATTTGATTAACACTTGTTTTGCAAAAAGCTTCAAATTGTATTTTACAAAAGAAACTGATAGCTTCTGATTTTCACTGTTTTATAGTGCTTTTAAAATAGATTTATTTAAGAACATGAATCACATTCATATATTCAATTAATCTTAATATCACATGGTATGTGCTGCACCAGTGATGTGAGTGAGTGGTGAATAACTGTGTGTGAGGTATAAGGTGCAGACTTAAAAGTGTCTGAGGTGATAGCATGTAAGTCAAAATGTAAGAGAAAATAAGTAGCCCATATTACAGTGTGGGCAATTAAAGAAAAAGTTTTTGATTACATGGTCTCACGTATATAAACAGCTAATATGTCCAGAGGCCAAAGTTACCACTTTCTTTTGAATTGTAGCAAACTTTTCAGTAAATGCAGATTATAACTACAGGTAACTGTTAATCATAAACCCACCCAATTATCAAAATATTATGCCCCAAATAATAATTTTAATTTGAATGTATCTAAATATTTATCATCAAGTATTATAAAAAATGTAAGCAAATTGCAAATTACTATTAAGTCTAAATGGAGTAAAAAATATACTTATATAAAAGCATAAATGAACTATATTTTTAGAAGCAAAAAGTTACAGGGTTACAGTGACTGAAGGTAAAATGAATGGAAAACATCGTCCATTTACAGACTTAATTATATATTTTGTTTTCAACAAATCCCATCCTTACCTAAAATAGAATTATTAATTTATATTCAAAATGCTAGATAATAGAAACATATTTTAAAAAATATGTTTAAAAAGTACCATCACTGAAAATGAAAATACATACATGAGTCAAATACTGATGAACAGATTCCCAGATGGTACAGTGTATAGCAGGCTTATTCTAAAGGAAGCAGCTCTATTCCTAGTCCTTTTATCTACAAAACAGCCTTGGGGACTCTTAAACATATTTACAGCTTTCCTGATGACTCCCAAATCTATTTTCAGCCCAGACCTCTCTCCTGACACAGATACTTATATCCAGCTCTCTACTGAATATATTAGATGTTCCAAACGCATCTCAAATTAAGCAGGTCCGAACAAGTAAACTCGGGCAAGCCAGAAACCTGGAAACCTCCCAGTTGCCCAAGCCAGAAACCTGGAAACCTCTTTAATTCCTGCCTCTTGCTCTTCATATCATCTGATCAGTCACCAAGTCCTGGGGATTCTACTTTCTAAATGTCTCCTAAATATATATTCCTTATGCTCCTGCTGTCTTATAGATCATATCTTAATCATTTCTTCCCTATACTGCAACTGTCACACAATTAGTCTGTCCTTCCCTGCTGCCAGTGTAGTCTTTGTAAAGTGTTAATGTGATGACATAACTTCCCAACTAAAAACTGGTCTATGGCTCTGCCACACTTCTCAGAGAAAAAGGAGCCAGGTTCACTCTTAATTCACAAATGCCCTTAGTCTTTACCCCTGCCTACTGATATGTCACATCTTCATGTACAATGGAAAGAGCTGGAGTCAAAAATGAAACGGCTTTTACCAACAGGCAATAGTTTTTCCATATCACAGTTGCTAGGGGACAGAAAACAAAGCTCAGGGCCTAATCTAGACAGTCTAGGAGACCATGCTCATGAATCTGGGATCCTCTCAATGGCGACCCTCCAATTAGATGACTTACAAAGAAACTTGCCCATCTTGAACACTGGCACTGAGAGAACAGTGGCCTTTGAGAATGCGAAATCATATGCTGCTTCCACACAAGCTTGCAGCCTAAATTTGCATTACCCAGATGGTCCACAAAAACCTTAAGCCAAGACAAATGACTCAAGTTTTTTCCAACACATAAATTGTAGGGGGATAAAAAGGTGGGGGAAAGAGAAATTATTGATTAAAATAAATGTATCAATTAGTTGAAATTATTTAGATTCCAATTCCAACAAACTTAAAAAAAAAGAGAGATAATGGGGAAATGTGAACAGTGGATATTTGATGATATTAAGGAATTATTAATTTTTAAGGCATAATAATGATATGGTGGTCTATCTTTTAGATATTTAGATATATACAGAAATATTTATAGATAAAATTATATATCTGGTATTTGCATCAAAATAATCTGGGATGGGGGTAGTGAGTGAGGATATACATGAAATAAGTCTGGCCCTGAATTGATCATCGTTGCACTTAGGGGACAAGAATACGTGGGTTCATTATACCACTCTATTTTTAGAGATGCTAAAATTTTCAAAATTAAAAAGTTTAAAAAGAGACCATCACACACACAAAAAGACTTCCAGTTTCAGCTGACAGATGGAGAGAAATGGAAAGAGCATAGGTCTCACCATTATAATAAGAAAAAAAGCTGGACAAACTGCAAATTAATGATTTTTCTTGAACTACTGAGAGAACTAAGGTCACAACTAACCTAAAATCCACAGTGATATAGGTACCTGCAGGGAGAAACAGAACCTAAGCATTTGCTTATTTGGGACAGATGCTGCTGAATGACATATAAACTGGTAAGAAGATTATGCTAGAAGTTTTTAGCTAATTGCTAAGGACTGAGTGTGGACTAGTGTAAGAGTATGAAGCCTCTGAGACTTGGGGAGTTTGTACCCTCTTGCAGGCTTTTCCTCTAGGAAAGAGCTTTTCCACCAAAAGCTCTCAGGGAAGAGCAGGAAGAATCCTGAGAAAATTTCCCCCTTCCCTTGTTTCTTTGGCATGGCTAGGGGAGGGGAACAGCACCCACTGCAGAAATTACTCTCAGACCAATTTTTCCTTTCTCTCAATCTACAGGGGGAAATTCCCTTCACTTTGCCACGTAACAATTACAGAAGTGATATTCCATCACCTTTGCTACATCCCATAGGTTAGAAGCAAGTTACAGGTACTGCCTACACTCAAGACGAGGGGATTATTTAAGGGTGGGGATCACTGTGGGGCTTAGAATCCTGCCTACTACTGTGGGTCAAATACAAAGTACACAAGAAGAAAGAAGAAATGAAAACATACTAAATGCTCCACTTTAAAAGGCAAAGATTATCAGAGTGAATAATCTGACCCACCTAAAACCTATCTAAAATATTAGGATTAAAAAATGGAAAAAGTGGGGGCTTCCCTGGTGGCACAGTGGTTGAGAGTCCGCCTGCCGATGCAGGCGACACGGGTTCGTGTCCCGGTCCGGGAAGATCCCACATGCCGCAGAGCGGCTGGGCCCATGAGCCATGGCCGCTGAGCCTGCGCGTCTGGAGCCTGTGCTCTGCAATAGGAGAGGCCACAACAGTGAGAGGCCCGCGTACCGTTAAAAAAAAAAAAAAAAGGAAAAAGATATACCAAAGGAATACTAATGAAATGAAAGCTGGTTTAACTATATCACTATCAGAAAACACTTTAATATAAAAAGCATCAAGGCAAAGAAGTTCAAACCACAGTGACAACAGGTTAGATTCACCAAGAAAATATATCATCTCTAAGTCTGTATGTATATAATAACATAGACTCAAAACATATAAAACAAAAATTGCTAGTACTAATTCTTGGAGAAATAGCTAAATATATAATCATGTGAAAGATTTCTCTTAATAAAAGATAGACTAATTAGACAAAAAGATCAATAAGATTTGAACACCTAAAAGATATAAAACTTAATCTAATGCATACACTATATATTAAATACTACATACAGCTACAGAATATATTTTCTTTTCAAACACATATGACATAGTGCATTAAAAAATATTGTCCAAACAAATAAAAGAAAAAAAAACTGTCTACCTACTGGGCCATAAAACAAGTCTCAACAAATTTCAAGAAATGGATATCACACAGATGTTCCCTGATCAAAATACAATTAGGCTAGAAATCTGTAACAAAGAGAAAACCAGGAAAAAAAATAGAGATTAATAAACACTTCTAAAAGACGCTTGAGTTAAAGAATAAATTATAATGGAAACTGTAAAATACTTTGAACTGAACCATAATAAAAATACCACATATCAAAACTTGTGGAATGCAGCTAAAGCAGCACTTGAAGGAAAATATATAGCCTTAAAAATGCTCATACTATGAAAGAAGTGAGGCTGAAAATAAACTAAACAAAAGTAGAAGAAAGTACTGTAACATAAACTCAAAGAAAGCCAAAAGAGGAAAATAAAGCATGAACATTACCCAACTAGAAAACAAAGTACAACAGAGAGGATCAATGCAGTAAAAGATGTGCCCTTAAAAAGATTAATAAAACTGACAAATCTCTGGTAAGAATAATAAAGAAAAGACTGAAGGCACAAATAAACAACATTAGGATAAAAAGAGGAACTAATACATATTCAAGAGAGATTATGAAATGATTTAAGAGATATTATGAACAAGTCTATGCCAAGAATTTGAAAATTTAGATGAAATGGACAACTTTCTACATATGTACAACTTATGAAAATAGTTCTATAATGACTTCAAAAATTGCAGTCAAAAATCTCACAAATAAAACTCTAGGCCCAAATAATTTTAGTGCTGAGTTCCATCAAATTCAAGGAACAAATAATTCCAAACTTACATAAACTACTCTAGGGCATGGAAAAAGAGGAAATAGCACCCAGTTTATTTTATGAGGCTAGCTAAACCTGACATAGCAGAAAAAAAGGGAAAATGACAGGTCAATATCAATAATGGACATAGATGCTAAAACCCTAAACAAAATATTAGCAACTGTATCTGGTAATGTATAAAAAAAGGAATTACATCATGACAAACCTGTGTTTATACTAGGGATGCAAAGTTGATTTAACATTAGAAACTCGATTATAATTCACTACATTTGAACAGATTAAAAAGAAAAATTGTAACATCATTTCAAAAAATGCGGAAAAAGAATTTGATAAAATTAACACACATTCATGAGAAAGGAAAAAAATCCTCTTAGCAAACTAGGAATCGAAAAGAATTCCCTTAATCAGATGATAAAGGGTATCACAAAAAACCTAAAGCAGGGGTCAGCAAACTATAGCCTACAGGTCAAATCTGGCCCACCACCTTATATGTTAATAAAGTTTTACTAGAACAAAGCTATGTCCATTCATTTACGTACTGTCTATGGCTGCTTTCCAATGGCACAATAGTTGTGACAGAGACACAATAGTTGTGGCCTGGAAAGCCTAAAATATTTACTATTTGGCTATTTACAGGAAAGTGTACCAATTCTGACCTATAGTAAACATTATCAAAAAGTCAGGTTCCACCACCAATGAAGTATCTTAGAAACATTTACTTTTAAAAGGTAAAAATACTATCTTACCTTTTGTAGAGTGTTAAATAATGACTTGGAATTACTTTTAGAATTGGATTGCATTGCAGTTTTAGTTAATTTCAATTCCCTTTCACACCGTGCTAATTCCTTTTTGAGTTTCTCTCTTCGTTGTTGGTCTGCATCTGAGGGGGAAAAAATCTTTTGAAATACAGAATAAAATAGAAAAATTAATTTTTTGGTGTTAGATGACTAGTAAAGGGCACTTTTTTCTTGCTAAAAATGTTTATACTACTGATATGTAAATAAAAATCCATATACTTTTCTGTATAAAGATAACAAATATTTAATTCATAGAAACTTCAAATGGATTGACTATTTAAAGAGCAGAAACAAGATATGACAAATTGATTAAGCCTAAGGGCGCAAGGGAGCAATTCCTAGCAGATATAGAGATATAAAGGTTAGAAATGCTTGACCGTGTTGTCTGCAACTGTAATCACCAAATGCAGAGTTTTAATTAATCCATATACTCCCCCGCAAATATTATTGTCAATACCATCATATGCTATAAAAATTTAAGCTTTATATGAGTCAAAAAAATGACACTAAATTTTAAAACATTATTTTTAATTAGGATAACTGATTTCCATTTTTCTTAACTGCTAGTCATTTGAAAATACAAACGAAAAAGGGGGTTTCACATTTTAGTGTGCATTAAGTCAGGTATTGAGTCATTATCAAAGACTGAAAATGGCAAAATGAAAGCTAGTCAAGTTTCAGAGTTAAAAAGAAGGCTAACCATAAGTAAAATGACTTGTATTTTCATGTAAAATTTAACATATACTTTTTAATTGGAATCTATATCAACTTAATGGACAAGATAATTTCAAGTTTCAAATCACCCTGATTTAGGGGGAAAAAAAGGGACAAAAGGTTTGAAAAGACACTAAAGATATACAAATGGCCAATAAGCATATGAAAAAATGCTTTACATCCTTAATCATGAGGAAAATGCAAATTAAAATCATAATGAGACACCACTTCACACCCACTAGAATGGCTATAATCAAAAAAGGAGTCAATAACATGTTAGCAAGGATATGGAGTAACTGAAATCCTAATTATGTTGGAGGCGAGAATATAAAATGGTATGGCCACTTTAGAAAACAGTTTGGCAGTTTCTTAAAAAGTTAAGTATAATTTACCATATGACCTAGCAATTCCATTCTCAGGTGTATGCCCAAGAGAAATGAAAATTCATATTCACACGAAAGACTTGTACATGAATGTTCATAGCGCACTATTCATAATGGTCAAAAAACAGAAACAGCGCGTCAGTCAATTGATAAATAGACAAAATGTGGCATTATCCATACAACAGAATACTATTTCACAATTAAAAAGGAATGAAGTACTGATTTAGGTTACCATATAGGTTAATCTCAAAAACATTATTCTAAGTAAAAGTCTAATGCAGAAAAACACATATATGACTCCATTTATATAAAATGTCCAGAAAAGGCAAATGTATAGAGAAAGAAAGCAGATTAGTGGCTTCCAAGGCTAGGAGTGGGATGAGGAAGCAGCTGCAAAGCTATCATTTTGGGGATCTTCTTAAGGTGAGGAAAATATTCTGAAACTGGTTTGTAGTGATGATTGCACAATTCTGTAAGCTTAGTAAAAATCCATGAATTTTATGGTATGAAAATTATTTGTCAATGAAACTGCTATAAAAAATAAAGCCGGGCTTTCCTGGTGGCGCAGTGGTTGAGAGTCCGCCTGCCGATGCAGGGGACACAGGTTCGTGCCCCGGTCCGGGAAGATCCCACATGCTGCGGAGCGGCTGGGCCCATGAGCCATGGCCACTGAGCCTGAGCGTCTGGGGCCTGTGCTCCGCAACGGGAGAGGCCACAACAGTGAGAGGCCCGCGTACCGCAAAAAAAAAAAAAAAAAAAGTCTTTCTAATGCATTAGAATATGGCATTATTTAGACAATTCAACAAAGTATATAGAGATATTCTAGCTTTGATAAAGACTGAAATTATCAAGTCAGTTGTCTGCTATGACAGAAGAGTATATCTTATAAAAACAGAGATGACTCAAAACCACAGATTTCTTTCTTTTTTAAAATATGTCTATAAAGCCTGTTTCTAAGTTAGTTCATACTGATTATAATGAGCATCAGCTTTGTAACACACAAAGTAATGATTATTAATTACACTTTGGTTTGGTGATTATAACCTTTGCAATTCTTCTAGCCATCACAATTTTCTTCATTTACATGGCCAGAAAGAAAAACTCCTGTCTCAACTGACTGAAAGCAGAAAATATCATGGGATAAATAAGCACTAGCTAAGTCTAAATTCTAAAAACAAAAAATAGGAGAAATTCTTTAAATACAACTTATATGCCGTCAATTTCTGAATTTTTATCTCCATCCTCGAACTCTCTCCTGAACTCCAGACTTTGTATTCCAACTGCCTCCTCAGCATCTCCACCTGGATTTCTAAGAGGTATTTATTTTGAACTTAAAATGACCAAGACTTAACTCTTGATTCACTTCCTCCCCTAAATATCTTCCTATCATATTCCTCATTTCAGTAAGTTGTAACTGTTATTTTAGTTGACAGACTCTCAGTATTGGGAGTCATCTTTGACTCACTCTTCTTTTTCTCTCGTATTCTATCTACATCCAGTCCATCAGTAAATACTGTTGACACACATCTGAAATATTTCCAGAATCCAGCCATTTCACATTCCCTCTACTTACAGGCACTTTGGTCCAAGTCACCACTATTTCTCATCTGAATTACTGTCTCCTAACTAGTCATTCTGCTTCTACCACTGACCCTTATAGACTATTCTTAACTCAATAGGCCAGAAAGATGCTTTTAAAGTTAAACTGGCTCTGTTCCTTCTCCTCTACTCAAGACCCTCCAATGGCTTCCAATTTCATCTAGAGTGAAAGCCAAAGTGCTTGCAAACAGTCATAGCCCTATGTGGTCTGCATCTCTTTGTCCCATCTCAGTGACCTCATCGCTTGTCACTCTTCAGCTGGCTTATTTCACACCAGCTATACAGCTCTTCTTGCTGTTCCCCTGGATCCACTGATCACAATGCCATGTCAAGGCTTTTGTACGTGCTGTTTTCTCCATCTTGATTGCTCTTCCCTCCTTTACCCACTTGCTTCTCCCTTATTTCTTTCAGGTCTCTGCTCACCTTATCAGTGAGGCCTTCTTCTCCAAAGTCCCAATCTCCCTTATCCTGCTTCATTCTTTTTTATTGCACTTATTACCATCTGATATAGTCTATATTTACTCATTTCTTTGCATTTGCTTATCATTTGTCTCCTTCAACTGGAATGTAAGGTCTATAAAAGCAAACAGTAGGTGTCCAATAAATAATTGCTGAATTAGTCACTGAATAAACTCTAGTGTACTAAACAAAATATGCAAAATGCCTGATTATTTTAAATTGGTGAATTTGGATTTTAAATTGTGAATTTGGTTCAGTAAGAGGATTAATACATACATTCAGGCTTGTTAATTACACAACCTGAATAAAAAAGAGATAATCTTGTCTTATACATCTATTGTTCAGGAACTTGTTCAGTATGAAAATTTAGCAAAACTTTCCCATTTAGAGCCTAGTTAAAGAAGATTATTTGATCTAATGTCAACTGGGTAAAACCACCTTAATTCAAATGATTCAGATTTTGAAAGCCTAAAAATATGAACCAGTTTTCTGTGCTATAAAAAGTTACTAATATGATATAGAAGAAGAAATATACAGCATAGAAATTAAAAATCTGGAAGGATCCTTAGAGATTATCTTTCATTTTACAAAAGAGGAGGGAAAGACATAAAATGACTAGCCCATATAGCTTGTGTGCTATGGTGAAACTGGTCTTTAAAAATATATACTCAACACTGTACTCTTGCCTAAAATGCCTTTACCCTTCTTATAAAATTACTCGAATCCTAAGACTCATTCAAAGATATGAGAACCTACACGAAGGCTTGTTGCAAACATAAAGGTCACAGAAGAGGGAGAATACAAAGTGCCAAGCACAGGGCCTGATAAAGACACTATGCTCACTGGTGGCAACTGGCTCAGCTTAAGTCCCATCTGTTCCTATCTGTTCCACTACGAAAATGTACAATCAGCGATAGGTACGACCAATCCCGTTGTCTGTGATCTTTCCCAGATTGCGCATAAGGGGCATTCTCCTATCTATGCTCTCATTTATTTATAACTTAGCATGCACTACTTGAAGCTGTTATTTATTTTTTAATGCAGAAGTTCTCTCTCAAACTGTAAATAACAATTAAGTTCAAACAGCAGCTTAAGAAAATACTAAACTTAAAGTTTATAATATTTGATATTTATATAATTACAATAAGACAAGCACAGGCTGTGATTTCCATGCTCTTTGGCTATTTTAAAGTATGCATTTCTTGATTGGACTCAAAGGCCTCAAAAGGTCTTAAATGGTATCTTTCAGAACATTTTAAAATAGGAATTTCAAATTTTGTGATCTGATTATTTCCTTAGTAAAGATTTCTAAAAATAGAAATATTTTTCTATGTACATACCATATGTATGTACATACAAAGGGGAGATATATCATGATTCTATAATAATATATGTCAATAGCTTTTCAGATACAAATAACTACCATGTTTATCAGTTAGCTATTAGGATACAAATAGTAGATAATATTTATCTGAAGAAAAGTGCCAGTTATGGTATTTTTAATGAATAATTCAGTAATTTTAAAAAAATTTATTTATTTTATTTATTTACTTTTGGTTGCGTTGGGTCTTCATTGCTGCGTGTATGCTTTCTCTAGTTGCGGTGAGCGGGGGCTACTCTTCATGGCGGTGTGCAGGTTTCTCACTGCAGTGACTTCTCTTGTTGCGGAGCACGGGATCTAGGCACGCAGGCTTCAGTAGTTGTGGCCTGTGGGCTCTAGAGCGCAGGCTCAGTAGTTGTGGTGCACAGGCTTAGTTGCTCGGTGGCATGTGGGATCCTCCCGGACCAGGGATCGAACCCGTGTCCTCTGCATTGGCAGGCGGATTCTCAACCGCTGCGCCACCAGGAAAGTCCCTAATTCAGTAATCTTAACAAGCTGAGGGCAGTGAGAATCACAGAATTCTAGAACTTAAACCTTGCCAAGCTTTTCAGTACTATCCAAATTTCTATATACAGGAAAAATGAAACCCAGAGTAGTTAAATAACTTATCCAAAGCTACACAGTGATTTACTGGCAGAGCCTGGGCTCAGCTCTAAGTTCTTATACTGAGAAATACAATACAAGCTTCTTTTATGGATGATTTTTAAAAGTTAGAAAATGCTTCCTCAAAATGCAGCATGTGAATACCCATTAGGAGGGTTACTATCAAAAAAAACAGAGAACAAGTGTTGGGGAGGACGTGGAGAAATTGGAACCCTCAAATTGGAAATTGGGAATATAAGATTAAAAGCAGATTTACCATATGGTCCAAAAATTCCATTTCTGGGTATATACACAGAAAAACTGAAAGCAGGGTCTCAAACGAATATTCGTACATCCATGTCTATAGAAGGATTATTCACAATTGCCAAAAGGTGGAAACAACCCAACTGTTCATTGACTTATGAACATATAAACAAAATATGGTAGTACATACAATGGAATATTAGTCAGCCTTAAAAAGCAAGAAGATTTCTGACACATTACAACATGGATGAGCCTTAAGGACACTGTGCAAGTGAAATAAGTCAATCACAAAAAGAAAAACACTGGATAATTCCACTTATATGAGTTACCTAGGGAAGTCAAATACATTGAGACAGAATATAGAACGATGGTTGCAGGGTGAATGGGGAGTTACTCTTTAATGGGTGTGAAGTTTCAGTTTTGCAAGATGAAAAGAATTCTGAAAATGGATAGTGGTTATAGTTGTACCACAATATGAATGTACTTAATGACACTGAATTGTAGACTTAAAAATGGTTAAGATGGGGTCTTCCCTGGTGGCACAGTGGTTGAGAATCTGCCTGTCAATGCAGGGGACACGGGTTCGAGCTCTGGTCTGGCAAGATCCCACATGCCGTGGAGCTACTAAGCCCGTGCGCCACAACTACTGAGCCTGCGCTCTAGAGCCTGTGAGCCACAACTACTGAGCCCATGTGCCACAACTACTGAAGCCTGTGCACCTAGAGCCCGTGCTCCACAACAAGAGAAGCCACCTTAATGAGAGGCTTGTGCACCGCAACGAAGAGTAGCCCCCGCTCACTGCAACTAAAAAGAAAGCCCATGCACAGCAACAAAGACCTAATGCAGCCAAAAATGAATATATTTATTAAAAACATAAAGTTAAAAAAATGGTTAAGATGGTAAATTTTAGGTCATGTGTAGTTTACCATAATTTTTTTTAAAGGCAATATGTTAAAAATTACTTACATTTGATGCTGGCACTCATGCTTAGTGGAACTGAGCAGTCTACTGCAGCTGAAAGAAAGATCAGTTGTTTAATATTATTCTTAATTTTTATAAATGACAATAAATATCAAATGCGAAAATCACAAAAAGTTCCAGAACTTGCACTTCCTTGTTTTGATTTTTATGCTACTTATAGAGATGAAAAATACCTTTGATAAAAAATATACTGGTTGGGATTAACAGCTCATTAGATACTGCAGAAGGAAATATTAGTGAACTTGAAAACACAGCAATATAAATATTCAAAATGAAACAGAGTAAAGACTGGAAAACAAATGTGCAGAGCATCACTGACTTAACCTACCTGTATCACTCACTTAACATACTTGTAAACTGGAGTCCCAAAACAAGCTTGAGAAAATAAAAGAGCAGAATTGGAGCACCTACATTATCTAATTTCAAGACTTACTGTAATGCTATAGTGATGACGGCAGTGTGGTATTCTAATAGACAAACAGATCAACAGAACTGAAGAGTAAGTCCAGAAACAGACTCTTGCATATGGTCAATTGTCTTTTAAAAAGTGCCAAGGCAGTTCCATAAGGAAAGGACAATCTCTTCAACAGATAGTACTTCAATATTTAGATATCCATAGGCAAAAAAGTGATCCTTATATCATACCTTATAAAAAAACTAACCCAAAATGGATTATAAACTGAAATGTAGGAGCTAAAACTTATACTTCTAGAAGAAAACACACAAGAAAATCTTAATGACCTAAGATTAGGCAAAGATTTCTTAAACAGGATATGAAAAGCATAAACTATTAAAAATTTGAAAAGCTGGACTTGATTTCACATATAACAAAATATTTTTCTTTAGATTTTTTAATCATTTAAAATATAAACTTCAGAAAACATGAACCAAAATTTAAAAACTTTAGCTCTTCTAATGATAAAATTAAAAAATAAAAGACACTGGTGAAAAACTGGTGGAATTCAAATAAGGTCTGTATTTAATAATATTGTGTCAATATTAATTTCCTGGTTTTAATAATTGTATTATAGCTTTGGAAGATTTTGACATCAGGGAAAGCTGGGTGAAGGGTTTCTTTGACATTCTGTACTATTTTTGCAACTTTTCTGTAAGCCTAAAGTTATTTCATAATAAAAACTTCAGAAAATGAAAAGACAAGTCACAGACTGGGAGAAAATATTTGCAAAATATGTATCTGACATAGGACCCATATTCATATAAAGAGAACTCTTAAAACTTAATACTAAGAAGACAAACAATCCATTTTTTAAAAATGGGCAAAAAATTTAAATAGATATTTCACCAAAGAAGATATACAGATGGCAAATAAGCATAAGAAAAGTTGCTCAATGAAAAGGGAACCCCTGGGCACTGCTGGTGGGATTGTAAATTGGCACAATCACTATGGAAAACAGTATGAAGGTTCCTCAAAAAATTAAAAATAGAACTACTATATGATTCAGTAATTCCACTTCTGGGAATTTACCTGAAGGAAATAAAAACAGTAATTAAAAAGCTATATGCACTCCAATGTTCACCGCAGCATTATCCACAATAGCCAAGATATGGGAGCAAGCTAAGTGACTATTGATAGATGAATGAATAAAGAAGATGTGGTGTACATATATGATGGAATATTACTCAGCCATAAAAAATGAAATCTTGTCTTTTGCTATAACATGAATGGATCTAGAGGGTATTATGAGAAGTGAAATAAGTCAGACAAAAAAGACAAATACTGTATGATCTCGCTTATATGTGGAATCCGAAAAACAAAACGAACAAACAAAATGAAAAGACTCAGATACAAAGAGTAAATGAGTGGTTGCCAGAAAGGAGGGAGCTGGGAATGGGGGGCAAAATAGGTGAAGGGGATTAAGAGGTACAAGCCTCCGTTTATACAATAAATAAGCCACGGATAAGTACTACATAGCATAAGGAATAGGGTCAATAATATTGCAATTAACTTTTTATGGGGACAGGTGGTTAGTAGACTTGGTGATCATTTCATAATGTATGCAAATGTCAAATCACTATGTAGTACACCTGAAACGTAATATTGTATGTCAACTATATTTCAATTAAAAAAAGGGAAAAAAAAGTTGCTCAACATCATTAGACATTAGGGAAATAGAAACTAAAACCCTATGAGATACCATTACATATCCACTAGGACTGCCAATAGGAAGTGTTGGTGAGGATGTGGAAGTGATGGAAATGAAAAATGTCACTGTGGAAAACAGTCTGGCAGTTTCTTATAAAGTTAAACATACACTTTACCATATTACACCACCATTCCACTCCTAGTAAATAAATTTATCCAAGTGAAATGGAAACATACATTCAAAGATTCTATGTGAATGTGTACAGCAGCTTTATTCCTAATTGCCAAAAGTGAGTCAATACAATCCAGATGTCCACCAACTGACGAAGTGATAAGCTAATTGTGGTATATTCATTAAATGGAATACTGCTTAGCAATAACAAGGAAGAAATACTGAACATGGATTAGTTTTAAAAGTGTTAACTAATTGAAATAAGCCAGACCCAAAATGATACATATTGTATAATTCCATTTATATGAAATTCTAGAAAAGGCAAAACTATAGTGAGAGAAAGGAGATCAGTGGTTGCCAGGAACTGGAGGGAAGAGAGTGATTGCAAAGGACCAGGGAGAACCTTTTGGGATGATGAAAATGTTCTATACCAGGAGTCAGTGAACATTCTCCGTAAAGGAACAGAGAGCTAATTCTACAGGCTTTGCAGGGTGATACAGCCTCTGTCACAACTAGTCAACTCTGCCTTTTAGTGTAAAAGCCACCATAGACGATGTGTAAAAGAATGAATGTGACTGTGTTTATTTATGGATGACAGAATTTCAATTTTATGTAACGTTCACATGTTACAAAATATTATTCTTCTGATTTTTTTCAACCATTTAAAAATATAAATAGCACTCTTAGTTCAGGAGCTGTACAAAAACAGGTGGCAGGATGACTTGGCCTGCAAGCTGTAGTTAACCCATCCTTCTTTTATAGCATGACTGTAGTGGTGATCATAAAAAATGTATATATTTTTCAAAAATTTCAACTGTACACTTAAAATTAGTTCATTTTATTGTATTTAAGTTACACCTCAATAAGGCTGACAAAAAGAAAAAAATTGTAGTTACCATCTTCTCTGTGTAGCTTCTTCAAATTTGAAAACAGAAGAGAAGATCATAAACTTTTGTTATATTAAGATCAGCATCTAATCGCAAAAATATATTAGGAATAACAGGTAAAATGAAACAACATAGATATTACATTCAAATACAGTTAATAAAAATGGCATTTTGAATTTGCTAGGTATATAGAGTCTGTGGTTGGTATCTTACTACACCAAACACAAACCCATGGGTATATAATGTATTCATTTTTGCTACAGATTTACACTAATTAGAAGTGAAGCTGAGAAGGGTTTAAATTGGGTACAGAAAGTTAACATTTGCACGTTTTTACCTTTGGCTGAAAGGATTTTATTATAGTGAACAGCCATGTGATTCTTGACCAGTTGGAGGGTACTTAGTCTGAGAGAGGAGGAGTCAGTGCAAAAAGCTAAAAATTAAAACATATTTAATCATTATATATTTAAAATATAAAAGTCATCATGAGATAAACAAGTTACTGATTATTAAGCTCCTTTTTATAAAATGTTCTGAAGTTTAACCATGGAGATACTGACATTATATCTGTGATGCTGAATATGTCCTAGCTGTCACCTTGCACTGATAACGAGCTATTCACTACTTTGCGTTCAAACCTTTCTAGGAATAAGTTTTACAAGCCTGAGAGTTTTGGGAAGAGACTGAGAAATATAATCTACCATTACATTTACAAAACTATTTATCGACAGCTCTCAATCTCATAACTAAAAATGTTTAGCTGCTTGCCTGATGATAAAATAATGTTACCATTGTTAACACTTGAATACATGGAGTCTGGGAAATCAAACAAATGCCAAACTCCGAAACTCTAGGCAAAGGTTCTATTCTGAGATGCAAACTTCTAATTTTACATCTGAAAACAAGACCTACAAATCTGTTTACTGCATTCTTTTTGAAGTATTAGGACTATCTTAAGACAAGTATAATTACAAAGAAATTGGATGACATTAAACTTCTTGACCTCCTCTAAACTGTTAAAAGAAATCTTAGAATTAAGCATGTATATATTAGTTTAAATGTATAAAATGTAAATGTAGGCATAACTTTTTTAAATATTAAAAAGTTTTTGAGAATACATGCATGTGGTTAAAACTTATAGCTAAAATGGCATAGAGACATTGAAAAAGAAGTGAATTTCCTGCCCTGACCCCTAGGGCAGAATTTCCTTCCAAGCAAATTCTATGCATAATAAAAGTATATACAATAATGATAATCTTGACACTAATACTACAACTACTACTAAAAACATTTATTGAATAGGTACCATGCATATATTGCTCTAAGCTCTTTACCTGTAAAAACTCATTTAGTCGTTATTATCACCATTTAATAGACGTGCAAACTGAGGCAGAGAGATGTGAGTAAGGTCTTCAAGGTCACACAGCTGATAAAGGATGCAGTTTAGATGTGAACCAAGGCAACCTCATACTTACAATCACTATTCCTATACCAGCTCTGCACATATATTCTTTAAAAAAAAGTTAGTATACGACATATTGTTCTTTATCCTGCTTTTCTATATATGTATCTTTTAAAACTAGTTCAAAATTTTTATTTAAAAATTGATTTTCAAAGTTTATGATTCTGGCTCTATGTGTATATATGCTTTATTACAAAGAAATAAATGAAGTAACGGAAAATGATTCTTCTTTCACATTTGGAGGATCAGTATAAAGGATTTTTCATGTAAGTAAGGAAAGAAGGACTTTCAATTAGTATTTTGCCTAAAAACCCAGGCTAAAACATTTTAAGCTATAATTATAAAAATACTTTAAATGTACATTAAAATTTACTTTAAAGGCTTTAAAATGTGAAAACATCTACAGAATACAGATTCCGCTTTCATAGAATCTAGAAGTCCAACTGGATAAAGAGGCCCAGTTGGATAAGTGTTTGCTCCTGATACAAAATGCATTTTTCAAGGGCTCTTTTCCTCTGCACAGCTTTTCCTTTTCAGTGCTGTGTCTTTAACAATCTGCTAATCACCATTTTAACAAGGAAGGCATGCCTTCAGCCAGGGTAGTTGGCCAGCAAAGAGAAGAGCTGGGCTGGAGCTGCAGCAGGGAGCACAAGGTAGCAAGGTCCACATCCAGGGCATGATGGGCTCCTAAATTCTCTAACCTCAAGAATTCCTATAATATGTAATTATAATTGATAATATGAAGTTCAAATATTGATTAAATGAAGTATTTTTTCATCATGTTATATAATTTACAAATAAAGGAAACACACTTGGTCAATCTTTTAACAATCTTTTACCATTTTAAGTACCTCACTTACCATTACTTTTGGTGCTCAAGTGTCCTTTAAATAGGCAGGGTGGACCATATCTGGGAAGGACAGAGGTTGCTCTGACTTTTAACAAAAAAACATGAATTAGGATAAATGAAACACAACTTTCACAAAGACACTACTGAACACATAAAAAATAATAAACTTATCTTTACCAAAATTGTTTAAAATTTTATTCAATCATATTACTAACCAGCAATGATATATCACACAAAAATTCGGCGGCCATAGATAAAAGGCTTTCTCTTTTAAGAAAATAAGTAATTTTCAAAACAGTTGTGCCTTGAGGCTTACGTTTCACTGGATAAAATGATAAACACATTAATTATGTTATTTGATATATACTGACTTTATTCAGTAAATCACTGACCTACTGGTTTTTAAATGATTTTGAGACAGAACACAACTAGATTTTCAGTTGATACATATGATTAACTATTTCAGTTAATCATAGGCTGGTCTGTCCTTAAAAATAACTTTAAGTAATCCTCTCACAAAGTAATTTGGTAAATTATAAATTATACAGTATAATATTATTATATATAAGTATATAAAAATGTCAGAATCAGAACTTAATGATTAAAGATGTCTTAAGGTTCATCTAGTCCAACCCACTTACCCTCTTGGTTGGATTCTATCTAAACATCTTATATTCATAAATTTATTCATTCATTCATTCATTCATTCATTTATTCATGGCTGTGTTGAGTCTTCACTGCTGCCCATGGGCTTTCTCTAGTTGCGGTGAGTGGGGGCTACTCTTTGTTGCAGTGCGTGGGCTTCTCACTGCAGTGGCTTCTCTTGTTGTGGAGCACGGACTCTAGGCACCCGGGCTTCAGTAGTTGTGGCATGTGGGCTCAGCAGTTGTGGCTCGTGGGCTCTAGAGCGCAGGCTAAGTAGTTGAAGCCCACGGGGTTAGCTGCTCTGCAGCATGTGGGATCTTCCCCAACCAGGGCTCGAACCCGTGTCCCCTGCAATGGCAGGTGGATTCTTAACCACTGAGCCACCAGGGAAGTCCCTAAACATCTTATATTTAAAAGCACCTCTAGTGATGGAAAACTCACTCTGTCCCCTAAAGTCAGTGTCTCATGTTTCAGACCAGATAGGCTGTCAGAAAATTATATATATACTTTATCACAAAATAACTTCTCTCCCGAAAAAGTGATTGTGTTTTGAGGGGTAACCTCCAAGATAGGAAGGCTGAGTTACAGAGTTTAATGGAATTTAACGTGCAAAATATAGTGTATCCCAAGACATGTTTTAAGTGGGTAAAATGGCCAGTCTGCTATCAGGTGAACTCTTATAAGCTATAAAGGTGTGGGGAAGACACAAAGTCTGGAAGAAATATGATGTTTGAAAATAGAAAAAGAGCTATCGAGATAGTAGAACTAAAGTCTAGGATCAGAGAACAAAGCCTGTCAGAACAGACTAAAACAAAAAACAATCTGAGATCAGAATACCCAAGAAGCTCCTTCTACATCATAGGCCAGAGAGCCAGAAGGAAAACTATTAACTTATTTAGGACAAGAGAAGTCAAGGTGATACCACTTGAGCTGGTAATGAAGACAGTCATGAAATTAGCATAGTTTTTGCCCGGAGAGAGAGACTAAACATGAAAAGAGCAAACTAACCAACAAACTCTCAAGCAAACCTTATTTCTCCAGAGGGAAAAAAGTGTTGACTTTTTGCCTGCCCAGAATCCAATGCCCCTTTATCTGGAAATAGGACCTCAACCTGCTTGGGGAACCACTCCTCCCCTCTCTTAGCCCAGCTGGTTCAAGTGGAGCCCACTGCTCAGAGGTGGGCATATCACCCCAAACTGGCCAGCAATGATGACTGAATCAGGAATGACTATGTGACCCAAGCCCAGCCAATGAGACATAATCATGGGACTTTTACTGGAACTCTTAGGAAATTCCTAGAACATAAATAAGCGTGGCACTACTGGTGGCCATCTTGCACAACACAATGGGAACCTGTCTGAGAACGAAGCCTACACAGAGGGAAGTGTAACCAAGACCAAACGAGATCCCTGGTAACATCGTCTGAGTATTGGGATCTAACCATGTTTGAAGCTCTACCCTCCCTAGCCTATTCGTACATGAACTCAAAAAGTCCTATTTTAGCTTAAGCCATCTTGAGTTGGGCTTCTTCACCTGTAGTCAAATGCTAACTTACTGAATACCGCTAACTGTGCCTGGCACTGTTCTAAGCACTTTGTAGAAGCAAATTCACTTAATCCTTACAACAATCCTATGAGGGGTACTATCATTATCCCCACTTTATAGATGAAGCACAAAGAGGTAAGCATGTAATTTCCCCAAGATTACACAACTACTATGTGACAGATTGCAGGTCTGAACCTAGGCAGTCTGGCTTCTGAGTCAACCATTACACTATCTTGATCAATGTAAATTGCTTAGGGCTCAAACCATGCTCCAAGCTACTATATCAAGTGAAACAGGCTAAGAAGTATGTAGTTTATTCCCTGTATGCAGTTTATTCCCTCCAAATTCCTTTCTAATGTATGTGTGTTTCCCTTCAGTTCACAGAAAAAGAAAAAGCAGGTATATCTAGAGAAGTTAGAAAGCACAATGTCAGAGAGAATAAATGACAAAAGATAAATTATAACGTTAGATGTCTTAATATTTTGTGCTCTTGAAAGCATCAAAGGTAACCTCTTAATGAAATCAAAGAAATTTAGAAAGTGCAATACTTTCAGTTAAAATTAAGTATTTTAGCTCTGGCTAAAATTACTTATGGTTTCCTATTAATAATTATGGTATAGGAGAACTGACTACCCTACATCTCTGATGAATATTACATTTTGTTTAAAAACTCAAAATAAAATACAACGTTTGATACTATATATTATATAATGTCCTAAAAATGAAGCTAATTAAATTGGCTAAGTTATAAAAATAGAAACCTTTTTACATTTTGACATGAGCCTGACTTTAAAAATAATTTAATTAATAAATACTGACACTAAGTCTTACTAAGTCTATTATATTCTAAATTTTACATATATCCTTTCCCATGCTCCCACTTCTACCATGGGATAGTTAAGTAAAACAATGGCTCTCGGGTTTCACATTCATCACACCTGGATTCAAAGCCTGTTGTGCCACTTAACTGTGACCTTGGCAAGTTACTTATGATCTTTTAGTTTCTTCACTGTAAAATGAGAATACCTATGTACAAGATGTTCTGTGGATTGAAAAACGTTAACTTGGGAATAGTTTCTGGTACACAGCAAGAGTAATGTTAGCCTATGTGGTAAAACTTCTGAAAACCACTAACAGCACTTTCGTTTGCTTTTTCTGGAACTTAGGTGGCAAGGTGTCAGAGTATACCGTTTGGTGATCAATGAATAGTTATCTCCTACATTTAGAACAGCACTTATTTTGATCAATGATTACATAATAGAGGTGCACTTGTATTCAAAGCAAGACTTGTTGCAAGGAACCATCCAGCAGCTTGGTTTAAAGGTACAGTTTAAAATAGATAAGAACACTGAATTGGGAGAAGAGGTCTGAAGACTGCCTTATCTGCCTCACTCAGAAAGTGCGAAGATGCATATTATTTGGACTGGGCTGACTCCTAGAAATTTAAAGTTATATGGCTCAAATTGTTCCACAGTGATGTACATTTTAACCCAGAGTATTCAGTCAAGGGCAGGTATACATAGTGAGCATGGATTAGTCCTTTGCTCCTAAAACTGTAGCCAGCAATGCTGCATCATTTGGAAGCTTATTAGAAATGTAAAATCTCAGCCCCGCCCCCCCCCCCGCATCAGACTTACTGAATCATAACCAGCATTTTAACAAGATTCCTAGGTGATTCCTATTCGCACTAAAGTTAGAGAATCCCTGGGTTACTCAATGGTGTTTTTTTTCGGGGGGGGCGGGGACGGGGTTACTGTATGAAGGATTTTGTATTTACTGAGTACTTACAATGTGCCAGGAGCTTTGTATGTATTATCCGCATTTAATCCTCAAGATTAAATGGGTGTTTTTACCCATTTAATGTAAAAAAAAATCCATGGGTGTTTTTACCACCACCCATGGTTCGAGATGAGGAAACTGAGGCTCACCCCTCGGGAGTGCAGCGGGGCTTAATTTTGGGCCCAGGGAGGTCTGACTCCAAAGACCACATTTGGTTCCTCTGCCTCCGACCCCGAATTCAGGGGACAGGGCCTCCTGGAGTCAGGGCAACAAATTCTGAGCAAGAAGTGGATCTGTGAATCCCGCAAGCAGGGCTTCATCCCGGGCGAGAGGCCTGGGCAGCTCGGGGCAACACTCGGGTCAACACCGGCGACTAAGCAGGGGTCGGGGAGCGCCCAGCGCGCGGCCTCGTCCCGCGCGGCCCGTTACCCGGACCCCAGACCCGAGGGTCGGAGAGCGGGTCGACGCGAGATGGCGGTCGCCCGCGACAGCTGCCCTTTACCTCTCCGGCTGCCATCCATGCTTAGATCCTCTTGCAGCCGCCGTGGGGACACGCTGGGTCCCCTTTGGTCCTTCCCGGGGCCGCGCCGGCCCCCGCAGCAGACGTTTGGCGAGAAAGAAGCCGCGGGCGGCGGCAGGAGCTGAAGACTGACGCAAAGCAGGTTGCTAAGTGCAGGCTCCAAGGCGCCGGGATTGTGACGTCACGGCGCAGGGAGGTGCGCTCCCGCGGCCCCGCAGCCCCGCCCCCCGCCGCAGAGGACGCTAGGGTGGACGGACTGGGCGGGGAAAGAGCCCCAAGTGCCAGTCTGTTGCTCTGGATCTCTGCTAGTAGTCCACAGAGCGGCCGCCAGTCAGGAGTCGAGCCACCAGCACCTGGCAGGCCTCATCCCTTCGGGAAGAGAGGGAAGAGATGGTAGTCTCATCTGGCATCCATGTCCCTTGGGTCCCGGAAGGAAGTCAAACGCAATTGGGTAACATTTAACCAGCTCCAAATAATTAAATTTCCAAGCAGTACGTGAACATTTGGATTAGTGAAAATCCTGGGGATGAAAAACATCTACATATTTATATCTTAATTCTTAACCCCAGTAATCAGTTTGCATTTCCTTTCTGCTTACTGAGCTTCCTCCATCCTCTTCCACCACCCCCCTCCTCCTTTTTTATCTTAAGGCGCCAATGTGTTTTCCTTTATGATGGAAGAGAGTTGCAACATGAACAAGGCATTGATTTATCCGTGACTTTGAACAATTTGTTTAATTTTGAAGCAGTTACTTTTGAATTCTTGGAAATAAGAACAGAATGGCGTGTGGAGCATAGTAATGTGTCACTTCTCAGCAGCAGCTCTACTGACATTTTGGGCTGGATTCATAATTCTTTGTTGGGGGGTGGCTGTCCTGTGCACTGTAGGATGTTTAGCAGTATCCCTGGCCTCTATGCACTGCATGCCAGTAGCAACCCACCCACTCCACCCCTGGTTGTGACAAAAAATGTCTCCAGCTGTTGCCAAAGTTCCCCTGAGAGGCAAAACCGCACACAGACACATACACACACACATACACGCCCCCAACCTCTGCTGTAATGGAAAAAGTACTGGCTTTGGAGTCAGATATGTGGAACTTAATTGTGAGTGTTTTGCCACAGTTAGTTCCTAAATTTCTTGAATTAGTTTCCAAACCTCTCCAAGCCTCAAGCCCCTCTTTTCTAAGATGTAAGAGATGCTACTAACTTTGTAGTTGTAAGGATTAACACATACAGTGCCTGGCAAAATGAGATGTTCAGAAAATAAAAGTTTTCTCTCTTCTAAGACTTTGTCTCGGAAGAACTTGGGTATCAGGAAATTCAGGCATAAGGGAGTAAGTCAGGAACACTATGAAAAGGAAAGGGGAATAAGCCAGAAATTCATCTGAACTCCTGATTCTCTAAAACTCTAGGGAAAGGAGAAAATTAGCTTCAAAATCTGAGAACTATGAAGTGTGTGTGATGGTTCTGTGGCCCCCAACAGCAGAAGTCATTTAGAAGGGTGCAGGGGTAGAGAGTCAGGTGTTACCGAGAGAACAAAAACACTCTTGCCTACCTACTTATTAATGCTTGAAATCCCTGTCTAAAAACATGAAACCTTTTATTCCACTACTAGCATCTGGAAAATATCTTGCGTATAATAGGCCTCCAGTAAGCATTTGTTAGATTGAATTACAACCAAAACATAAAGGGCAAACGCCTCTGGGAGAAGCAACACAGTGACTTGACTCACACAAAGGTGATGCCAGCTTCTCTTGTGAAAGTAGATTTTGGGTATCAAAAGTAAATTTGAGTTTCAGATAGGAAAGGGCCTCCACGATTAAGCGAGGACAGCAAAGTGCGAGAGGGTTCTGAAGACTATATTGCTTGCTATCCAACTTCAGCTGAAGCCATCCTCATTTCATTATTTTTCTTTTAAGTATTTTATTCCAATTCTTTCAAGAAGTGGACAATAGGGTCTTTCTCTCTCCAATTTTAGCAGAGAACATATTATCATAAGTGCATTTTAATTTGTCCTTGGCTTTCACTCTATGTGTATAAAGAAGAGAGAGAAGATCCTTTCTGGTTGCTGTTCCCAGGAGATAACCCATGATCATAGGCAGATGCATGCAGCCAATATGGGCTTATTGTAGATTTAGCTTCCAGGAACATGCTTCCACTGGGGAATCACCACCAGTTGCAATAGTCTTGGAGAAGAGACATTCCTGAAGACCTTTTGTTGAGTATTTAAACATGAATTTCTCATTGTTAAGAAATCATTCCAATGGTACATTTTTGTTATTGATATCTGGAGGCTTGTATCTGTATTTTAGAAGGAAAACAATTTTCTCCCTTAATGCATTGCTATGTTTACTTTTATTATTGAGTTTCTTCTTTTTGTCTTAGCTTGTCAGCTCAAAACTAAGACTTGTGCTCAGTTGCAATAACTATTCATAGCCTATTTTTCTATTTATCTCTTTAATTCCCTTTATTAGGCAGGTGGCTTTTATTCTTCTACTCTTATTTAATGGTTTAATCAAACCTATTTTTTAAAGCATTAAACATGAGGTTTATTTTAAGGATGAGTCCACTGTGTGTTATACTGACAGTAGATACAGGGCCAGAATAAGTTTGTAAATATTCATACATGTGTAAAAAAGACTGCAACTTACACATACTTTCTTTACTTGATTGAAAGACTTCTTATGGTACATAAAATGCTTTCTGTAGTTGATCTCAGCTTTGTTCACACTGAAGTGAGTTGCATCCAGGTTTTCTAAGCTCAAGACTGCTCAATTGCTGCTGCTGCCACCGTTGGTTTGTTTTCTTTCAGGATCAAGGTGGATACTTTCATATAAAATCTTGTTTTTAATTCCTTCTCTGGCAAGTCTTTCCTGGATTCTTAGCTTTGCATAATTATACCTACAATTGAACCAGCATCCTAAAGTTACCAAGATAAAACCTCCTACTTCCAACATCACGTGATCTTCTAATTCTACTGGTTAACAAAAAATGTCCAAAGCCAGCCTCAACAGATCCTAATGAGCCGTATAATATCGAATCCCGTGCATAGGGAATGTTTTCAACATCTGAAATTCATAGGAGCTTAAACGGCTTCCCCTTCCTGGGCTCCCCGGGCTCCAGCACAGCTGCCATGGGGACGGTCGGCGCCTTTGCCCCTAATCAAGCCTATTTTTAATTAGATGAGTTTGAAGCCCTTTGGAAATGGGGATATAAATAAAATAAACTATGTATTATTACATACCATAATATATAGCCTAATACATATATAGTTCATTTATTCTATTTTATTCTATATTATTTTAAGACATATTGTATTATTACATTTACATTTAATCTATATCTTTATAGAGTACCATTACTTGCATAATTCAGAGGATTCCTGGAATTTATATTTGTCTGCTTGGCCATGCTCAGTATCATCAATGAAAACTATCCAGTAAATGCAGTGAAAGCACCAAGAGGTAAAGGCCAAGATAATCTTTTCCCATTCAATGGCTCATTATGAACGTATTTTCATCTTTAAAGTCCCTGAAGGACAAAAATGAAGGACTTTTTTTAGGGAATATTTTTTAAGGTGTACCTATCAGGGCAGAGAAAAGAAATGAAATGAAATGATCAATGTGCCCTATATGTTGGCCCCAGTCTCAAAACAAAATCCCTTAGGTTTTGGTGGAAACCTTGGAAATTTGAGCTATTGACTATTTCTCAGTCATTCTCCAATCAAAATACTGTAGCTATTCATTCATCTAATAAGTAAATGAGAAAATGGAACTTCAGAGCTTGGCGGTATTAGCATGTTATGAAGTAATGGATTAATTTGCTGTTTGTCACTAGAGGGGGCTTTAGGAAAGTTTTAAGCTGCATCTCTATGAGGAAGACAGTCAAGCCATAGGAGGCAACATTAACTTACAAATCTTACTCAAGGAGTGTAAGGAGTGAAAAGCATTTTGAAACGTGACTTCAAGGTAGAGCTTCTCCAATAATTGTTAGTGACATATATACCGAGTTCTTTCTTGAACACAGGAAGAAATTACTGTATTATCTGAAGGCCCTTCATGAATAAAAAAATCTTCATCATTGTCAACCTATAACTTGAGTTTTCTTAATTTTATTGTTAAAGCTGGAGAGAACAGTAATGACCATAATCTCTATAAAGCAACATGTGCTTAACAGATAGAAAAAAAGGACAGATAGACAAAAAAAGAGTGATAATAGGATAAACTGATCCCAAATGACCATTTTGAGTTCTCGTAAGAAAAAGAACTCTGATATCTGAACACAAATATCATCTTGTCCATAGAAATTTATCAGAGCTGTAACACCACAGAGTTCACTGCACTTTTATGCTCCATTCCACACTTTATTTTCATTTTTCCTATATTTTAAAAGAGCACAAAATTATGACTCTGGAGGTAGCTTAGCTGGCTTCTTGTTTCTTGAAAAGAATCACTCATATCGTGACCCTTTGGAAAGGCTGCCAGAATTGCAGATATTAAGTCGGCTAGTAACTGTAATAGTCCTCCACAGCTCCAATTTCTCCCCAGCTGTGTTTCTTAAATCTTTCTGTCCAATTAAGAGAAGTCTCTGTGAACAGAACTTAAACATTCTATGGTTACTATGTAACCTGTCCCTATAGCTTAAGAAGAGCATTGTATCTATTTTTCCACTGCCAATCAGTTGCCCACAATATATCTGGGTGGAGGCTCAGACTGAAGTTTTGATAATCTCCACCTAATGCATTCTCTGTTTACAAATGGCTTCACCGCTAAAAAGAAAGCAAAGCACAAAACATAACAGAGCTGTTAGTTTATCCTGATATTATTTCTTTCAGTTAAAAAAATAGAGTTTGGAGTTTTAACGATTAGTGGATTTCTGGGAAGTTGCAATAAAGCTCCTATAGGTGCGTCTATGAATAGCAAATAGCCACATAAAATCGGTTAAAAAAACCCCTGAGTTGTAAGCCACCAACGAAAACCATCCTTTTATAATGCCCTACCTAGTTTTCCTAAGGGATTCAATCTCCACTCCAGACATAATGAAGGACAGAAATGAAGGACATTCGGGAATATTTAAATTTATATTGCATTAATTATTTCTTTATAATTTTGAGCAAATAAGCTTAGACAATGGAGATGCTCAATCTCTGACTTGCTTGGCTGAAATGTAGGGTTTCTCTTACCTTCTTTGAGTCCTTCCATTTCCTGGTCTGCAAACAACAGTTCAGTGTTCATTGTGTTTCATGTTTCAAAACAAAAATCGAAATTCTCCAACATTATGAAAATATGTAATGAAAACAGCTTCTTGTTATATAACGTTGTGTCCACTGAAGTTTATACCCATAGGCAACTTTACATTAAAGAAAAACATTATGAGTCAAGAAATGAATACAGGAGACCTTTCCCACAGTGAAGCCACAGTCTAGAAACTTTGGTCATGGGCTGGGCACAGAAAGATTTCCTCTGTTGTAAAGATTTCTTTTACAACATGCAGAGTGGATCCTTACGTAAGATAACTGGACATATAAGGTAGAATAAGTGATGCACTGAGCCTTATTAATTTACTTTCTAAACAAGGCTGGCAGTAAACAAATACTTTTCCTTGTATGTCAGAGAATGGGGGGGCTGGAAGGGTGCCAGTAATCACCAAGCCAAAAGCTTCATCTTGCAGAAAAGACTGCTAGAGCCCAGAGCATGTAATTAGCCCATGCAACTCAGCTTTCTGACTCCGGATTTAGTGCTCATTCCAGTAAATCAAGAAACAGGCAGATAACCAGACAATTATCTCAGTGACATTTCATTATGTATGTTTGCTCTTTTATGCGTCTACTACCTAAAACAATGGAAAATTTCTTTTATTGTGCAATCATGAACACATAAATGGAAAAGGTAAATGAGAATTTGCTTAAGTCCTTTGTCTTAGGCAAACCTGTACTTAAGCTGTCTGAGAGAAATGCAAATAGGTATATTTTAAAGTCATACATTTTTCTAAAAGACCAGCATATATGAGTCTTCCAAAATGAAAGTGAGCTCAGTTGAGCCCAGTTTTCTCCTACCCTGGAGATGTTTACTTTACCATAATCCGGAGATAATCTGTCATTCACATGGAGTTTGGGATCATTTTTCATTGGAGAATTAACCCCTCAGAAGGGGTAGCTTTTCTTTTGCAAGGATGGCGGAAAAGAATAACATTCGTGACTCTTCCTGTAAACTAAAAACTGCCATGCATTATTTCAACTAATATTAATGAGCACCTACTATGTTCAAGGCCCGTGCTCTTCAGCTCACATTTCCCCTCTTAGAGCCTACAGGACACAACCTTACCTTCTCCAGGTCATTTGCAACCCCTTCAGTGATCCTCTGGATTTTACCTGCTTTGAACAGAATCACTGAAAGCTAGACATCTACAGGGCTATTATAAAGTGTCAGGTAACATAGAATAGCCATTAAATGTGTGTTGGAATCTACTTACTTTTGAGTCCTGGGTCTGCTGTTTCTTGGCTCTGCAACCTTGACCAAGGGCTGCATGTCTTCATCTGCAAAATAACAATAATAGTGTCTATTTCATGTGATTGTTGTGAAGTGACACAAGATAATATAATAGGCCTTCCACAGTGCCTGGGTGCCATAATTTAGGTTCCCCCAGAAGCAGACCCTGAGGCATATATTCAAGTACAGGTAGTTTATTTAGGAGGTCATCCAGTAAACACCAGTAGGGGGGTACATAAGTGACATGAGAAGGGAAGGAAGCCATAAAGAGATGCTATCAAGCAAGTGGACGAGGAACTCTGTGAAACAGTACAGAACACCTCAGAGTTATCCTCCCTGAAGGTCGGGGAGCTGGGGTATTTATCTACCAACTATTGTCAGTCTTTGTCTAAGGGCTACTGGCCGTGGGTGGTTAATTCCCCATGGGCGGGTAAGGTGGGTTTCAGTATTCAGAGAAAGCTCTAGGCAATAAGGTGCAGGTGCTGACTGTTGAAGTAGGGATTGACGTGCAAGGAAGTGGCAAGAGCTGAGGACTGACAGTAGCCATTCAACACACATTTACTCTTTTTGTTTTTAAATGTTATTATTATTAAGTGATTTATTACATTCTTTTCAAATTGAATATGCATGGCACAAAGAAGGCATTTGTTATGAACACCTGTTATTTGTGTCTGCCCAGCATCCTTTCCCTTTTCTTCCGATGGGAAATGCATCCCTTGTCCTTTGGGTAATACTGTCTTGATCCTCTCTCCTTTCCAGGTCCCTCTCTTCTCCTGCCCCTCTGTTATCACAGGAAGGGGGAATGTGACCCCAGCCTGGCTGGAATATATCCAGCCAGCTAGCTTCAGGGATTGATTCAAAGGTGGGTGTGGAACCCTAGTCAGCATCCCATCTGATCAGTGCCCTTGCTAGGACTTAGCTGCTAGAGCTGTTGGTACTGATTCTTTCTGCTGGGTCTGCTCAGCTGGGTAGAGTTCTGGGCTGCTGACAGCTATGTTGCTTCATTTGGAAAGCATATGTGCAACAGATAAAGAGATAGAGAAGTGTGGTATGGCGGGGAGAGAGAGAGAGAGAGAGAGAGAGAGAGAGAGAGAGAGAGACTGTGAAGACATCATTTGAACCCCCAGATACAGCTCTGGTTGAAGTATTGAATATTTGAACTGGTCTTCAAGTTATATGAGCCAATAAATTCTTTGCCGTCACTTGCAATGAGTGAGTCCTAGCAGAGCATTTAATACGTATTTGTGGCATTTCATGCTCTAAAATGCTAAGACTTATCTTTTAATACATCATATTAAGTGTAAATTCCCAAGTAATTGTGAAAGCTGCTTAGCAAGATGTTGGAGACAGGTGTGTACTGACAGTATCTTTATATTCCAGAATATTCTTCCCCTCATTTGAGATTTTAGCATTTCATGTCTCAGTCACATCATTAACTTTTTTTTTTTTTTTTTCGGTATGCGGGCCTCAGTGTTGTGGCCTCTCCCTTTGCAGACCACAGGCTCCGGACGCGCAGGCTCAGCGGCCACGGCTCACGGGCCCAGGTGCTCCACGGCATGTGGGATCTTCCCGGACCAGGCACGAACCCATGTACCCTGCATCAGCAGGTGGACTCTCAACCACTGTGCCACCAGGGAAGCCCATTAACTAACTTAAAAAAAAAAAATTATTTATTTATTTATTTTTAAATTTTTGGCTGTGTTGGGTCTTCGTTACTGCGCATGGGCTTTCTCTAGTTGCAGTGAGCAGGGGCTACTCTTCGTTGCAGTGCGCAGGCTTCTCATTGTTGTGGCTTCTCTTGTTGCAGAGCACAGGCTCTAGGTGTGCAGGCTTCAGTAGTTGTAGCACGTGGGCTCAGTAGTTGTGGCTTGCGGGCTCTAGAGCACAGGCTCAATAGTAGTGGCGCAGGGGCTTAATTGCTCCGTGGCAGGTGGGATCTTCCCGGGCCAGGGCTAGAACCTGTGTCCCTTGCATTGGCAGGCAGATTCTTAACCACTGCACCACCAGGAAGGCCCCATTAACCAACTTTGAATTGCCCCAGGAGAAAGTTATTTCACTCCTGAGCACATCAAGAAGAAAGTCTCAATTTGAGACTAGTGTGGTTTTAGCTCCTCTCACCTTTGCTAATCTCTCTTTCTAACAAGTACTGAAGCTCTAGCTCAGGCCATAGCATTTGAGGGAATCATTTTTTGCCTTTGTTGTGCTTATGGCAATTACTACCATCCTTCCAATTATAATTGAGGTATTAGTTTTCTTTAAAAATGTTTAACTTAAAAAGTGAGTAAATTCAAAGGAAAGCTATAAAGTAAATAATAGTATGATGGTGTAACAATATGGCAAAAGTCGTGGGTGGCATTTAAAAGACTGAAGTTTGGGAATTTGAGGGAAGCATTGGCTTATTATAAGGTATCCCTGCTTCCATAGGGAAAAGAGAAAGGCTAGATAGACAAGGATCCATTCAGATTTGCATAGGCTAATTCTCTGATGTGATTTTGATTAAAGGACACAATTGGCTTATTGGGGAGTTTCAACTCATTTGGGGGTAAAAACATAGAAGAATTTTATTTTTTTCCAGTCACTGTTTCACCTGTGCTCTAATGAAGTTCCTTCCCCACTGGGTCACAAGGGCTCTTACAGACACTTTGGCCTGATTCTTTAGCTTTTTGTCATTTTTGGTAATTAAAAGCATGATCAGTTTTTAAGACTCAGTTCTGCTTTTTAAGTAAATTGTAACTTTTGTCAGATCTAAGGCTCTTCCCTTCGCCTTTCCCAGAACTGGCTAGACTGGGGGCTCCAGGGGCTGGTACTGGAGGTGCACTTGCACTGAGTGAGTCCTAACAGAGCATTTAATACGTATTTGTAGCATTTTGTGCTCAAAATGCTATCAGCTGTTATACACCACTTCTCCCTACCTTCTTGTCCTGGTTCCTTTGATACTGAGGTGGAGAGGCAAAAGGAATGTCTTTATTTCTCTCTTCTTGCATGGCTGTCTCTGTTCTTCTAGCTCTTCGTCTAAGAGCTCAATGTGAAGGAGTAGTGGCTCCAACATGCCTTTTAATTTTTTTGGCCACACCGTGCAGCTTATGGGATTTTAGTTCCCCAACCAGGGACTGAACCCGGGCCCTCGGTAGTAAAAGCACACGTCCTAACCACTGGACCTCCAGGGAATTACCTCCCATATGCCCTTCTGAGGGCATTTTAGTCCCAAGCAACTTCCTCAGATGCTGGTAATATGCTGCAATACTTGACTCCAAATGAATCCCATCTGGCTGCATCCTTCCCCACTGATTCAGTGCACCCGCCTGTTTGGCCCCTGCTGTAGCAATCCCCAGCCAGACTATAGACTCCAGTTGCATGGACTTGCAGGTGAGTGTGGGATCCTTTTCTGTATTTGGGGGGAAGTAGAACTATGGGAGAAGTGCATCCTCCTGTCTGTCTGACTACCCTCCATCCTGCTTTGTCTCCTTAATTCATTCCCTTTTGCCTGGATCACAGGGGCAGGTGAGCAGATTCACTGGCTAACAGACATTTAACCAGAGAGTGGAATCAGAATACCCCTTTACTTTCTTTGCTTTTTTTTTAAAACATCTTTATTGGAATATAATTGCTTCACAATGGTGTGTTAGTTTCTGCTTTATAACAAAGTGAATCAGCTATACATGTACATATATCCCCGTATTTCCTCCCTCTTGCTTCTCCCTCCCACCCTCCCTATCCCTCCCCTCTAGTTGGTCACAAAACACGGAGCTGATTTCCCTGTGCTATGCGGCTGCTTCCCACTAGCTATCTATTTTACATTTGGTAGTGTATATATGCCAATGATACTCTCTCACTTTGTCCCAGCTCACCCTACCCCCTCCCCGTGTCCTCAAGTCCATTCTGTACGCCTGCATCTTTACAGAATACCCTTTCTGTAGGCACTTATGAATTCACCAATGAATGATTCTCTTGGGATCTGCCTCCCTTGGTTTCCAGTAGTGGGAGCGGGGGGGTGGGGTGGGGTGGGAGCAGCTTTTCCTTTCCTGGCGACAAAGAAGAGAGACAGGGGATGGCTTCTCCTTATAAGAAATGCCCTCCACCAAAAGGTGACTTCTTTTTTCTCCAATCAGCCTCACATTTTCTTGTTGGTGGATGTAGTATGCTGAATGATGGCCACTCAAAGATATCAGGTCCTAATCCCTGGATCCTATAAATGTTATTTTATAAGGAAAAAGGGTCTTTGCAGAAACGAGATGAGGAGATTCACTTGGATTATCTGGGTCAGGGGTCCCCAACCCCTGGGCCTCGGACAGTTAATGTTAACAGACCGCACGGCAGGAGGTGAGCAGGGGGCAAGTGAGCTAAGCTTCACCTGCCGCCCCCCATTGCTCACATTACGGCCTAAACCATCGCCCGCCCCCCACCCCAACCCCGTTCGTGGAAAAATTCTCTTCCACAAAACCAGTCTCTGGTGTCAAAAACGTTGGGGACTGCTGATCCAGGTGGTCCCTAAATACAATCACAAGTATCCTTGTAGGAGGAAGGCAGAGGGAGATCACTCAGACAGTAAAAGAGAAGATGATGTAAAGATAGAAGCAGAGATTGGAGGGATGCAGTCACAAGCCAAGGAATGCCAGCAGCCACCAGAGGCCAGAAGAGGCAAGGAATGGATTCTCCCCTAGAACCTCCAGAGGTAGTGAGACTCTGCTTTTGGCCCAGTAATACTGATTTCAGACTTCTAGCCTCCAGAGCTGTGAGAGAATAAACTTTCGTTGTTTTAAACTACCCAGATTGTGGAAATTTGTTATAGCAGCCCTAGGAAATTAATATAGTGGGATAGGACACTTTTTGCTGAAATGATGCCTCTTACTGACTGTCATCAAGAAAGGCATTTCTCAGAAATAACAATGTGGGGACCTGTAACTTTTTGTTCTGATTTTGGGTCTTTTGTTCTGGGTATAGGGAGCCCAGGAAAGAAATTCCACTAAGCACTTAACACCATCCTGTTCCAAAAAGGAACATCACCGTTAACCCCCAGCATGGTCATTTAAATTTTTTTTTTTTTTTTTTTTGCTTTTCCAGGCAATTGAGAATGTTGGTTTCCATTTATATATGACAAACAAGATTCTCTCACAAATTATAGCAGAAACAACTATTTGATCCCAAATAGGCGATTTTCCCTTATATAATAATAGGACTGCCAAGTTTTAGCTGGGCCACGTGGAATTAAACTACAATTCTCATCCTCCTTTGTAAGTAGGAGGATGACAAAAATTTGGTTAGTGTGTAAAGTAGAAGAGATGCATGCAACACTAGGGCTGTGTCCTTAAAGCAGAGAATTTGCCTTTCTTTTTCCCTTTGCTCTTCCCAGTGGCTGGAATGTGGATGTGATGGCAGGACCTGGAGCAGCCATTTCAGACCATGAAGTGGCCCTGGGAATGAAGGCAATGCTCAGCATAGAAACAAGCTAGAAGGAGCATGAGTCCCTGACACAGTGGCGTTTCATACCAATCCTAGAGTCAGACTTTCATAACAAAAAAAACTAAACTTTGGCGTTTTCTGTTACTCACTGTTATATGTAATCCTAGCCAAACATAATTAGAATTTTGTAGACTTCAAACTACACTATGGAAATGGATTCTCCTAGAAAGTAACTTTTTTGACCACTTGGAATAGTCAATCAATTCGAAATGTCTACCTGGATTAGACTGAAATTATAACAGTATTTTTACTGTTATATATATGGGTATTTTCATTATTTCTAATATGAGCAATTTGAGAACTGACTTGAAATAAACAAAACCCACATTCAAATTTTATGTAAAGGTTGCCTTTTCCACACTGTATTCTCTGTTCTTGGTGTCATCCAGAATAATTGTTTTATCATCTCTAAAGCTTTGGCTTATGATAGCATGGAAATATTATAGAATGAAGACATGAGATGGGAATCCTTGAGTTACATGGTGTTAACTAGTTGTGTAAATTTGAACAAGACACCTCTCTGAGCCTCAGTTTCCTGACCTTTAAAATAAAAGAGTTAAAATACAATAAGTTTTGCTTCCAGTCCTTATTCCATTAAAAAAAGGGTATTTTTTAAGAGTATCATTTGCCTAGTGTTCTGACAAAGACCAAATCTCTAAAACTTTGGAGTTATTTTAGGACCCATGCTATCAAGCTGCTTATGGAAGATGGGAGATTTATTGTTAGTGATTTCACTGATATTTTATTCTTAGAAAATTGTTCATGGTCTTAAATCATGTTTAAACATCCAGATTGTTGACACTACCATTTTATAAAAAGGGAAGAGTTTCAGAGTGAGGAAGTAAATTATTCTGCTGGGTATCTTCTTGACTGATTGGAGTGAGGCATCTTGTGTTAAACCTATAAGAAACTGATTTCTGTTACCCTCTTTTGTTAGATATGTTTTTACATATTCCTTATACCATAGTTCAGGGTCCTCTAGTGGTTACAGTCTAAATCAGAAATCACAAAAGCCTGCAGTGAGTAGGCAGTTGACATAAACGTGTGAGGACAATAGGTGCTTGGACACTGGTACTGCTGCCAGGTGTAACCACTGCCTGGGTACTTTGCATTTTCAACAGCAGACATAATCAAACACATTCCCTGGCTGCACATCACACATAAGCACCAACTGGTGACCCATGATCTTCAGGCATTGGTGGCCAAACCTGGCTGCTTATTAACAATCTCCTGGAGAGCTTTTGAAAAATACTGATGCCTGGGCCTCCCCCATAGCAATTCTGATTTAATTCAATTTGGGTTGGGCTTGGGCACTGATATATCTATATCTATATATCTATATATATCTATATATATCTATATATACAGCATCTCCTCTGCCAATACTCATGTGCTTAGGTTTGAAAAGCACTGGGGATATACTGCTATAAATTGCTTACACTACAAATAAAGTGGTATAATACATTTGCAGGGAGACTCTCATTAATTAAAGATGCATATTGTAAACCTAGGGTAACCACTAAACATTTTTGGGGGGCTGCATATGGCTTTTTTCCCTGCCAGTTTTATTGAGGTATAATTGACATACAGCGCTGTATAAGTTTGTGTACAGCATAATGATTTGACTTACATCATGAAATAATTATCACAATAAGTTAGTGAATGTCTATCATCTCATATAGACACAAAATTTAAGAAATAGAGAAAAATACTTTTCTTGTGATGAGAACTCAGAATTTACTTGTTTAACAACTTTCATATGCAACATACAGCAGTGTTAATTATATTAATCATGTTGTACATCACATCCCTGGTACTTATTTATCTTATTACTGGAAGTTTTTACCTTCATCCAATTTTCTCTCCCCTGACCCCCTGCTTCTGGTAACCACAAATCTGATCTCTTTTTCTATGAACTTTTTTGTACATTTAAGAAACAGATATAAATAATGTCTGTAGAGGTGAACAAATGGAATCCTAAAAAATACTCAATGAACCTGATAGTGGGCAGAAAAAAAAGGGGAAAAAAACCTAAGAAATCATGGACAAATAGAAAACAGCTAGTAAGAAGGTAAATTTTAATGTATTTTTCATGTGAATGGTCTAAACATTAATTAAAGGACAGAGATTGTCAGATTAGATAAAAAATAAGACCCAGCTTATTCTTCTTTGCTGCTCTCAAGAAGCTGATTCTGAAACTTATATGGAAAAGTAAAGGAGTTGAAATAGCCAAAATAATTCTGTCACATAAAAGCAAGGTTGGAAGACACATACTACCTAATTTGACCACTTACTATAAAGCTACAGTAATCAAGATAGGATTGTATTGGTGAAAGGATAGAACACAGATCAATGCAACAGAATAGAGTCTAGAAATAGACTCACACAAATACAATCAATGCATTTTTGATAAAATTGCAAAGGCAGTTCAATGTAGAATGGATTGTCTTTTCAGCAAATGGTGCTGGAATAATTGTGTGTCCATATTCAAAATATTAACCTAGACACATATCTCATATCTTATACAAAAATTAATTCAAAAATGAATTATGAACCTAAATGTAAAACCTGAAATTATAAAACTTCTAGAAGAAAACATAGGAGAAAATTTGCCTCATTTTGGGGTTTGACACAGCATGACACCAAACTATAGCCAATGAAAGAAAAAATAATTGATAAATTGGAATTTATCAAAATTAAAAACATTTGGTCTGCAAAAGACATTCTTAAGGGAATGAAAAGATAAGCCACAGACTTGGAAACGTATTTCAGATCACATGTATGATGCAGGTCTTATAATATAGAATATATTAAAAACTCTTAAAACTAAGTAGTAATTAAAAATGGGCAAAAGATCTGAATATACACCTTACCAAAGAATATATAAGGATGACTCACTTCTACTGAATGGGAACAACAGTAACTTTACTGTGGGGAATCATTGCAGACACCACCTTAACTAGATGATCAAGGTTAACATCACCAGTAACAAGTCTTGTTGATGTTATGTACCTCCTCACACGATGTGATGTGAAAGACAGTTTACCTCTATGGTATTCTTTCCCCAAATCTATAAACTTAACCTAATCAGGAGAAAACACTAAAATTGAGAGACATTCTACAAAATACATGACTGGTACTCTTTGAAAATGGTGAGGTCACAAGATACAAGGAAAACAAAAAACTGTCATAGAGTAAAGGAGACTGAGGGACATGATGACCAGATGGAAGGTGGTGTCTGGGAATTGGACACTGGAACAGAAAAAGAACATTTCTCCAGAAAGACTGGAGAAATCCCAATAAGTTGTGTTGTTTAGTTATTTGTACTGTACCAAAGTTAATTTCCTAGTTTTGATAATTATGTGATAGCTATGTAAATTGTTGACATTAGGGGAAGCTGGGTGAAGGGTAGGTGGGAACTCTTTTGCAACACTTCTGTAAGTTCAAAATTATTTTGAAATAAAACCCATGTTTATCAGGTATCATCCTAGTTTAAAGATGAGGATACTGAAGCACAGACTGATTCATTTTCCATAAACCAAATAAGTGGCATATCTGGTATGTCAAGTCAGTTCTGTTCAACTCTAAAGCATATGTTCTTTCATTAGCCAACTATCTTTGAAGTCATGTTTTCCCCCCAAATTTGTAAACTTGTAGAAAGATAAGACCGTATCTTTTGTTTTTGTTTTAATTCCAAGGTGGAGATGAGGTTTGATGCCTTTGTGTTCCTAGTACCTAGCAGAATGAATCCTTTAGAGAATGTGTCCAACACACATTTGTTGGTTAGGACAGCATTTCTCTCCTCAAGAATACGTGTTCTTCTCTTATCTTCATAGTGTCTTTTCCAAAGTCAGATTAACATGCTAGTATGGGACAACCTAACATGTTTCTCCCCATCATTCTCTAGCTCAGGGTCAGTTATTAGAGAGCAAGCAGAAGGGGCGGTCAAAGAAAAGGTGACCAGAAAGGAGGTCAGAACAGGCACATTCAGACTGAGCATCATTTACTTTCCCTAGGCTCTTGCATGCTGCATAGTCAGAGTAAGATAACTACTGTAAAAAACCTCCCTCACCTTCCCACCCACATTTCAGGGGCCTGATATTATAGACATTTATATTTTCTTTTTGTAAATTCCAGTTGACATGGGTGTTGATGTTAGCCAGCTGACCTTCAAACAATCATTCAAGGATCTGGCTTCCGGAGGCTTCACCATTCTTCCAACATGACTTCATGGTTACTTGGGCATGGATTTCCAGCTGGCAGATGAGAGAAGACAGAGGAGGATTACCCACGGAAATTTTTATGGGCCCGGCCCGGAAGTGGCCCTCATTACTTCTGTTCACATTCCATTAGCTCTGTTCTCAAGGGAGGCTGGGAAGCAGAGTCTAGCTATGTGCACAGGAAGAAGAGGTTATGGGTTTGCTTGTATACTTGTATATTGATGCCCAAACAGGAAGTCATTTGTAGGGACAGGTTGGAATTCCAGAAGTTATCACAGCAGCAACTACTAAAAATAGAACTAGTGGCAGCCAACCCTCCTCCTCAGCATTAGTCAGAGAAAATCTCTCACCTCTTAGCTGTTGCTCTGTTGTGTCATCTGTTTTGCCCTCTCCATGAGCAGTGACTGACAACAAATGCATGGGCATAAACACACATAAAAGAGAACAAAGCCACCCATGTTCCAACAAACTCCAGCTGTCAGGACACATCTCTAATACCGCAAGTACTGATCCCAAGTGTTTCTTAGAAGTGATTTCTTTAAAACAAATCAAGCCAGAATGTACTTAACATTTATCATCTCCTGCTTTTATGTAGCTCTGTAGTATGAGCTCTGCGGCATTTTGTCAGACCCTTTGTTGTTGAATAATAACACGTTTGTCTGGGGTAAAAAGATGGCAAATTGGAAAGGAGAGCATGAGTCTATTGTAGCAAATAGAATAGGCCCACTTTTATCCCTGGGAATGGGCTGTCATTGCAGCCCGTGTCCTTACCCATGGTGCTCTCTTATACAGAGGTTAATCTTACAGTGGGGTAGACCACCATCGAAGGCTTGTCATATTGAAGAACTTGCAAAAACCATAGGCGTTTATCAAAATCAACATTTCCTCAGCTTAACCAAGGCACATGGAACACTTAGTCATTGTTTGGAAATATGGCCCAGCTTTACACACTAAGTGAGGTTTATGTGATCTTTACAAAGGAAATGTGTATGTCTTTCCAGCTGTTTTTTGTGGATATTTAATCTGCAGAAACCATTGAATTGCAGCTTGTCATATATTTACACAAAGCATATTAAAAAGCTATTTTGCACTATGTGAAATATGAAACATGCATTATATGATTTCTTTGCAAGAATGGTTATGAAGAGTCTAGATCCTAGACCATTGTGAATGCACATCAGCCACTGACTTTCGGACCTGTTGACCCCAAGTGAATATAACCAATAAGAATTCAGTAATATTTTGGTTCTGACCTGTCTCTCATACTGTATGTTAGCTCTCAGAACTAGTAACTAAGTTAGAATTGTGGTAATTGAGATGTTCCATTTTAAACCAACACCGAACCATAGAAAATGTGAGTTACCCATGGCTAGTGATTGATAGCAATAATGATAATTATGATAATAATCTTGATAAAGTCTAAAGACACTCTAAAAATGTTAAAGGGCCAGGGAGAAAATGTCAAAAGTATAAAGCATAATAATATTTTAATCAGATTGTATAGAAAGTAAAGGCAGAACTTTGAGTACAATGTGCCTCCCTTGTGCCCCGGAGCTGAGTGTTCTATTGCTGGATCTCACTCTGTTTCTATGGGCTCATGGCTCCAAGCCTGGTCAGGCTGGGTAGGGGAAGGGGGCTACCAATTAGGTGTTACAACCAATCTGAGACTAAGAGCTTGCTAGCTGTCGGTCAACTATCATATGGTAGGACCACCCTATCCACAATGAGAAAATTTTAACCCTCTTGGACTAGTCAGACAGAGTGGGAGGAGCATGGACAATATTTATTGAGCATCTATCATACATAAGGCACCACTTTGAATGCTAAGGGAATGACACAACCTGGTGATAGGGGTGGGTGGAGGAAGACAAGGGCTTGACCTTAGTTATCACAAGATGTGACTTAAAATTATTTTTATGTGAGTCTGTTCTGTCCTACAATTCCCACCCCTGCCTCAGAGTAGACTGTATATTCCTGAAGGACAGGAACCCCAGTGAGATACAGCATGATATGGGAAAACACCCTCAGCTTTCTTGTCAGATAACTTGCTCTGATTCTACTTTTATTTAACCCATTCTGAACTCACATATTTTTGCTCTATAAAATGAGCATTAAAACAATGATCTCAAAGGGTTGTTTTCATACACATTAGATGTTCTAGGTTAGCTTCTCTTCCCCTGGGATCTTGCTTATAGTAGATGCTTGATAGAGGAGTGAACTGAGGACATTTTGTAGAATTATACAGTGTTAAATTTGGAAGACCCTTTCAAAATCATCTATTATAGTTAAATTATCTCATTGAATTGAATTATATTTCTCCTTTTCTTAGATTTATGAATTGATGGGAGAAGAGCTGCTACCATCAAAATATAATGATCTCTTTCCTATTAGATAGGAAAAGATAAAGAATGAGATATCCAATATTGGTGTGGGTGTAGAGAAACTTTACACTCATGCCTTGTTTATGTATACAATGGCTCAACTTTTCCAGGGTGCAGTCCTGATGATATGGACCAAACATTTAAATATATATATACCCTTTGACTTAGCAATCTCACATCTAGAAATTTATCCTGTGGAGATAATTGATCAATTGCACAAAGATGTATGTAAAAAATCTTCATTGTAATGTTGTTCATAATACAAAAATGCTGGACACACTCTTAATATTCCTAACAAGGATATTATTTAAATTAATGTTGGTGTATCTATGTGGTAGAATATATAACAAATCTATATTAACTGTTATGGAAAGATCTTTGCAATGAATTGAGTGGGAAAGCAGGTCACAAAACATCATGCAGAATACCACTTTATTTATATAGATTTATTAAGGCATGCATGTGTCTATGCACAGAGGGATGTTGGAGGAGGGTCACCACAATTTTAAACAGTTACCTCCAGATGATTTGGGCTGATTTTTACTTTCTTCCTTATACCTTTCTAAAATGAATGGATTGTCTACTTAAGCATGTATTGACTTTACAATCAGAAAAAAATCATAAAGTTATTTTCAATTTGAAACAAAAGTCAGAAAAGTAAATATTCGTTCATATTTCACAATTTAATTTTGCCACTTGGCAGTGTCACTGTGCAGAATCCAATTTTATTATTTAGCTGACTGACAAACCATTTGTTTACATGGTCATAACTGTAGAAAGCCCACACTCCAATCATTCTTCTCATTTTCTTCATCTCCCATTTTGGAAGTTCTGGGACTTACCATAGATCTTTTTTTGAAATAAGGCAGTGAATAAATAAATAAATAAAAAAAAATGACTCTGTCTCTCTGTAATTTTAAAGCTTATCCTATCATAAATCCCTTTTTTCCTAAATAAGAGCAGATGGTTGACTATCCTGTAGTGTAAATCTGTTCTTAAATGACAACCAAACAAAACAGATTTCCTGTCTTGTGATAAAAGAATTTTAAGGACTACTGGGCAAGATGCAGGATGTGTACTGTGTATTGGTCGCCATAGTTTCAACTGAGGACAGGCTATTTAAGCTTACCCTTAATTTGGATAGACATGAGTCTCAGCTTTGTAGGGTTAAAAATAATGCAAGGGTATGGGTATATTTAGATTGAATGGGAGCTGACTATAGTAACAGCTACAAAAGAGGTTCCTATTTTTAATTAACCCTTTGGCTACAAACTGGAAAAAAAAATGAGTAGATTCTCTTTAGAAAATAAAGCTCGCATTACAGAGAGAAAGCTGGTGTCTAATTATGTAGCATTTTGTTTGTTTGTTTGTTTTGCAGTACGAGGGCCTCTTGCTGTTGTGTCTCCCGTTGCGGAGCACAGGCTCCCGCGCAGGCTCAGCGGCCATGGCTCACGGGCCCAGCCGCTCTGCGGCATGTGGGATCCTCCCGGACTGGGGCACGAACCCGTGTCCCTTGCATCGGCAGGCGGACTCTCAACCACTGCGCCACCAGGGAAGCCAATTATGTAGCATTTTTGAACAAAAACCCTGATATTAAAAAACGCTGAAATATATATATATATATATATATATATATATATATACTTTAAAAGTCTGTTTTAAGCTTAAAAATCAGCTAGTCAGTTCCCATGGCAGTTTTACTCTGGAAGGATTCTAGATTGTAACCAATTAAACATTTTTAGCAGCTAATTTCTTTTTCTATTTGCAAATAGCACTTTGGAGCAAGCAGGCAATGGACTCTTAATAGCTTACCCCGGTTCTGTTATCCATATTATTTCACGTAGCATGCTACACATAATTTTAAAAAATGCAGATGGTCTCTGTATCAAGGGCTTTAACACTGACATTAAAGGAATCCATAAAGGCTGGAAAAATAAGCATGAACTAATTTCAACTCAAGATTTCCAACCCCTCTTTTTGGAAACTGCAGAGGCTCTTTATGGGCACTGGTAGTTTGGAAAGTCCATCCAAATCAGAATCAGAAAGCAAAAGTTCCAGCTACAGTCCTGCCCCTGGTTGGCTCTGAGATTTGGGACAAATCACTTAATCTGCTTGAGCCCCAGTTTCCTTAACTGTAAACTCATCAACTTTGAGAATACTTGGACCAGATGAGTTGTCTACTGAAAATTTTTTTATTATTTCTTATTTTAAAATCGTTGAATGCTTTCTTTAAATAAAACCCGGGTGGAAGCCCGTTGTGAAACCCAGAAAAGTGGAGTTCCACTTGTTAATGTTGGCCCAAGGTTGGGAGTGTCCTGAGTGTTTTTCTTTTGGTTCTTCTCCAACTAATCCCTGGCCACCATTGACATATTAAGTAGGAGCCCCTAGGGCTCCTTAGAGCACAATTTGAGGACAACTGGTCCTCATATCAAAGATATATAAAAGATAAATTTTAATATCTTATTCAATTTTAAAAGTCCAGAGTTCTGAGAAATCTCAAAAAATAATGTCATAACATTTTTAGAAGTTTGGACTCTCCATATTTCACCAATAAAAACAAAGCATAGCAACTTCCAAAAGATAGGAATTATTATTTTTAACATTATGGGTTAGAAGCACTGTTGTCTTGATTCTCCTGATATCTGACCTTCAGGGACACTGATGTGAGTCCTCTCCCCAGTGTTGATTTGGTTATAACTTACAATAAAACGATTAACTTCTTGACGCATTCCCTTTGCTGCTTTGTCTGTTTATTTTGCTGGGTAAATATCTACCCATTAACTCATCATTTCATAATTTAAAAGTTTTTACATTCTTTTGGATTTTTTATGGCTTCGCATAGCCCACGAACTCCATTATTCTGAACAATAGTATGCTGCTTATAGGGATAACTTTTTTATTCTCAGTGTTAATCCAGCCTCTCTCTGTATTTATGCAGAACTCTTGCTTTTACTTACAGAGGAAGTAGCAACACTGAGAAGAGCTCTGGTTGGATCAAAGACTTGTGGGTTCCTGTGGAGGAAGCTGGAGTTTGGGCTCCAAAATGATTTTTATAAAAACCTGATCATTGGTTATTCTTTATCTACTAGATATAAACCATTACTGGGAAATAGTAATAGTATGAAAAAAGACAGCACATCTTCTCAGAATTTCTTCATTATTTCAAACAAGATTTCAGGATCAGCAATGAAGACTTTATCTGATTCTTGCCTTAATATCTCTAGTAGCTGAGATCTGCATGGGAATCAATTGTGGTATAACCTGCAGCTGGCAATCATGGGTGCTTGCAGGTGCTGTGCTACACAGATAAAATAAAGCCGAGTAAAAGTGACTTAATAATGTCATCTCTATGAGGAAAAAGTATTGTGCACACCCCCAAATGCTTAAAACTAACATTTATACTGTACTTCCAAAACCACTCTACCAACTATTTATAGAGAAAGCACATCAACCACCCACCACTTGTTAAAACAGAGCAAGTATTTTCAAGTTGACTGCAAGTCAACTTATAAAACGTGAGGGGGATTGGTAATGGAAGGAAATGATAGGCTGGAAATGACAGGCTGGAGACAATTGACTTTTCCCTTTTTTATTTTAACCTTTGAAGTATAATATGTATTCAGAGAAATGCACATAAATGTCAGCTCTCTGAATTCTCACAAATGTAACACACTTGTGTAACCAGCACTCATAAAGAAACAGAATATTACCAAAAACCCCCAAGCCTTCCAGGCACTGTCCTCCCTCCAGTCACTGGTATCTTGTCTTCTAATGGCATAGGTTAGTTTAGTGTGGTCTTAACTTGTCTATAAATGAGATGATACAATATGTACTCTTTTGTGGCTGGTTTCTTTCATTTAACGTTATGTTTGTGGGACTCATCCATGTTAGTTATTCATTATGCTGCAGAGTATTAAATTGCGCAGCTATACAATTTACTGAATCATTCCACTGTTGGTGGTGGTGGGCATTTTGGTAGTTTTTGGGTTTTGACTAGTACAAATTGTGCTTCTAATGAACATTCTTTTTTTTTTTTTTGCAGTATGCGGGCCTCTCACTGTTGTGGCCTCTCCCGTGGCGGAGCACAGGCTCCAGATGCACAGGCACAGCGGCCATGGCTCACGGGCCCAGCCGCTCCGCTGCATGTGGGATCTTCCCGGACCGGGGCACGAACCCATGTCCCCTGCATCGGCAGGCGGACCCTCAACCACTACGCCACCAGGGAAGCCCTAATGAACATTCTTGATCATGTCTTTTGAGTACATGTTTAGGAGTGAAATTGCTATGTCATAGGACAAGCACATAATAGGTACTGCTAACTAGCTTTCCAAATGGTTGTACCAATTTACACTCTCAACAGCAGTTGATGAGAATCCTCGTTGCTGTATATACTCGCCAACATTTGTTATTTTCTGGCAGGTGGGTAGTGGTATCACGTTATGCTTTTAACTTGCATTTTCTTGATAACTAAAAAGTTGAGCACCCTTTCACACATGTATTGGTCATTTGGATAGCTTCTTTTGTGAAATGTCTGTTCAGGGTTTTTGCCCAATTTTCAGTTGGTTGTCTATCTTGTTCTTATTGATTTGTAGGAGTTATTTATGGGTACTGGATAATTTCTTGATTTTCTTAGGTACAATGTGATTTTTAGTGTTCATATTTATGCTAGGATTAAAAAAAATGTTTTCAGGTATTCTGTTTGCTGTGAATCTTAGATCAGTGCATATTCAGGTCTAGAAAGTTTCTAATGACATTTGGGTAGAAAAAGTAACCTTATTCCAGAACTGAAAGTTCTATATGCAATCAGCTACCCAAAAATGCATCATCATTATTTAATGACATTTTACATTTACAATCTATGTTATGTTTAGTTTTTCATATTGTTTGAATCATTGCTTAAAATTGAATATGAAGATAAGAAGGACCAAAAAACACCCAAAACATGAGGCAATAATAATCTTGCTTTGAACTTGTTAAAATAGACCATGAGGTCTCATTTTGGGAAACATCTATGGTGAAGTTCATAAAAAGATTAAAAAATCCTGGTTTGGGTTTCAGTCTTGCAACTTACTAGTGTTTCTTTCATTAGTCAAAATAGCCTTGAGATCATTAAATATTGGAGAGGACATTTGCCAGTTTGGGCCATCCAGTACCCTCCTTTTGGTAACAGCACCCAGTATTTTTTCAGAGCCACTCTGGTCACAGTAGGTCCATATGTGTTGACTTTACCATCAGCTCCAGCAGAGAGCAGATGCCACTGACTCAGACTTGGCCAAATAAGCACCACATTTCTCAGGGCAGTCATTGATTCGAGGACAACCATGTGACCCATCAGAACCAATGACATGTAACGAGACTGGTGCTGGGACTGCAGAGGGAAGGGAATCCTCTTCCACGCTGGAAGTGACTTTACGAGGATGTGAAGTAGAACCTCCATGACCACCTTGCAACCTTGAAAGGAGATCCTGTTGAAAACAGAGCCAGCCCAGAAAAAGTGAAGCTGAGAGATATAGAGAAATGGAATTGCAATGACATGGGAGCCCATTATATCAAGCCAATAACATCTGGACTTTTCAGTAGTGTGAACCAGTAAATTCCCTGTCTGCTTAAGATGGGTTGGATTGTTTTTCTGACACTTGAGACCTAAAGAGCCCTAGCTAATGTGAATATGTGGCCCTGTTGGGGTTTTCAACATTACATGTGATATAAAAAGTAAGGTAATAATATGGTTTTAAGAAAGCCTTCTCTCCGCAAGTACTGCTTTAAATAATCATTTTAAAATTTAGGTACCAGGGTTTAAAATTGCTTATAGGGCTTGTTCATGGAGTTAAAAGTTGATTATAGTGATAATATTTGGTTAGGGTTTATTTGGTGGGGGGAGATGGGAAAAGAGAAATGTGTGCCCCTGTCCATGGTCATGAAAAATCACTGTGCTTCAGAAGAGTGCTTCCCAGACAACTGTCCTTAGACCTGTACTATCAGAATTCCTTGGGGAGTTTGTTACAAACACACATTTTGGGACTCCACCCCTGGAGATCCGGATCCTAGATATGGGATGGTGTCTAGAATCTGTATTTTTAAACAAACTCCAAGCCTGGGGAACCATTGCTTTATTACAGTACTTCCCTGCAAATCCTGGGGCACTAATGCCTCCTCTGTATATTCTTCCAGGAATTCTGAAGCAGCAAGGGAAGAAACAAGGCGGAAGAGAAAACTTAGAGAAAGGACAGAGAGATGCAGACCAGCTGTTAGAGAAACATAATTGCTAAAAGATTGAAGATTTCTGGGGCAGAGTCATGGGAGAGAAGAGAAACTTTATATTAGTATGATTTTTAAAGAATCAGAGTTTTCTAGAAATAAAAATAAATTGATTTGAGAAGGTGAAGGTGCATGTGTATTCCTTTTCCCTCCCTGGATGCTTCAATTACGAGGGAGAGAATGAAGAGAAGGTGGTTCCAGCTCTCTTTCCTGTGACATTGTTGAGTCAAAATATGTCAATGTGTTTCACATACATTGGTCTTTGTATGGAGTCACAAAGAAGGCATCAACTCCATTTTCTATTTTGAAGTTGATACAATAGATAAAAAACAGCAATTATTAGTCTTCTCCAGGTTAAAATTTTCTAAATTCTTCAACTCTATTATCATATTTACCATATATACTAAAATATAAAGGGTTAATTCAAGGACACATGTTGATTTCAAATACAGTTTTGTATGTGAAAAGACTCCAGGCTCAATTCTTATATGATAGAACAAATGCCCAATTAATGATTACTGAAATCACTTAGTTTATAGGTCTGGCACTAGGAAGAAGAGCTGACCCATCTCGTACAACCCCAGGAGTATTACATTACACTTGACTGTCATCAGTTATATTTATATTTTAGTTATACTTTAATGAAGGAAATATAATTTGAACTACATTCTATCTGAATCCATGTAATAATGAGCTGTGAATTTGGGACTTCAGATTTGCATATTATATTATATTTAATTACAGAATAATTACAGAATAATTTTAAAAAATTAAGATAAAATTAAAATAAAGCTGGATTGAACAAACTGTGGGAGCTGTGTTTCTAGTTATGCTACTTTGTGTTCTGCTTTAAGATGTAAGCAAAACAGATTATTGTCAGTGTCCAAATAGAAAAGTATTTTTCTCCCAACCAAACTCAAGTCCTTTAATTTAACAATTGCCTCGAATCTCTTTTTTGGTACACAAGTTGACATTTACTGACTTTCTTGACCAAACCACAATAAGAAGTCTTACCTGTAACCACAAGGTATATAAATTTTACTTCCTCATCGGCCAGACGAATGTATTTACTATTGTGGTTACTCTGCTTCTGGCAGCACAATATTTAGCAATCTCAACAGCTTAACCCTCTTAGTTAAGTTACAGTGGAAAACAGCATGAACTTGGAATCTCACCTGGACCCTGCTACTAACCAAGTGAATTACTTTGGCAAATGCCAGGCCACTCTGGCCCTCTGTTTCCTCCTCTATTATAAAGGGGGCTGAAACCAGTGATGCATCTATAGATATAAGAGTGAATGGGTCTAGGATTCACTTATAGACACTGGCTCCCAGGAGACACAGGAAATAGTACACTTATGTCTTCTGGCTAGAACCCCATCCCCCCAAAGAAATAAACTAATAACTAAAACAAAATTCATGACTTTTAACGACACAAGACAAAACAAAATGAACAAAGCCCATTGGGTTCCCCATCCTTAGGAGGATGCTAAGGAGCCAATTCCTTATTCTGAAAACTGGTGCATAAAGAACTGAGCATCTTTTGGGTCTTCTATGGACTATACCTCAAGGTAATCAAATAGTTTATGAGGAAAAGTTCTTCTTTATACAGTAGTTCCAGCGAATATATGCAAAAAGAGCAATAGAATTAGAATATCATAATTTTGCAACCCCAAATGATGATTCTAGGCAATGATCACGAATGACTGTAAAACAATTAGGGGAAAAACTATTGGGAAACTTCATAATGGTTAGATCAGGTTGACGACACCTGAAACCATGGATCAATTTCAGCGTCACACAAAAAGACACGGGGGCATTAATGTGATGCAATGCAAATCCAAAACCTCACTTATGAAGTATTCTTGCCAAAATTATTGAAGCTGACTCTGCTCAAGATCTAATTTCTAGTTTATAGGAAGCATGGGAGATAGGCAACTATTGAAGACACTCAGGAATGGATTAAAATCCAAGGAATTCTACTGTACAAATAACCTGACCTGGTTTCTTCAACAAATAAATTAGAAAGAAAAAGAAAAGGAGGAAAGAGAACTCATAGATTAAGAGACAAGAGATATATGAACCACATACAGAATGCAGATCTTGCTTGGATCCTATTTCAAACAAGCCAACTGAAAAAAGAAACCATATATGAGACAGTTGGGGCAAATTTAAATACTGACTAGATATCTGATATTATTAGGAATATTTTGTTAATTTTTAGGTGATATATGGCATTTTGCTTATGATGAAAAGGCGTTATTATCTTTTAGAGATATATTAGGAAGTATTTTTAGATGGAATAATACGATGACTAGGATTTGCTTCAAAACCATCCATCTGGGGCTTCCCTGGTGGTGCAGTGGTTGAGAGTCTGCCTGCCAATTCAGGGGACACGGGTTCGTGCCCCAGTCCGGGAAGATCCCACATGCCGCGGAGCGGCTGGGCCCGTGAGCCATGGCCGCTGAGCCTGCGCACCCGGAGCCTGTGCTCCGCAACGGGAAAGGCCACAACAGTGAGAGGCCCGCATACTGCAAAACAACAACAAAAAAACCGTATGTACTACAAAACAATCCAGCCACAGACTGGTGTGTGGAAGTGCAGATGAAACTGAATTGGCTGTGTGTTGATGATTATTGAAACTGGGTTTGGGGAACATGAAGGCGCATTTTATTACTCTCTCTGTTTTTGGGTATGTTTGAAAGTTTCCATAATTAAACATTCTTCTAAGTGGGAAAGAGTAATGAACACTTTGTGTTAATTCATTAAACTGTATGCTTATGGTTTATAGCTGTGTTTTTATTAGTTTCTTGTTGTTGTCCTAACAAATTACCACAAACAGGGTTGCAGCAACAGAAATGTATTCTCTCACAGTTCTGGAGTCTAGAAGTCTGAAATCCAGCAGCGCTGTGCTCCCTCCAGGGCCTCTAGTGAAGAATCCATCCTTTACCTCATCCAGCTTTCGGTGGCTGCTAGCATTGCTTAACTTATAGCTGCATCACTCTGGTCTCTGCCTCCATGGTCATACTGTCATCTCTTCTGTCTGTAATCTCCCTCTGCTTCATCCTTATAAGGACATTTGTCATTGGATTTAGGGCCCACTCAGATAACCTTGGATGATCACATCTCAAGATCCTTAATTTAATTACACCAGCAAATACCCTTTTTCCAAATAAGGTAACATTCACAAATTCCTAGGATTGGGATGTGTATATATCTTATCCTTTTAGGAGTCACCATTCAACCCACTATAATGACATACTTCAATAAAAAGACTTGAAAACTAATAACCAAGAAGAGAGATTTAGTCTTTCTAAATTTGATATTAAGGAATCACTGTCAGAGTCATCCCTAATTTCAAATGTATGAGACTCCCTTGACTTCTTCCTCTCTACCTTACCACATAGGTGAGTTTTGTCATTTCTACTTCCAAAATTTAAATCAAATCTTTCTATTTCTTTCCATCCTACACTCTTAATGCCTTAATCTCATCTATCATATTCTACAACGGTCTCCTTTCTGATCTTCCTGGCATCTAATCTTGCCTCACTTCATTTCATTCTCTACAGAGAAGCCAGAGTAACTAAAAGCAAAAGAAAACAAAAACTTCACAAATCTAATCATTGCCCCTTCTTTGCTATGTCTCTGAAATGGTGGTCCATTGCTTCCAGAGTAAAATCCAAAGTCTTTACCAAGGCTTCAAAGCTGGGAGTAATTCAGACCCTAACTCTTTGTCTAAACTTCTCTGGGGCCATTCACTTTCTTGACCACAACTGTCCAGCTCCACTGGCCTCCCTTTAGTATCTTAAACATGCCACAGCCAATTACACCAAATGTAGATCCCTAAGAAGGAGAAACTAGGCAGTCTCTACCACTAGAATTCTATGGAAAATTGAATATATTGTTATTTTAAAAACAGATTCAGTTATTTACTTTGAATACAGATACATTGGAAAACATGGAAACAAAATGTAAATACTCTCTCCCTACCTTCCCAGGTATCCTATCCTATAGGATAATGACATGTTGGTTTGCGTCCTTTTAGAATGCGTGTTTAAATACCATAAATACGTGCTTATATACCTTGGTAACCCGCTTTTCCTAATTAACAATGAATTTAGAATCTGTTTTCATGTTATTAACTATATAGCTTCATCATTATTTTTTAGGCTTTTCATCCGTATTTTCAAATCACCCTCCCAAAGACCTGTACCAGTTTGCATTCCCACCAGCAGTGCATGAATGTGCTCATTTTCCCCACATCCCTGGAAATCTTTTTAATCTCTGCCAACCTGAGGGATGAAAAACAGCATCTCATTGTTGTTTCAATTTGCATTTCTTGGATGGTAGTGAAGTTGAACGTTTTTGCTTCTGATACTGCTTACCTGTAGTTCTTCATAATTGTGTAATTGAAAGTGTTTGCTTACATTTTGAAAAGAAATGGCAAATTATCTAAGGAGGAGTTGTGTAAGCCACTCAGCACTGCATTGCAGTGACTCTACCACCATGCCCTGGTGTACAGTTCTATCAGTGCCTTGAAGCTGTTCACTCTCATGTACCTGAGGATAGAGCCTGGGCTTTATAGCTTTCATCAGGGAAATCTTTGTTTTATTCTTCTGTGAGACATAGAAAATCACCCATGCTCAGTTTTAAAAGCCTGTTCCTTGTATTTTCTCAAAATACATATGGGGAAATAAAGAGGAAATTATAGATTTAGTATCTAAGTTTCAGAATGTGGCCCAACAATTTGGACTTGTCACTGTCTAGGTTTTGATCATCTTTAGGTTTCAGCTTGGAGTTCAAATAACTTTATGCATCAGAATATTCAGTAATCATTTTTCCTGTTATATTAATTTAATTTAATTTTAATATTTATTTATTTATTTGGTCGTGCCAGGTCTTAGTTGTAGCAGGTGGGCTCCTTAGTGGTGGCATGCATGTGGGATCTAGTTCCCCGACCAGGGACTGAACCCAGGCTCCCTGCATTGGGAGCTCGGAGTCTTATGCACTGTGCCACCAGGGAAGTCCCCCTGTTATACTAACTTTAAAGAGAAGGTCAGAGGAAAGCATAGGGAAACAGTACCTGACATTGGCACCCATTCTCTACATTTCTTTTGGACAGGCTCCTTTATGTTGCATCTGAAAAAAATACGAGCAAAAATTTCACGGTACCATGTCTGATATGACCTTGTAAATTTTCAAATGTACCACAAGCTTGCTCATGTGGTGATATCAAGCATTACAGCAAGACTACTTTTAACTGTCCAAGGTCCTGAAATCTCACATATTTTTATCCTACAATCCTGTGTATTATTTTGAACTCCAAGTGACTGTCCATCATTCCATACTTATGTCCTCTTTCATGTATGTTTAAAGTTACTACTTTTGAATGTGGATCAATAGACTGAATAGAGCAATTTTGTATGTGATAGAGTGCCATATGTTTTAAGAGCTACTCTTCTAAAAATAAATAAATAAATCATCAAATCAAACAAATGTGCTTATGGCTGTGATTGTGAGACCAAGTAACTTCTAAACAAAGCCAAAAACGTAAACCGATATGACCCAAACCACAGGTAGAGTTGAGACTTAACTGCAAATGGAAATTCTAAAGAAAGAGGTGATCAGATCAGACCACCAGGAATATGAATAAATAGTAGGGTAAAATATATTTAAAAAATCAGAAGTGCTAAACATAACATCTAAAAAATCTGTAAGATACAAGGGACATGTGGAAATAATGTTTTGTTTTAATGGCAAACATGGAGGGCCAAGGAACGGGATGTGCCATTTCACGGGAAGGAAGGGTGACAATGGAAAGACACACAGTTTGTACCATTTACAAAAAAAATCTAGTCTTTGACAAAAACAAAGGTCAGCTGTGGTCATATATGTGGCTCATGCACCACTCTGTGACAGGAGAAGAAAAGTCAAACTGGACCAAGGGAGGAAGTGTCAGTATTTATTGAGTGACTGAGCACTTTAGGTAGTCTTATGAAATAGGCTCAGTGCGGAGAGAAAAATAAATTGAGAAAAGATGGTTCCTTCCTTTCTTAAAGAGATGGAGCAGACATGTAGAAAGAAAGGACTCAGAAGCTCAGAGTTTAACCCTTTCATTGAACAACAGAGGCTCAGAAAGGCTAAGTGAATTGCTCAAGGTCATACAGCTTACTAGTGACAGAGGGGACTAGAAATGAGTGGCTCTGCTCTCCATCACGGTGGACTTTCCACTTTATGACAGTTGTCTCATATATGAAACTTAGTACTTATATAAACAAGCATGCACTAGAGTGAGACACAGAAAACTAGAGAAATTGGGCAGTAAAAATGAAAGGATGATAAAGTGAATGGTATGGGGAGGAATTGTGAGTCAAGGGACACATGCCTGGTTTGATAAAAGTTTTAAGAAGAAGACTACTGACCAAGAGGCAAGAAGAAGACACAGGTGTTGATAGTCCAAGGTTACCTATATGAAGGGAGGCCCGTAAACCATATGAAGCATATGGGACCAGTCAAAGAAAAGGTTGGAGAAATGTGTTCACCAAGTAAAGGACAAAGGTGTCATACGTGCTTGATTAACCAGAATGCTTCTGAAATGAGGAGTTCTGGATAACTGAAATTTCAGATATGAAACTTTTCTTTTCACAATCCCCAACCCCCTCCATGGTTGAAGTGTTCAGTCAAATACATTAGGCCATTTTATGAGGCCACTTGAGGCCACTCAGGAGATTTCTGTTCCTGTCCTGACTCTATCATGGACTAGCTGTTTGGCCTCGGAAAGTCACCTTACCTCTCAGGACCTCATCACCATATCTGTAAAACAAAGCGTTCCAGGATGTCAGAGATTCCCAGATTTTGTATGAAAGAGTCACCAGGGGCTCTTATTAAAGAGATAAATCCCCAGTCCTTAGACCCACCGAAACAGGATCTCAAGAAGCAGCCGTTGGACCATGGGATCTGCTTCATGTCACCTGGTGAGTTGGAAAGCTCTCACCACATGATCTCTAAAATCCCTTCTATTATTATTCTTTTTTAACATCTTATTGGAGTATAATTGCTTTACAACGGTGTGTTAGTTTCTGTTTTATTACGAAGTGAATCAGCTATACATATACATATATCCCCATATCTCCTCCCTCTTGCATCTCCCTCCCACCCTCCCTATCCCACACCTCTAGGTGGTCACAAAGCACTGACTGATCTCCCTGTGCTATGGAAGCTGCTTCCCACTAGCTATCTATTTTACATTTGGTAGTGTATATATGTCCATGCCACTCTCTCACTTCGTCCTAGCTTACCCTTCCCCCTCCCCGTGTCCTCAAGTCCATTCTCTACATCTGTGTCTTTATTCCTGTCCTGCCCCTAGGTTCTTCAGAAACTTTTTTTTTTTTTTGTAGATTCCATATATATGTGTTAGCATACAGTATTTGTTTTTCTCTTTCTGACTTACTTCACTCTGTATGACAGACTCTAGGTCCATCCACCTCACTACAAATAACTCAATTTCATTTCTTTTTATGGCTGAGTAATATTCCATTGTATATCTGTGCCACATCTTCTTTATCCATTCATCTGTCGATGGACACTTTGGTCACTTCCATGTCCTGGTTATTGTAAATAGAGCCGCAATGAACATTGTGGTACGTGACTCTTTTTGAATTATGGTTTTCTCAGGGTATATGCCCAGTAGTGGGATTGCTGGGTCATACGGTAGTTCTATTTTTAGTTTTTTAGGGAACCTCCATACTGTTCTCCATAGTGGCTGTATCAATTTACATTCCCACTAACAGTGCGAGAGGGTTCCCTTTTCTCCACACCCTCTGAGCATTTATTGTTTGTAGATTTTTTGATGATGGCCATTCTGACTGGTGTGAGGTGATACCTCATTGTAGTTTTGATTTGCATTTCTCTAATGATTAGTTATGTTGAGCATCCTTTCATGTGTTTGTTGGCAATCTGTATATCTTCTTTGGAATATTGATTACATTCTATGATTCAGCTTTCTCACTGGAATAAGCTCAAAATTTCTAAAGCAACTGCATCTCTGTTTGATGGACTGGAATCACTGAGAATATCAGATCCATTATAAGGATCTGTAGCTTTCCATGGGGAAAGAGCAGAAGAATGGATAAATGCACTAACTCCTTGTTACCCTCTTTTGAATATAAAATTTAATAGATGAGGGACTTCCCTGGTGGCACAGTGATTAAGAATCTGCCTGCCAATGCAGGGGACACGGGTTCAAGCCCTCATCCAGGAAGATCCCACATGCCGCGGAGCAACTAAGTCCATGCAACACAACTACTGAGCCTGTGCTCTAGACCCCATGAGCCACAACACTACTGGACCCGCGTGCCACAACTGCTGAAGCCCGCGCGCCTAGAGTCCGAGCTCCACAACAAGAGAAGCCACTGCAATGAGAAGGAAGAGTAGCCCCCACTCGCTGCAAGTAGAGAAAGTCTGCGCAGCAACAAAGACCGAACACAGCCAAAAAAAAAAAAAAAAAAAAAAAAAAAATTAATAGATGAGCTCTCTGAAGTCAGCTTCTAAAATTCTATTTGCCAGAAACAATCTCTATAACCAATGTGTCTGTATTACAAATAAAAGTCTTGGCACCAAAGAAGAAAGTAAGAGATGATGCTATCTTCTAGGGAGAGAGTAGAGGAAAGCAAAACATCACTGTAAGTGTAAGAACTTCACATCATCTCAGTAGCTTTCCCAATAAGATAACAAGTTACCCAGCTGGTCAGAGGTAGAGTGTGGATCTTCCTCCCTGATATTTTAGAATTAAATTTATTATTTCCATTATTCATGGCTCAAAAGCAACGGAGGCATCACTCCAATATTAAGTTCAAACTTAATTTTATGTATTTCAAGAAAGAACATGGTTACGATGTTGCAGAGCTATATTTTGGTCTTCTACAAACTGAGACAAATAAGGCAAACAAGAGAAGCTGAAAATGAAAATGTCTAATGATAAACATAATGATACATTTTCTCCTACCAAACTAATCTAAAGTTAATTTTAATTCATGTGTGACAAAGTACTTAAATTGTTTTTCCCAAAAATTGATCTTGAGTAATTGGAACCCTGCTCACTGTATCCATCTATGTATCTTATATAGAGGGCAAGAGCATACAGTTGTGTGGTTTCTGCACTGCATATGGGCACGAGGCTGATGGGTGAGTGGGGGCTGAAATCCATTCCAAGTTCTGGATACACTACCAGGCTTCCTGGTATCAGTATGTCTTCCCCAACCCTCATCCTGTACTCCCAAGGAGTGTCTTCTGGCTTGAACAAAGGTACTGTCTGAAAATCAAGCCAATGCCATGGTGCTTTTTCCACTGGAGGGAGTACCTTTCTCTAGCTGCCATATAAGTTAGTAGGGACCTTGTTTATATAGGCTAATTACCAGGTAGGATAGCGGTGTCCATCTAGACTTGAAGTGACCTTGTTTATATACCAGCAAATGTAATATTTGACTCTTCCAGGATGCTGCTGGGGGCAGATTTAACTTAGTAAGTTCAGACGAGCCAAGACTTTACAATGGTGTGATGGATAGTGGGGTAATAATTGATGGTGGTTTTCTAAAAACGTTCCATTCTTTCTAACTAAACGTTATGGTCACTTACAACTTTTTGGAACCTGATGATACAGCTCTTTGGAACCTCTTCTTGAAAAATAATGCCCCATTTCTGCAAATAAATGAGACAGAATGATCTTCCATAAGAGATACAATAAGACTCCTAGAAATTAGTTGTCAGCTTAACTTTGATTCCTGACGAAAAGAGTGGTGCATATCATTAATTATTTCTGAGGTCCAAGTGGGTCAATATTTCAGTGTGTGTCAGTAACATTAGAGAGCTATTTTAAATGACATATTATCAGAGTCTACATATAGTAGTACTGCATAAACTGGACAGAGATCCTCTTTTCTATAATCAGCATTATTAATCGACCACTGAAAGAGTAGAGCAGCCCAGCCAACATCGTGTGGTTGTGGAGAACTGGGTAAGACCTAGCAAAGTCCAAGTAATACCAACAAGACTGCTTATCCGACTAAATACTTTAAGGTGGCCATGCATTTGGTGTAACTTCAGGGACATAACAAAGGCTTTCCCACCTCCCTCCCTGCTCACCTCCGCTCCAACACTTCATTTATTTGTTTGATGATGCTAATGATCTAAGATTCATATTCACTACTTTGGCTTAAAGGTTCACCTGCTGTTAAAATGCAAATAGTTCTGGGATGGGAAGAACATTCATTAGCTCTTTCAGAGAGCAAAGAGAGCACACTTTGATAGGGTGAAGAATGTAAGGGACCCAGAAGGTGGGGAGATGCTAAGGAGCGGGAGTGGGGGCGTTGGGGGATTGGGGGTGGGAAGGTAGAGACAGTTTCAGCTGCAATTTCAAGTGGAACTGACTCTACCCCAGAGATCAAAATAACTATGTAACTAGCTCTGCATAAGGAATGGTACTTTGACTTAGAGATGGGTGGGGGCCTGCTTTGATTTCTACTTCCATCTTCAACTAGCCATGTTACTTGGATAAGCCACTAGACCCTCCAAGTTCCAATTTCCTCCTCAACAAATATTTAAGTACCTAATACATGTCAGGCATTGTTTTAAATGAAATCATGATGATAAGAGTACCCATCTTCTAGGATTGTTATGAGAAATAAATGGGGTGATCTTAAAAAGTGCTTGCTATGGGCCTGGCATAGCGTAAGAAAAACCTTATGGAACCAGTAATCGTAACAATGATCCCTTATATCTGTGACTCCCTGCACATTTTACAAAGCACTTTCACATTTATTATCCCCTTAAGTGACCTTGTAGGTGGAACTAGCCAGATACTTAGTGTCCCATTTTATAGATAAAGAAACTGAATGAAATTTGGCACAATTCACTTGCTTAGTTGTACTTCCTACTGAAAAGGATTGGTGTCAGTTGGCCAAATACTTTGTACTCATTACTTATGCCTATTTTATAGCTGGGGAAACTCAGGAAGGCTTAGAGAGATTTTGATTTTCTTTTCTGACACTTGTAGTGAAAAAGATGTTTTTAAGAAAAGTATGAGTTGGCCAAAGGCTTGAATGTCTTGGTAAAGGGGTGAAAAAAATTACTTGACATGAAGAAGAGGCTGTTGCACAATTTAATCTCTAATAGATAAAAGTTATTGCAAGGGTCTTTCTGCTCTTCATCCTCACTTATTGAAAAACTTAAGGAAGGGAGAGATTTTGATTGGAAGTAAGAAAAGATTTGACCTCACCAAAGTTTCTTAAATTGGGGGGAAGCCTATCAATACAGAATTTGGAATCGCTTTCACTAGCTGTATGTAGAAATCTTGGATGGTCATATAAATTGGAATCCTATTCAGAGGTGGAAAGGTGAACTAGGAAGTATCTTGAAATGACCTCTTCCAAATCTGATTCTATGATTCAGCAAACATTTAGATGACATAGTGGTAGGAGAGGAAAGTTCTAACATTACATTTGTTCCAATCATTTTCAACCAAACAAGTACTTGCTTTAAAAGCAGCAAAAGGGCTTCCCCGGTGGTGCAGTGGTTGAGAGTCCGCCTGCCGATGCAGGAGACACGGGTTCGTGCCCTGGTCGGGGAAGATCCCACATGCCGCGGAGCGGCTGGGCCCGTGAGCCATGGCTGCTGAGCCTGCGCGTCCGGAGCCTGTGCTCTGCAACGGGAGAGGCCGCAACAGTGAGAGGCCCGTGTACTGCAGAAAAAAAAAAAAAGAAAAGGCAGCAAAAATGAAATGAATGTATTTCAAACATTCCCACTGGACCCTGAGACTATGTCCCATTCCCTACTGAGCAAAACTTTTTCCATCAGTCAGACTATCCCAGGCCTTTCATTGGCTTCTTGGGAGAAGCGTCTGTCAATATTTGGAGACAGTAGGTCCTTCTAAAGGATTTTCAACGCTTTGCCAAACTTAAAGGTTCTGGGAATAAGACTCGCCCATAAATAAACAGGTTATTTGAAAGCATGCATGCCTTCCACATGCCTTGAATTTTGATTCACATTAAAACCTTCCTAGAATGACATGAAAATTATTCACTATGGTGTGTAACCTTGCTGTGTTCTTGTTTTTGAATTCAGTAAAACACCATATGTGCCTGTCAACTTTGTGTGGATGTGTGAAAACACTCATTCATCCCTGAAACATGGCCTACTGGGGATGAGAAACAAATAGAACTTCTTTGACTAAGGCTAGGGCTGAGTCTAGGGGAGAAACTTGAGTGAGCGGGGATATTGCTGCCTTCTATTCCATGGATATTGGCAGAGACACTGAGTTCAACTAGAAGTTGTTGAGTTATTTTAACGACCTGCTGTGGTCAGGAAATTGTTTGCTTTTCCCTTTGACCCAACTTATCTTTAACTACATCATGACATTAAACATTACCAGAAAGCAAATGACTTTAGACTCTTAAAAAAAAATCAATGTCATTAAAAAAAAAAAAGATGGATGGACTTTTCTAGAATAAAATGCACTAAGTAGAAATAACATCCAAATGAAATCTTTGATTGGATTCCCACTGGACACCGAGACTATGGTTTTTATCAGACAACTATAACTTTTATGTGCGTTTGAACATTTTCAAAAAAATTTGAGGGGAAAACCAAAAAAAAGTCCAGCTCCATCTCTTTAAAGAAATTACCTGGGATTATGCTTTGGCGTTAATTCAGAGAGAGGGAATCACCTTAAAACTTGTTTTATAATAAGCAGGATTCTAGCTCAGCACATTTTTGGTAAAATGTTTGGCACAATGCCTTATAGGAGCTTAAATAATATATTCTTAAAATTTAAAATAGTCCTGGGTATGTAATATACATCATGGTGACTATAGTTAACAATACTGTATTGTATATTTAAAAGTTGCTAAGAGAGATATCTTAAAAATTCTCATCACAAGAAAAAAATTTTGTAACTATGTGTGGTGGTGGGTGTTAACTAGACTTCTTGTGGTAATCTTTTCACAATACATACCAATCAATATAGAATCATTATGTTGTGCACCTGACTAATATAATGTTATATATCAATTATATCTCAATAAAAAAGATTTCCAAGTAGAGAAACTTACAAGGGAAGCAGAGGTAGTTCCTGGTTATGAAGTGTGTTCATCAGCCTGGTGCTTTAATTACAACTTCTCTGGAGTTCATACTATGTTGTCTTCATTAATCCGCAATCAGAGGTTTGAGTCAAATAAATCAGCAGGATTTACCCATACAGAGTTTATTATTGAGCGATATGATACATGACACCCCATTCCTTGCCCTTTAGTTGTTGATGTGTCTCCAGCTTTTCCAAGGCAAAAGCAGAGCCTAAGATTAGAGCAACATATTCTTAATGGTGTGTTTTTGCAGATGTTGGTTGGGACGTGAAGACAAATGTAGGAATGATTAAATGCTGAGAACAAAGTGGAAACTTCGCTGAGGAAAGACAACATTTCTGGTAGGAGAAGTTTAACTTTAATGCATAATCCTATCAGTTTTACCACTGAGTCTACACAGGGTGTGTGTGTGTGTGCGGGAATATTTTCACAAAAATGACCTGGACATTTCTCTGCAGTTCTTTTGAGAAGAGGACTCGCAGGTGTCTTGGGACTGAGAAAGACCATACAAGATTGGGTTTTCTTCCGGACCTCAAGGCGGAATGGTGAAACCAAAGGGAAACAATCCAAGGCAGATTAACGAATTCGAAGTAGATTCTAATCAGATCTGTCCTCCTCCCGCTTCTGTTTGCCGAACCAACACGAAGCAGGATTTCCCAAGCTGCTCCATCGCTCCCTGCGATTCGCTGTCCCGGACTTTCTCCTGCCTCACCCCGATCCTGTGTTCACCTCTCCCCTGGCAGAGCTGTTCTTTGCCAGTCATTCGGAGAGGCTGACTCCCCACGTGCCAGGCAGCATCCGTCCGCCCTCACACCCACCCCGGGCTGCGGCGTGGGGAGGGGGTAAAGGAGCCACCAACTCGCGGGAAACTTTCTCTCGCGGGAAATGACTGGGGGTTTCCGGTTTCCTCAGCCCTTCCACGCCGGGCTCGACGGCACTCAATAAAGTGGTGCCACAACTATTGCAGGTTCTGAGCTGCAGAGACCCGGGCGGCCCGCAGAAACGCATCCCCGGCAAGGAACGCGGCGCCCTTTACCACCGAATGCGCCCAGGACGCGGTGGCCGACAGCCCGGGGCCACTGGCGGGGCTCGGCGGGTGCAGGGAGACTTAGCGCCAGGATGTTTTGTTTTCCTGCCGCAGGAGCCCGAGGCGGTCTCTTTCCACCAGACTTAACCCTCCCGCAGCAACAGCCATGAAAGTTGCGGAGGCACAGAAGGAGAGGGAACCGCTCCGCGCGGCATCTGTTTTGGATGTTTTTTCTCTACACAGACCACTTCTTTCCTCCTTCTTGGGGTAAGTGTAATCAAGTCTGTAAGAACCAAGAGGTAGAACTGAAGGCGATGGAAGGGAATTGCGGAGCACAAAGGGTTAATGTGCTAAGATGTTTGTCTTGGGAGGGGGCTCCCCTCCCTGCCCCCTCCCTTTCCGAACATCCTCCCCCGAGCCACCCTCCCTTTCACCCATCCTCCGGCCCGAAGTCCATTCCAAATACGCAATTTAGGAGTTGGGCTTGATTTCAGGCACGTTAGGGGAGGGGGTGCTGGGATTAAGTAATTAATTAATTTTGGTAGATTTTTTTCCCCCACAAACTCGTTTTTGTCCACATTCTGAGAAGGGAGAAAAAGTGGAGGTGAGGGAAGCCCCAGAGGTTGGGGATGGGAAAGGGGGGAGTGATTTAGCAGAGAGATGATCCTAAGAGCTGATGACTAGTGCAAGTCATCAGGAACTCCAGACCCCTGATTCTGCTCCAAATCGCCTGGCCCCCCAATAATCATCCTGCTGATGCATTTCTGGGCAAGGTTCTCCAGGGGCCAAATAACTTCTGACAAAAACCTGCAAACTGTCTTGCACACAAGGGATGCTCAATAAATGTTTCTTGATTGGCTGAATGATGTACCCTGAGCTGCATTTCATGCCATGGGAATTTGCCTTGGACAGTGAACTAATTCCCCGATGTAGACCCCAGGGCACTAAGTTAGTCCAATTCATTTTGCAAAGGAGGAGGATCTGAAGTATTAGAAAATATTGTACTCAGATCTTCATTACCCAAAAGTACCCCTGTGACTGCTTCAAGGTCAGATTCATGGGTCCAGGGACCAGATGAGCTCACTTGGGTTTGAATCTCTGTGTTGTGACCCTGGGCGTGTTCCTTTACCTCTCTGAGCCCCGCTCTTCTCATCTGCAAGATGAGGCCAGTTGGAGCTTCCTCTATGTCATACAGGGAAGATGAATGGAGAGACGTATGAGAAGGTGAAAGGGCAGTTGATAGATGTCAGTCTTGCCTCCGCATCCTCAGAGGATTCAGAAGAGAGGGTACCTTTCTCTGTGGAGACCTCTCTCTGACTCTGATGCAGGTAATAACGTTGCGTTGCAGTGACTGGGCTGGCACCTTTCTGCCTGTGAGCAGTGGAGGAGGAGTGAGACTCTGAAGGCTTTCGTAGGAGCTTGGAAGCAGCTTCCTTTGGGTTTTGGAGCAGAATTTACATATATACTGGTGTCTCTGGGGGCATGGCTGGAGAAGCGGTCATTCTTTGTTTTCTTTCCAGGTCTCATCCATCCTCTCAGCCTTCTAGTAGAGAGGAGCAAAGTGTGGAAACAGAGTTCCAGAGAAGGTAGCTTTGAAGCACCTAGGAAACCCGCACCTGCCGAAAGGTCCGAGTCAGAATAGTGCCATCAGATTAGTACCAGTTTTGCCTGACGGGATTTGCAGAGAACTCCCCAGCAGCCTGTAGGGTCAGTTACAAAGCACTTACCAACCCTTCTCACAGATGACAGTGGACCTCAGTGGATCTTGCCGTGTAACTCTGAAGCCTGGATGTGACAGTGGGAGATGGATGATGAGAAAGATGCTGCTGACACAGGGCTCCCCCGAAGCCTCAAGGTGCCATAGAGCGGCATGCATTCTGAGAGCAAATGCTCATGTAGGCAGTTAGGGCCATAGAAGGCAGGCTTGGGAATAGGCTGAACAGTCACTTTCCCTTTCTTAAGTGAAGGCAACGATGATCTAACCCGACCTCATGGCACTAGACAGTAAGCCCTATGGAGGCAAGGTCCATGTCAGTCTGGCTCTTTGCCATATCGCCAGCACCTAGCACAGGGATGGCACATAGAAGGGGTTCAAGATATACGTAAAATGGACAGTGACTGGACAGTAACTTAAACTACTTCCTGTCCAACACTGCTTCATGCGTTCATTTAGCAAGCATTTCTTGAGCATCTACTCTGTGCAGGTCTCTGTCGTTAGGTATCCGAAGTAATTTGTAAACATTTTTATTGGTACTTCTAGTAGCCCATTCAAGAGCATCTCACCACAACCAGGTTCTTCTGGACACTGAGGTCCCACCGCAAGCCCCTGTGCGGCTTCAGGAGCGGGCAGTGTGAGTGGGGGAAGGGGGAATGCGCCAGGTTTAGCTTCTTTCCGGGAACATGTCTGGGGTTCCTTTGCACCTGCCCCTGCCGGGCCCTCGGGCTCCCGGGGCCGCCAAGTCTTGGCAACTCCGCTGTCCTCAGGGGTGGCGGCGCCTCTCTCCAGCCTCCACCCCGGCCTCCGAGCAGAGGTCCCGACCGGTCGGCAGGTGGTTGGGGAAGGGACCGGGCTGCGCCTGGGGAGCGAGCTTCCCGGGGCGGGGAGAGCGCGGCCGACGCGGAGCGGTCCCAGAACAAAAGGCTCATGGCTGGCACCGGCCTCCTCGGAGCGCGCTGGGGACGTGCTGGCGGGAGGACCAGGCGCGGGAGAGGACTGGAGTGAAAACATGAGGTGAGAAAAGCAGGTGGGGGTGCGCCCAGGGTGGAAGCGGTGACAGGAGGTCTCCCTCGAGGCAGAGGTATGCGGAGGGGCCGCCGCGGCCCTTCCTCCGCCTCCTGCAGCGCCTTCCAAGCAGCCAAGCGTGTCTCCGGCTGCAACTCCGCGGAGCGCGCCGCGGCCGCTTCCAAGCCCGCCCGCCCGCCGGCTGTTCTAGCCAGTAAGTAGCGGCGCGCTTGCCGCCGGCTCCCCGCCCCACCGCGGCTTCCGGGCCGCCGCGCCCGCCGCCTCCCGCCACCTCCAGCAGACGCGCCGGCAAGTCCACAGCCGGGCGCTAGTGGCCGAGTGCGCCTCCTTAGCGTGGCCCCTCTACCCGCTCCGCGCCCTCCCGCGTGGCGCGGCTTTTGAGGCTCGCCGCGGGGAGGGTAGTCTTCGCCGCGCGCTCCCCGGGTGCCGCGCCACCCCTACGTCCAATGGCTTTCGCTGGGTGGGGAGTTGGGGGCGTCGCTCGGGGGCGAGGAGCCGCGGCCGGGGAGGGGCTTGTGCGCTCTGCGCGGCCGAGCGAGGCTGACGTGCCCGCCCGAGCGCGCGCCCGGGCGAGTGTGTGAGAGTGTGTGTGTGTGTGTGTGTGCGGGAGTGTGTGAGCACACGCCTTCAGGGGCTGGAGTGACACTGCGGTGGGCTTCTCCCTCGCGCCGGCCCTCCGGCTGCTCGGCCCCCAACCTGCCGGCGCCGCATTTGGGAAGCAGCTTGGCTCTTTCATCTTCCCAAGCCTCGCTCTCCATCCACCGCTTGCTTGTCTTACTTTTCCTTTTACCCGAGGGGCTGCTGCCGGCCACCCCTCAACCGGTGCAAACACCCAAGCAGTCTCCAGTTCTCTCCTAAGCCAAATCTTTTCCACTTGTCTTTCTCTGGGGTTCCTCCACGACCCAGTCCAAGGCTCCCCCATCCTTGGAAATTGTTTTGTTGGACTGCTGTACCGAGGCGTATAAAGCTTGAGGACTTTATTATTATTTCGATCCTTTTCATTTCCTCCCCTTCTGGGCAACGGAGCAATGAAATTTCCAATCGAGACTCCAAGAAAACAGGTGAACTGGGATCCTAAAGGTTGGTATTTCTTACTTTTGACCGCCCGGGCCCTGCCTCTGTCTCCGGCGTGTGCGCGCTTCCTTGACTGGAAGCACACTTGCTCCTGGCGGCCTGTGTCCTGAGGCTGGAAAATTCGCCTGGGAACTGCAGCGCGGGTGGGAGGAGGGCGGAGGCAGCGTGGGTGCCAAGCCCAGATAGCGCCTGTCATTATCACATAATCAGTGTCCCTCCTGGATTGTTTTAAAATCTGTTTAAAGATACACCAAGCTGGGTGTTTGACTTGAAATCGCACCAAGTGTCGATATTTCCTTCTGACTTTGTGTGTGTGTATGTCCTTTGTTTCTGGTGATCTTTGTCTCTGGCAGATGGGTGGGGTGCCTCCCCCTGGACCTGGAGCTGTACCGCCTGGCAGGGTGTCCTCAGTGGGAAAGCTTTCCTGGCAGCAAGTGGGGCTTGGAGCCGCAGCAACAGCCCCTGGAGGTGGCCCTTCTCTAGGGCATGCGGAATAATGAAGCCCACGGGGCCTTCCAAATCTTCGCTCAATCTTATTACCAAACCACGCAGCTAGGTTGGCTCAGATGGGAGTAGAAGGGGGAGGAGGGAGTGGTTTTCAAAAAGGGTGGGGCAGGTAAGGGCTCGGGGAGGGGAGCACGCCCGAGTAGTAGGGTCATTTACAAGCTTTTATGAATGTTGCACAGTGGCCCCTGGGCGCAAAAGGGAGTGATTTAGACAGATTTGTGTGTGCCTAGGGTTGTCCAGGGTGTCTGTAATTAGCATATAGATGTTAAGGCTTCTCGTGAGTGATCACTATGGGAACAGAACAAGTTGAAACCTCGTGTCCAGTTTTGACAAGAATGCTCTTGCTTTTGTCATGCTTTGACAAGCATTTCTCTTAGCTCATCTGAAGGCTGAGTTGGGCGAGGCAACGCCTCTGTGTGAATTGGGGTTGAAATTTGTTTATTTGATGTGTATGTATCTGTGTGTGTGTGTGTGTGTTTAGTGGTTTTTTATGAGTGCATTTCTTCTTTTCTCCAGACTGGAAAAGAGGAAACCCAGTCATTGTTGAATAAATGTCTTAGGAATTGACTGGGTACTGAAGACAGAGTGAAGAGACATTTCCTATTCTAACACCAGTGCTGTTAATACAACCAGGGCTGTTAAGTGCAACCCAGACCTTCTATTTTGTCTCTAGATCTCTGGAAATATGGAAGTGTGCCTGTTTTTTGTCTGTTTGTTTTCTTTTTTTGGGGGGGGGAGGAATCCTTGCAAAACATATTTATTGAGTATCTACTACAAACCAAGTGCTGTCCCAGGCACAGGAAATACAGTCAGAATACTACAGACAAAAGCTCTGCCTTCTTGGAATTTATAGTGAGGGATACAGACCTAAATCAGTCATTGCACAGAAGTGCATAATTACAAGTTTATACATGTTCCATGAAGAAGAGCATCAAGGCTTTAAGAAAGTGTCTGATGGAAGAGACTGACAAGAACCACGGGAGGCGGATAGTCAGGGAAGATAGTCAGATATTTGTACTGAGACCTGGAGGATATGTAGGGATTAATTGGCTAATGAAGATGGGAACTTGCAGAAGAAGGAACAGCAAGTGCAAAGGCCCTGAGGCAGAGGGAGCATGTATATTTGAGGACCTGAAAGGAAGCTTCCATGGCTGGAGCAGAGAGCAAGAGAGCATGTGTTTTGAGGTGTGGCTGGTGAATCCATAGGGTCTGATCCCAAAGCCTTGTGTTGTTGCAGGTAGGGGGGGGGGAATTGTGGATTGGGAGGTTGGAGTGTTTCAAGCTGAGGAGCGACATGATCTCAACTGAGTTTCAAAACAAGTGCCATGTGGCTCTTGTGGATGTGAGGGACCAGATACAATAGTAGTGTGGACCATGGTGGTGGCTGTGGAGATGGAAAAATGGATGGAGTAGGGAGCGAGGGAGGGTACAAAAATCTACAGGCTTTGTGTGAATCAGGTGTGGATGTGGAGTAGTTGGAATGATTGGGAAGGGAGCCAGGGCAGGACTAGTCTTGAGGGAAAACTCAGGAGTTCAGCCCAGGACCTGTTGAGTGGGAGACGTCTCTGAGTCATCCAAGAGATGGGTCAAGTGGGCTGTTGTCTAAAATATCAGATCAGTTATTTTCAAGGAGCTCTGATAGGGAGGGCTGTGGGGCCGATTTTGTGAAGCTTGCCTTGGCTTTTAAAATATATTTCTATATAATCATCATTCTATCTATTTATGTCACAGTGATAAACACAGATGAATCCCACATTTTACAGCCTAAAACAGTGAAGAAGCATGCAAGTAGTGTCTATAGTCACAATTGATGATGCTAAAAATGGAAAGACCCCGATAAAAGTCACAGCATTCAGTGAGCAATCATTGCATGCCAGGTGTTTGATGTACGTAATTTCATACAGTTATTGTCACAGTACTTATCTGATGGCACAGTGTTATTGTCCCCGTTTGACCCTTGATTGCCATCAGGACACCACTGAGCTGCCTTTTAGTAGTGTGCTCTGACTTGAGGCACAATTGTTCCTGGAGGTGTGGGTGACAGTAGTCTTTCCTAGCCAGGGGGTGGAGGCAGGAAGAGAGTGGGGAGTGAGGGTACCATATCTCACACCAGCACAGAACTAGGTGCACATATATTAATGAATTAATTAAATTATTTATTAACTTATGTATTATTAATTATTCTTTAACCAGAAGATTAATTTAATGTTCTTTACTTAATCATAGACAGAAGAGATGATCCTAATTTTAGAGGTGAGGGAATCGAGGAACAGAGAGGTTGAGTAACTTATCCGAGGCCACACAGCTAGTGGGTGGTGGGGTCAGACTAAAATATGGGCCCTTAAACACTCTTCCTGTCTGTTCCTTATGTTATTGCACCTCTGGCTCCTGCCTGGTGAGGTTCCCAGAGCTCAGGGACTGGAGAAGCTTCTTTCAAGGAGGAAGAGCATAAGAGAGAGTAGGAGGAGGAGGTGGGGGAAGAGGAAGAGAAGGGTGAGGCAGTAAATCAGTCTTTCTCACTCATTCCTTTCTCCATTAACCTGTCTAACCAAATATTATCTCTGCATCTACCTCTGGGGGGCGGGTAGTCACTGGCTACTGGACAGACATTGGGTCTGTTCTTTGGAAGTTTGGGTTTACATAGACCAAATGTGTTTAGCAAGGGAAAGATGAAGGAGACCCTAGCATTATAATAGAAAAGAAGAGGGACAGTTCCTTAGAATTCTGGAATGAACAGACAGACTTGCACCTTCAGGTGGCTGTGCTCACCGATTTTGGAAGGAAGTTGTAATTATGATGTTTTGCTTATAGCCCTATTACCTGACAATTTAATAGCACAAAATGAAGGTGGTTTGAGAACAGAGTGGTTTTGATTGCACTTGGGTGAATTAAGCAAAGCACTGTTAAGAGGTTTAGGTGCAAAAATAAGACCTAAGTGTAAAATGATTATTCTCTGGTGAGCTATGGCCTTCCTCCATATTTGTAAAGCTAAGCCTTTAACACACAGTGACTGTTTGTGGAGGACCTACACAAAAGTAGGTTGGCACTAAGTATTGGCTTTCATAGCAGGATTTATATGCGTTTTAAATCACTGGGATCACTTGTTGATGATCTTCTGCTGAAAACTGGGATTGGCTATCTGCTTTGATGTATGTTAAAAGCTTTTAAAAACCAGTAAGATCAGCAAACAATATCCCTACAGCTTGAGGCAAGCAGATCATTATAGTGTAAAAAACTCAATTTTGGGGCAAAAGAATTAGTTTCTAAAACAAGCTGTAGCAATAATTAGCTGTGTGACTTTGGGCTGCTCACTTAGCCTCTCTGGGCTTAACCTTCCTCCCATGTGCAAGGAGGCCATTGACATGGCCTCTTTGATCCTATCTCTTCAACATCCCCCTTGAGCTGACCTCTGGACCATTTGGCTTCCTTTTGTTCCTCAAATAGATCAGACGTGTTCCTGTCTCAGGGCCTTTGCACTTGCACTTTCCATTGCTTATAAATGTATGTTAGCGTGGCTGGCTCTTTTCCATCCTTTAAATCTCAGTTCAAATATCACCTTGTTAGCAAGGGCTTCCCTGTCCCATCTGAAGGCCTCGCCTCTCGTTCCCCAGCCCTATCGCTTTCTCTTACGTATCCTGTTCAGTTGTCTTCCTGGTACTTGTCATGATCTGAAACCATCTTACTTGCTCATGTGTCACCTTTGGTGCCAGCCTCACTTGCTAGCGCATGAGTCCAACAAGCACGAATGTTCCCTGTCCTGTTCACTGTCTTAATCCCAGGCCCTGGCAAGTGCCTGGCACGTAGTGGATGCTCAATAACCTTTTGCTGAATGTATGTAGGATGGATCAGAGAGGATCTCTAAGGCTTCGAGCATGATGGAAATTCCAGCACTCTTTTAAGCTACAAATGGCAAAGGACAAATAAGAATAGGATAATATATCCCTAATTAACGGGGTGTTGGACAGGACACTGATATTCCCACTTCCTTGCAAGCTCCCAGCTCTCCAGAGCCTCCAGCAGACTGTTTTCCTTCTGTTTGCCTTCTCACCAGGAATGGAGGTGAGGTGGGGGCAGGTGGGTGGGCAGATGTAGCCTGACAAAGATACGGTTGGTGTCCAGTTCATAATTTGGTGCATGTTGGTCACTGGTGTGCAGCTCATTTTAGGTAGTTAAATCCACTTAAGAAAGAAGCAAAGCCTTAGAGCTGGAGCTGGATTTTTTTTTAAAGCTGCATTTTTAGTGCATAGTTGAGTGCAAAGTTCCAGAGAGGCCTATATCTTATGTGTGTATCACCTTTCAGTTTATAGAACGCTTTTTACAAATTATATCATTTGTTCTTTATTTTTTTTTGCGGTACGCGGACCTCTCACTGTTGTGGCCTCTCCCGTTGCGGAGCACAGGCTCAGCGGCCATGGCTCACGGGCCCAGCCGCTCCGTGGCATGCGGGATCCTCCCGGACAGGGGCACAAACCCGTGTCCCCTGCATCGGCAGGCGGACTCTCAACCACTGCGCCACCAGGGAAGCCCTCATTTGTTCTTTAAATAACCCTATTTTTGTCAGTATTGAGCTCTTAGATTTACTGATGGGAATAGAACAAGTAAATGATTTATATGAGGGCCCAAGGCTGCCAACAGGCAGTGCTGGGGCCAACCCAGGCCTTCTGATGCTTACGTCCAGGAAATTTTCCTCAAGCTTTCCTCCCTCCCAGGATTTTTGTCCATTCCACACTCTCCCATTCTTTCCTATCCAAAAATGTATTTCAGAGATTTCTCTGAGTGATTTAGAGGAAGAAGGCTTTCGGTTGATCAGTGAGCCCTTAGCTGATGTGGTTTTCTTCAGGTTGCACTTTCACTGGCCGGCGCTTTATCCCATGAGTTCATTGAAGACCCTTGGATCCCGCTTCTGCTCTCTTGGTTAAAAAGAGATTTTGCTCTCTTGTGTATATGACTCGTGCTCAACCTGTAAGCTCAGTTGAGTGCTATCTTTATTAATGTGTTTCCAAACACACATTTGTATAGCTTAGATTTTCTGGAAAGAAAATAATCTTTTGATTTAATATCCAACTTTCAGGAGATCAGCTTTCCAAACGGGATTAATAATGTGCCAAAATCACCACAATTATCCTAGAAAGTAAAGAGGAAAGATGTTCCAAAGACTGTCTGGGCCAAGATTTGGCTCCGGTTCTTTTTCAGTGTCCAAGGGAGTTTCATCACCCTTTTGCCAATCCCAGCGATCACTGGGTGGAATTGGAACTGGGTAGGTCGACTTTACTATTCCACTCCGTTTCTGAAACATCTGTACTTTGGCTCTCTGGGAGTCTGCCCAGACTGTCATAACAAAATATCACAGACAGAGTGGCTGAAACAACAGAAATTTATTTTCGCACGGTTTTGAAGACTAGAAGTCCAAGACCATGGTATTAGCAAGGTTGGTGTCTGGTGAGAGCTCTCTTCTTGGGTTGCAAATGGCCATCTTCTTGCCTCACATGATGGAGAGAGTGTACTCTGATGTTTCTTCCTCTTCTTAAAGGGCACCAGCCCTACTGAATGGGAACCCTACCATTATGACCTCATTTAATGTTAATTACCTCCTAAAGGCCCTATCTCTACTTCACTTATGTTTGGGGTTTAGGTTTCAACATATGAATTTTTTGGGGGTGGGTATGTGGGACACAATTCAGTCCATAGCAGGCTCTATATGAGCATCATCTTAAATCAGAGGCATTAAAAAAACACAATCCAGGGCTTCCCTGGTGGCGCAGTGGTTGGGAGTCCGCCTGCCGATGCAGGGGACGCGGGTTCGTGCCCCGGTCCGGGAAGATCCCACATGTGGCAGAGCGGCTGGGCCCGTGAGCCATGGCCGCTGAGCCTGAGCGTCCGGAGCCTGTGCTCCACAACGGGAGAGGCCACAACAGTGAGAGGCCCGCGTACTGCAAAGAAAAACAAACAAACAAAAAACCAAGAACACAATCCACATCTTGCCCCAAATTGGGACATTTCACCACAACTGAAATACGGTGTTTAATGTAGGCACAGTGCTAGGGGCCCACTGTTGGTAAGAAAAAGTAAAATGTACCTTTTTTGAGGAAGTGGATTCATTTTACTTTTAGCCCGTGGGGGATTAGAGAGTTTAGTGAAGAAATAGAAGGAAGCCATTTTACTGAAAGCCAATTAGGAAGTTTCAGTTTGGACAGCTCCCTTGGCTGAAGCCCCAGAGTGAATAAAAGTGACCATCTTTTGCTGTACTCAGGTTCTGTTATGAAGGGCACTTACTGGACGAGCCAGCAAGGGTTAGAGGTGGTTAGGGGCTCAGCTCTGCATGACTTGGTTATGTAATCTACCTCAACGTGGCCCCAGCACCATGTTGGTTACACCCACCTGGCAGGTTTCTCACAGGAGTCAAAGGGCTTTTGACCACTTGTGGGCTCTGGTGTTAGTGGTCCTCTCAGCAGAGACTTTACTGTATCAGGGCTCATTAATTACTGTTATCCCGGGTAATGAGAGAAAATGGAGAAACAAAAACCTCACATTGACTTCCTAGAACATTGATTTGTGGTTTGCAGACACAGTGTGAGATTTTTTTTCTCCCTTGTAAGTGTCTGGGACTGAGTACTATGAATTGAAAATGAAAGCTGACATTCTTATCTTCCTTGTAGGGTTGGACTGGGGGTTGAGGGCCAGAACCATTGGCATGGGAGGGGGTGGTCACAGGGGAGCTGTGTTCTCTTTTTCCTCTATTCCCAGAGCCAGGGAGGCAGATAGGGGTGGGCAGAACAGGTTGTGTGGAGGGTTAGGTAGCAGGATTTCAGGGGATTCCAGTTTCTGTACTACCAATTACTTCACTTTCTTTTTCCCTAGAGGGAACTTTGAAACAAAGCGGAACGGTGGCAAAGTATAGGATTTGTAGAGTCAACCACTGCCGTACATAAATCATGTGATCACAGGGAACTCCCTTATTCCTCCCTCCCTTCTGTTTTTCCTTCCTTCCTTTATTCTCCCCCTTCCACCCTCCCTCCGCCCCCAATGATTTCTACAGAGTTCTGATTTCAAATGCTATCTCTTATGCAGAGGATTCTGATTTTTTTAATTCAACTACCCAATGTAGGGGCAAAGGTAGTGTTTACAGTTTAAAAAGAGATGCTTGAAGAGTCACTGCAGGTTTGCTCAAGAGATAGAGAGCCTGAAAGTCATGGTGACCTTTGCAGAATGGGCTAAAATGCTGATATTTGTAATTCTGACATACAAACTAGCAACAATTTTACTACTAAGAAATGAGTTTCTAATGTGTGAACAGCCCTGTGGGTCCCCCAAATAACACATTAAATATTTTAGGATAAAGATAAGTAGTGTAACTTACCAAATTTAATGTGATATGAGCCTGATAGGTTAAATAGAGATGCTCAGTATCATGTGATATTGGGCAATTGAACATTCAGTCCACCAGTTGAGAATATTGCTTTAGGCCAAAGGCATTCATTTCTCATGGTGGAATTTGAGGCTATATGGGAAGCAGTTTAGTAGAGTGGGTTCAGCATATACCTCCTTAAAAGAACTTGACAGGCATAAATGCATGTTATATTCATTGAACCTAGCCTCTGGGCTAGATGCCAACCTCTACATTACATTACAGGAGCTTAGGGTGGGAGGATCTAGGTGCTAGTTCCAGCTCTTCCATTCTTATGGAAAAGGAGAGAGTTGGGACATTGCTTGATAAGGCCCCTTCACGCCCTGATAGTCTTAGATCGCCTGGGTCCCAATTTGAGCTCCATCACTGATTAGTGGCTGATTTGGGCAAGTTGCTTCATTTCTCTGTGACCTGGTCTCCTCCTCTGTAAGGTGGAGATGATGACAGCCTGTACTTCCTTGATTTGTTATGTAGATCAAATGAAGTGATATATATTATACAAAGCTCTCAGAAGAGTACTAGATTGTCATAAGAGCCCCCTGAGTAGTACCTGCAGTATGTTATCATCACGGTTGAAGGGGCCCCTGTTCTGTAGAAGTCAGGGAAGGCTCTGGCTCCCAAATGCTTCAGAAGCATCTGGTTCGCTCTCCAGATCATTTGGGAGGGTGGCCTATTCCACAGAGCACCCCCCTTCCTGGCACTCTTTTAGACTCCCCATATTCTTATTCCAGGTTTAAAAAACCTAGACTGTTTTAATCAAACCAGAGGAAAAAAAACAGAGGAAAAAACATGGTTTAGAATCATAATACTTAACCTGAGTTACTGTCCTACCGATTCTATTAGCTGTGTGAACCCGGGCAAGTCACTTAAGCTTTTGGAGCCTTAGTTTTCTCTTGGGTAAAATAAAGAGCACAGTAACACCTGCTTCACATTTGCTAAGATGATCAAATGAGAATAAATGTGAACAAGCTTTATAAACTGTTAAGTTATCGACCAGCATTTCCCAAGGTGTGTTGCATGAGATACAAACTAGTCTTACCAGATGCTGTGTGAAAGAAAATGTTTTCATGGCCATGTCAGATGGCAGAATGATGCATGCTCATTCCCTCCTGGAGGGTTGATATTGCTGTGTAACAAGTGACCCCAACATTTAGTGGCTTAAACCAATGATCAGTGTTGATTATCTCACAGTTTCTGTGGATCAGGAAATCAGGAATGGCTTAGGTGTGTCATCTGTCTGGGAGTCATCCAGTGGTTATGGTCAGATGTTGGCTGGGGCTGCTGTCATCTGAGAGCTTAACTGGGGCTGCGGGATCTGCTCCTGAGATGGCTTCCTCACGTGACTTGCAAATTGCAGCTGGTTGTTGGGGAGAGACCTCATTTCCTGCCAATGTGAATCTCTCCACGGGCTGCTTGAGTGTCCTCACAACATGGCTGGCTTCCTCCAGAGTAAGCGCTTCAAGAGAGAACGAGGTGGAATTGAATGCCTTTTATAATGTAACCTCAGGAATCATACATTGTTAGTACCACCACATGCTTTGTATTTTCATCCAGGTTTACTGAGGTATAATTGACATAAAACATGGTATTAGTTTTCAGTGTACAACATAATGATTTTATATCTTTATCCATTATGAAATGATTACCACAGTAAGTTTAGTCAACATCCATCACTTCACATAGTTACAATTCTTTTATGATGAGAACCTTTAAGATCTACTCTTTTAGCAACTTTCAAATATATAATAGAGGATTGTTAACTATAGTCACCATGCTGTACATGACATCCCTTGGACTTATTTATCTTATAGCTGGAAGTTTGTACCTTTTGATCCCCTTCACTCATTTTGCCCACTCCCCACGCTTTGCCTTTGGTAATCACCAGTCTCTTCTCTTTTTTTATGAGTTGGGTTTTTTTAGTTTCCATATATAAGTGAAATCACCCTGTATTTGTCTTTCTCTGTTTGACTTATTTCTCTTAGCATAATGTCCTCAAGGTCCATCTGTGTTGTCACAAATGGATTTGCTATCTCATTCTTTTCATTAGATGCGAGTCACTAAATTTAGTCCGCATTTGGGGAGGAGGGGTGATTAAGCTCACTTTGGAAGGAGGGAGTGTCAAAGAATTTGAGGAAATATTTAAAAATCACCATAAGCATTTCCCCTTATTTCTTATTGAATACATACTAAGCGCCAGGCACTGTGCAAAGTACTTTAGAGTCATAATCTCATGTAGTCCTCTTTATAGTCCAAAGAAACAGGTGAAATGATTATCCCTGCTTTCTGAATGATGAGGCTGAGGCCTGCAGAGCTTAAGCAACTTGCCCAAAGTTACCTTGTAGCTCTATGACTTGTTGCCGGAGGTGTGTTAACGCTGGAGCTCTCACCTGTACCTTCTACACCTCCTCTGAGAATCCTGCAGTGCAGAAACCAGGCTGATTTTGTTTAACCCTGCATTTCCCACTTACCCACAGAACCATAATTTACTGAATTCCATTTACTGCTCTTATCACGCATTGCTCCGAATGGTATTTAGAAAGACAGCGAGTATGATGATGATTTATATAAAATATGAATATATGGTCTTATAGTAGATCACAATATACCAACCAGTCCAAGCAGATTTTTCAAATACAAAAAGCATCTATTCAGCCTCTTTTCGGTGGGCACCATTCTACATGTGGATCTGCAAAATATTCACCAAAAAATGACTGCATGATATACCCAATTTCTTTTCACTGTGATACCAGAGGTTGAGTGAGACAACTCAGGGACCCACCTCGTTTGCAGATTGCCCTTCTTTGACAGCCCTCTTCCTTTACACGCTCAGGGACTGAAAACCCAACCTCCTTGGATAAAGCCAGAAGAACAGGACATCCCTCAGGCTGGGCAGTAGAAATGTCAGGGGATGGGCGTCTGGTGTGTTTCTGCAGCAGACCTTATGTCTGTATGTGTGAGGGAGCACAATAAAATATTCACCAAAAAATGGCCACATGATATACCCAGTTTCTTTTCACTGTGAAACCAGAACGTAGCCAAGACGGCAGGGATGGTGTGCCTGGGGTGATGGGCCCAGCACATGGGGAGAAGCCACTCTCTGTTATATTTGGAGTAAACATACTTTTTTTTTTTTAACCACCTTGTTGCTTTTTCTGCACATTCTTGAAGAGAAAATGATTTCCAGGAAGCCGAATGCATTTGATGTCTTTGAGGTTCCCACGTTTCCAAACATTGCACACCTGGATTATTCCGGAGGCAACTTTATAGTCTAAGGAAAGTTCTGAAGCTTCTGTGTCCTGGGTGGAGGAGAGTGAACACAGTGTCTTTTGAGTGCCACCATGGGCTTTGTTGAATATGTTACTTCTCCCACAAAATGACAAAGAGAGGCCCTAGGGCAGGGTGAGGGTGGGTTGAATGAGGCTGCCTGAGAGCCCTGTCACATTCCGGAGCCAACTCTCATGGCGTCTGTAACCATAGCAACCAGGGGCTGAAAAAATTTTCAGGATGCAGATATGCCATTGTATCCACCTTCTGGTTCCCTTGCTTTCCCCTCTATTCCTTCATCCAGGAACTACCCTCACCCTCACCCCTGAACAGTGACTGATGTTCAGGGTGATTCTACACTGGTGATTTTAACTTCTGACTGATTCTTCATTTCCTGAGCCCCCATTTGCAATTCCTGGACCTACAGCTGATTCATTGTGACCCAGACTAAGCCACATGCACATCATTTCCTCAGCGTTTCCATTTTTACTATGAAAAATTAGGCATAGTTATGTAGCGAACGTACTCTAGATTTAATTGCAGTCATGCATAATGTTGGTGGCTCATGACACATTGTTTTGAATAACACTCCTGCACTTAATGCATGGTTTAGATCTTAGATTTGGGGGGATATGTTATAAAAGAACAGAGAAAGCCAGTGAGGCACAGTAAATAGACCACTGGTCTCTGGCCAGAAAATCTGGATTGTGGTCCTGGTTAGAGTGTGAGGTGTGTCCTGGTGGCTTGAGGATGGGGAGGTGGGTGGCTGCCAGATTATGCAGGGGATAGTAGGTCATATGAAGGAGGTTTTTTATTTTTTTTTCTGAGAATAATGGGAAGGTACTGAATAGTTTAAAGTAGTAGGGATGACACAATCAGATTTGTTTTTTTTTTTTTTTTTTCGGTATGTGGGCCTCTCACTGTTGTGGCCTCTCCGGTTGCGGAGCACAGGCTCCGGACGTGCAGGCTCAGTGGCCATGGCTCACGGGCCCAGCCGCTCCGTGGCATGTGGGATCTTCCCGGACCGGGGCACGAACCTGTGTCCCCTTTATCGGCAGGCGGACTCTCAACCACTGCGCCACCAGGGTAGCCCCAGATTTGTCTTTTTAAAGATTATTTAAACCACTTATAAATGATTATCAATTGTAATCGAATGATTGATTCAGCAAATGTTTATGGAGCATACTTACTATGTGCCAGGCATGGTGCTGGATGTAGGACTTACCTGGGGAATTCCTTGTCTTGTAGGAATCGTAGGAATTTTTGAGAAACATTTGGGGAGGAAAAGAAGCTTTCCTTGGCCTCTTTGGTTTATGACAACCAATTCTAAACTTCTGGTTGCAAATGGGAAGTGTATCTTCTTCTTTTATTTTTGCAGGGGGAGGTGTATCTTAAAGCAATGGCTGCCACATTTTCAATCTCTGTTAATTAATATAATCTTTTCCTTGGCTTTGTTACATGGCTTTTGATTCTGTGATAATTTCTATATTTGGAGTCAGTGAATCAGTAAACCAAAAACTATGGCGCATTCAATATTTTGTACTTCAAACACCTTTCGGAAGCATTCAGCTATCAGTTTAGCATAATGGACCTAATTAAAATTGCCAGCATCTCCTCCATACCCACTGACACTTTGTTCCTGGAGTGTCGGGAGGCATTGTGGCGTTGGGCTATTTCTCCTTTGACTATAATGGGACCTCCTGCCTGTCAAGTCCTTGTGGCCTCAGCTCTGAAGGCTTCCCCGAAGCCTGAATTAATGAGAAGCTATGAAGTGCTGGTCCCTTTCTCTGGCAGGGTGAGAACACAGCTTCTATAGGAGCATGAATGCCTGCTTATTAGGCAATAATCTTCGTATTCAGACTCAGTTCTAAAGAGAAGTGGAGCCAGCGGCACAGGGGGTGGGATTAGAGGAGCCTTCTAAGCCCCTGTCTACAAGCTGACCCACAGCACTCCTTCCCGTGACCATCGGACTGCCTAAAACCTATCAGTTACTCTGTTCATCGGCAACCTTTCATTCATCCTTGGGGTTATTCCCTAAACATTTTGTGAGTCAGTGACAGCAGAAATGGGGCTAGACACAGAAAGATGAAAAAGATCTGAGGCTCTATACCCAGGAAAGTTACAGTCTAGCCACTGAGACAGGTGCAAGTCAATATGGATTAAAACATCATCTCCAGAACACATTTTTTTTTTTAACTTTTTATTTTATGTTGGAGTATAATCGATTAACAACATTGTGATATTTTCAGGTGCACAGCAAAGTGACTCAGCCATACCTGTACATGTAACCATTTACCCTCAGACTCCCCAGAACACATCTTTTAAAAATGCAAATATATCTTCTCCAGATAATTTACAGACTCTCAATTACCCACTGGTACAGCCAAGTTAATCAAGTTTCTATGAGAGACGTGAGCTGAGAGGGAATGGAACACAGAACAAAACGTATTGATGGGTTGGCGTACAGTGGGGAAGGGAAAAGTCAGGAGCGTTGAACACAGACTTTGGGAGGAGTCGTGTAGGGAGCAGACTGGACATGGATAGAGTTGTGTGATGGGGGCAGGTGGGATGGAGGTGCCGCAGGTCCAAGCAGGGGACAGAATGTGTGGTGACGAGAGGGGAAGTCACTGAAGGCCAACCGTGACTGTGTAAAAGCCCAGTTCACATTAAACTCACTTCAGAAATCGGGAAGGGCTTTTGAGACATTGAAACTCTCTGCGGCTTCTCAAAGGAAAATGCTGAAGTCTAGAGAAGTCAAGTGACTTGCCCAGACCACGAAGAGGCAACAAAGCACGTGTTTGCATCCTTATCTAACCTCCATGAGCAATACTGCCTCTCACAGTAATGCCAACAGGGGAGGGGCCTTTGTCTCTCTTCTCCCTTTGGAAAGAAGAATTGATGAAGATCTATGGCTCTACTGATCCTGGAACATATTGGTTCTGAGATTCCAAACTAAATCTTCCATAAATCTATAACAAGTATGGACATGGGTGTATATTCAGCCTCTTGGAGAAGATGTTCATTCATTTATTCAGTGAATATTTACCGAGTGCCTTCCTTGTGCCCACCACTATTCCAGGCCCGGAGGTAAGAGATGAACAACACAGAGTCCCTGCCCTCCTGAAACTTACCACCTGGCCAGCACTCTCAGCCTTTCTTACAGACACTCAGATCGATTTCCTGCGCATTTCAGAAATCTCGCTTAGGCACACATTTGACAAATAAAGGGGCTTAAAAAATTTTATAATAAGGATGAAAACGAGGCCATTCTGATGTTACATTGCTCTTTGAAAAAATGTCTAGTTTGTTAATTTTGTAGAGAATGAGTGTTGATCTTGCAGAAGGCAGCAACATTCTGCTAGAAAATGCAGTGATTTCAAAGAAGGCCTAGTTTATATTGAAATTTTATTAAGAACCTTTGTTAATTAGGACTCTGTGGCTTGTGTGTCTACCACTGGGACGGGAGGTTGAGTCTCCCTCATGATGATGACATGTAAATTAATCTCAGAGGAATTGCAAGAGGCTGAGATGTTCGGTACTTAAATACTCTCACTCTGTCTGGCAGATGGGAACTTTTTGCTACATGTGATTTCCAAAGTATCTAAATTTACACGTCTTCTGAATAGGGGGAAATTGGGGCTCCAGTTGGTTTGTTTTGAGTCTGGAAGTCTCTTTGCTACATCTGGGATGCTGGGGCAGACTGAGGCCAACAGAGTCAAGGATGCCAGCCTGGGTCACGAGGCCTTAAGGAGACAGCATCTGGTTGGACTGCCTGAGGTGTCCACTATAAATCCAGTGGGCTGTGGGAGCCTTACGTGGAGTTTCAGGCAGGGTTGGGGTGAAGCGGCACCACCGCTGCCAGGATTCTCAGCCGAGTGGCTGGGAGAGACCTGTAGGAGCCATCCTGCTGGCAGCTAACAGGGGTTTCTGCTCTATTTTAAACCAATTCTAGTGATCGAGAGAGCCCTGCCTGTGATGCCTGGTGATGGTAGTGATGGCCACGTGCTGCTGGAGGGGAGGGGTGTGTGATGAGAAAGTGTGCAAGAGCTCAGATTTGACCCCCAGCTCTGGCACTCCCACGCTGCTGGTCTTACCTCTCTCTGCCTGTTTTTCCACCGTAGAACCAGAAGTGATCACAGCACCCATCCCTTCGATGTTGTGAAACTTAAATGAGACAATGGGCACAAAGGACAGAGCATAGTGCCAGGCACAAGGAGGCACCTAATAAATGATGGTGATGATGTGACTGGTAGCACCCATTTACTGAGGGTCTGCATCAGGTTCAGTGCTCAGGGCGTAACACACGAGACATAACATTCTTCACAGCAACCTGAGTCACTTTGCTTGTTCTTCTAGTCAAAATCCTAATGTTCAGGCACATGACCTAGATGCTCAGGTCTTCCAAAGAACCTGCACAGAGTGAGGGCTCCAGATCTGTTTGTTTTTTTTAAACAGCTTTATTAAGATATAATTTACATAACTTAAAAATTACCCATCTAAAATGTACAATTCAGTGGTTTTGTGCAACTATTACCACTGTATGATGTTAGAAGATTTTCTAAATCACTCCAAAAAGAAACCTCATCCCCATTAGCTGTCAACCCCTAATTTCCCTCATTCTCTCCCAGTCCCAGGCAACCGCTAATCTCCTTTCTGTCTCCACGTACATGTCTGTCCTGGACATTTCATATGAATGGAATTGTATAACATGTGGCTTTTTGTGACTGCCTTCTTTCACTTAGTGTAATTTTTTCCTTCATGTCGTAGCATCCATATCTATTTTTGAATGAATGTCAGTCATCTGAGACATGTAGTATTAGGTCCCTTTTGAAGATGAAGAAACCAAAGTTGCTAATGGCCACCCAAGTTGAAAGTGCTTGAGCTGGGGTTTGCACCCAGGTCTGTGTTGGATCCAAGGCCATTCTCTTGTCATTCACTTTCTGGCCTCTGATTGGGCCTCTGCATCATGCTGTGCACTATCTCCAGGGAGAAGAGCGTGGATGCCCCAGGCCTGGCCCCTCCGCATTGCTGTGGTTGTGGGAGTCCCTCCTCCCAGGACTCTGATATTCTCCATCCACCTGATTGACAGAGGAGGATATGGTTTCGTGGCTGGATACCCACAGGGTGACTTCCAGGACTTGTGTTGGCCAGTCTAGTTCTTTTGTCCATTTTTCAAGGGTAATGACGTGAACTGGAAGAGTTATAGACATGAAAATGAAGGGACAGATATATTTTCTGGATTCAAAGCCCAGCAATCCAGTCACCTGCTGTAATGGAGGAAATGTCATCTTTCTTGCCTTGTCTTTAACAGCAGATTGTAATTAAACACTACGAAGTGTATGATGGCCCTCCTCTCCCGGCCCCAGGACTTTTCCTGAGGCATGTGAGATGGAGTATACATTTCTCAGCTGCTGTGGCAGCATCGGGGTGGTGGGCATAGGTGTTTGTGGAAGGAAAAGGCCTACTACCAGCTGGCTCTTGGGCAGGGATACGTGTCTTTGTCGTATGTTCCATGGGGACCTACGTAGTCTATGATGACGAGACAGCACATCCTATGAAGTACTAGATTCTCATGTTTTCCCAAAACTGCTTCTGTCTTACTGTTCTCTCATATCCTATTCTAGGGAAAAAGGCTCCATTTGGTCATTAAAAATGCAAGTGAGTTTTCCATCTTGCTTCTACCAAAGAAGAAGGAATGTAACCTTATGTATTACCTCTAGGTTCCTTTCGAAACACCATGAAACCTTATGTTGACTTAAAACTAGTGGCACTTGATCTTTGAATTAGCAAGTTGCTAAAAGTACATTAAGACCCCAGGACTTGGTTATGTGCTTGTTTGGTAGATTTCTCGTGGAAGTGGCCCCACTCCTGGTCTCAGTTCACGTGAGACGTTGAGCCTTGTGTGATGTGGCAGACGCGCCCGTGCCCATCCTTACCCCTTCAGTGCAAACTGGCTAACTTTGATGGCCAGTTCTTGCGTTTTGGGCCTTTCTCCTTAACTGAGCCTACTTTGCTGCTCCCATGGAAGGCAGAAAGTGCAGGGGAATTAGAACACCCCAAGAGCAGCCCTCAACCAATGACTGATGGGAGATGGTAGATAAATACCCCGTTCCCTCAGGCCTGGGTACGATAAATCAGGAATATGTTCTGCAGTGGGAAAAATTCCATTATTCCATAGTGACAGCTAGCTCTATTGGTTTTCTTGGCGGCCTTCTGACCCGTGTCTCTCTTTTCCATTTCCCTATTGGTGCTTTCTTCACCTCCCAAACAACTACTGTGCTCCAGTCCTTTATCTTAGGATCAGCTTCTGGGGGAACCCAAATTAAGACATATGGTAATGTTTTACCCTTCCCTTGCTTCTCTACCTCCTTCCCCAGCCAGCTGGCTTTGAGTGAGAGAATAGGGTAAGGGCCCCAAGATGCTTCTCAGGCAGGCTAATGGCTCTCAGGGAATATTATCTATAGCTAATCAGCAGCTTTCTCTTTAACACAAATCCTGGTGCTGGTGAGTAATCCAAAAAGCATGAAAAGAGAGCTAAGGCTTGATGAGTCTCATCCCAGCCTCATCAAACCATTTTGTTTCCATAATTCCCTTTCTCAAGAGATGGCAAAGTGAAATACAGTTGATTCTTGTTGTTTGCAGTAGTTACCTTCTATAAAGTCTCCGCGAGTACTGAATTAGTGAACACTGGACCATTGCTTCTAGGGGAAATCTAGAGTTAGGTTCCTGCAAGCCTCTGGTCACCACATTTCCATCAACTGATGTATACATAACCTTGTTCATGTGTGTTTCTGTTTAAAGATATCTTACTTAACATGTATCGTTGACTCACTAACATTGAACTCTCGGCCAATGGCACTGTTACTCATGCCTGATGGAAGCTTACCTAATACACATATTTTCTCCGTAAGGGCAATCCCAGCCTTGCACTTAGGAACACGAGACAGCACTTAGCACTATGCTTGAGTGCAATCTTAAGCAGTGAAATGACCAACAGAAAGCACAAAAATGTGAAAAACGTGGCACTAAATAGACCACAGAAAGGACACTTGCTTACAGTATGAGAACTGACACAAAGAAGGCAGAGCATTTCCTTGTTTGACCTCAGTTGGGAACGTGTGTGTTGCGAGACTCAATTTTTTTGCTGCTCTGCACCTGTCCACGAATGACTGTGAAAGTACCATGAGTATCGATTTGGGGGTTATAAATACATTTTAGCAAGTAGGAGAATTTGCATATGTGGAATCTGTCAACTTTCTTTTTCATCCCAGTGCCTTAAGGCTCTACCTCAATTCAGTATATTTATTACACATGTGTGCCAGCCTCTGTGATAGATTCTGAGGTGTTAGGAGATGCTCCCTGCCCTCCGGGAGTCTCCATCCTGCTGGCACAGGGGATTAAAACTACGACACAAGACAGGGCACATACTCCAGAAGAGAGGCAAACAGTTTCATGGGAGTGTGAAGGGGGGCGGGATTTGAGAGTACAAGTCAGGATGGACTTCACAGTAGCGGGAGTCTTAGATAGGTCTGAAGAGACATTTTGCATTTTGAGCATTTCCTACGTCACTGAAAAAAAAGGGAGCAACTGGTCAGAAAACATCATTTCCCCCACGCCCCCCAAGTCGGCCAGACTCCCTGCATCTGCACCTGCCATCTTGTCTTTATCCCTCTATGGATGCAGTGTGTCTGCTGTCCAAGGCCAGCCTCTACACTTGTGCCGGGGGCCCCCACCTACGCTCTCTTGCTTCTCCTCTCTGCCCTGAGCCGCCCTCTCTCCCTCTCCACTGAAACATCCCCACTCACGTGTACACGTGCTTCAGTATCTCCCCCCATCCCCTTGACCCCCCCCATCCCCTCCAGCCGCCACCTAATTCCTATACACACTTCACAGCAAAATTGCTGGAAAGAGTTGTCTGGAGTCACGGTCTCCATCCCCTCTTCTTTCTATCCATCACCACTTCACGGGGGCTGCTCTTACTGAGGTCACCAGTGGCTGCTGCATCCTCTTTCTGTTCTTTTATCTGAAGTGTCAGTGAGGATGCTTTCAGCTGAACGTGGCAGAATGTCCCATTTAAAGAGGCTCAAACAATATGGACATTTACTGTTAAGAGAGTTATCATCTCACTGAACAAGGGGGCCCTTAGGCTGGCTCAGCTGCTCTGTAATGCTACTAAGAACCCAGGCTTGTCCAGCTTCTTGCCCTGTCTCCCTTTATCACTGGGCAAAAGTTCCCTAATGGTGGTAAGAGGGCTGCGGATGCTCCAGCAGGCATTATGTTGTCTAAACACAGCATGGGAAGTGGAGTGGTCTTTTTCCTTATATTTCTCTTTTGATCATGGAGGATTTCTCCTCCTAGGAACTCCACAGCCTACTTCTCCTTACATCAACCCCTAAACCAATCACTGTCAAAGGGGAATGGTATTATCATTATTGGCTTGGACCAGTTAAGATTTATCCCCTGAGTCTGTGACTGGGGCCCACCTTTTTTGAATGTGTTGCCATTTAAGCAACATTTAAGTAAAATTGGGTCTGTTAGTGAGGAAGGGGGAGGGGCTCATGTGAAAGCACATGTAGCACCTGCCACATCTTCCTTGACACCTCAAGACCATTTTGACAATCGACCACTCCCTCCTTCTGGAAGCATTTTACTTCTGTCACTTGCTTTGGGACATTGTCTCCTCTGAGTTTACTTTTACCCGTGTGGCCACTCCTCAGCTTCCTGTTGTCCCCTTCTCTGGTACTCTCCCTCTCAATGACTCAATGCCCAGGCACTTGGACGTGAGGGCCTTCTCGTCTCTGTCTGGTTCTCCCCAGGTGATGTCAGCAGTCCTTAATGCCTCCCAAGTGTGCCTCTCCAGATTTGCACAGCCACCTGCATCCTTGGTGTTTCCACTCACATGTCTTCAAAGACTGAAACAGGACTGTGGGCTTCCTATCCCAAACCTGTGCCTCTGTGATGTGTCCTCATCCCAATAAATGGCACCACCACCATACAGTTGCTGGAACAAAAATCTAGGCATGATGAGTGAGTCCTTTCTTTCCTGCCCTCTGGCATTTCACACCCCATTTATCAGCAAGTCATGTCAACTGTGACCTCTACAATATATCCAGAATCTGTTTGTTTCTGTCTAGCTCTCACCTCTCTAGTTCTAGCATCCTCAGCGGGATGGCTGACAATAGTCTTCTTATTGGCTTCCCTACTTCTACTCCTGTTCGCTATACTCCATTCCCCACAGAGCAGCCAAAATGATGCTTAAAAATGTAAATCAGATCCTATCATACCCAGAGCTTAAAATTCTTGAATAGTGTCTCTTTCCACGTTAATTCTGAGCTTCTGATGCTGGCCTGCAAAGCCCCGTGTGATGATTGTTGCTTACTTCCTCTCCAAACCTCAGCTACAGCCTAGCCCTCTTTAGACTTATTTCCATTCCTTGAATACACCGTGCGCCTCCTTATCCGAGGGCTTTTGTAGGACCCTCCTGGAATTCTCTTCCACTGGATCTTCATGTGATGGGCTCCTCTTCACTTCCGAAATCTCAGCCCAAATGCCACCTCCTCAGAGATGCTTTTCTAAACAGTCACTTGTGCAGCTCATTCTCTGTCATAGCACACTGTTATAATTCTCTGCCTTATGCCTATCACTCACTAAATGTTTTTCTTTCTATTTATTAATTTAATAAGTAAAGACTAAAAAATTAATAAACTACGATGACTAAAATGATATCTCCATGAAGACAAGAGAGAGTTTTAAGAAAGGAAACATAATGAGCAGTGTTAAATGCTCTACAAAGACTGAAGATAATGTTAATGATGATGATAATGATAATGATAGTAACAGCTACCATTTATTGTTACTATGAACCTGGCAGAGTGCTGGGCATTTTGCATACATTATCTTATTTAATCCTGACAATGTCTCTATTTCAGGGAATGTCATCATTCCCATTTTACAGAGGAGAACATCAAGGCTTATGGAGGTCAGGCACAGTGCCTGGCACATGGTAGCTTTCAATTAATGTTTGCTATGTTAGTGAATGAATTTTCCTGAGGTCTTGGAGTTCCAAATGGTGAAGATGAGAGTCTAACCTAGGTCTGAGTGAAACCAGAGTCCATAACCACTGGACTATATTTCCTCAGATGGCGATTGAGATACTGAAATACCCCTTAACAGATTGAGAAAGAAAAGTATAGTACAGGATAGATGATTATTTATTTATTTAAAAAGCATTATAAATGAAATTAATTTTTGGACCAACAACCTTCTGAATTTTGGACTTCATAAAATTCTTTTGAAGGGATAATAGAGTTTTGAAAAAATGTTAGGGATGAACCCAGATTGAGTGATTTCCTTATTTTTTTTTTATTGAAGTATAGTTGATGTACAATGTTATATATGTCACAGGTGTACAATATAGTGATTCACAATTTTTAAAGGTTAGACTCCATTTATATTTATAAAATATTGGCTATATTCCCTGGGTTGTACAATATATCCTTGTAGCTTATTTTATACATAATAGCTTGTACCTCTTAATCCCCTACCCCATCTTGCCCCTCCCCCTCCCTCTTCCCACTGGTAACCACTGGTTTGTTGTCTATATCTGTGAGTCTGCTTCTTTTTTGTTATATTCACTAGTTTGCTGTATTTTAGATTTCACATATAAGTGATATCATACAGTATTTGTCTTTCTCTCTCTGACATTTCGCTTAGCATAATACCTTCCAAGTCCATCCATTTTGTTGCAAATGTCAAAATTTCATTCTTTTTTACAGCTATTATTCCATTGTGTGTATATACCACAGCTTCTTTATTCATTCAAAGTGTTGATGGACACTTTGGTTGCTTCCATATTTGGCGGTTGTAAATAATGCTGATATGAACATTGGGGTGCATGTATCTTTTAGAATGAATGTTTTTTTGGGTTTTTTTTGGATATATACCCAGGAGTGGAATTGCTGGGTCATGTGGTAGTTCTATTTTTAGTCTTTTGAGGAACCTCCATACTGTTTTCCATGGTGCCTGCATCAATTTACATTCCCAGCAACAATGTACAAAAGTTCACTTTTCCCCACAGGGTGATTTCCTTATTTTTTTTTTAGCACTTATTTATATTTATTTATTTTTGGCTGTGTTGGGTCTTCATTGCTGCACGCAGGCTTTTTCTAGTTGCAGTGAGCGGGGGCTACTCTTCCTTGCGCGTGTGGGCTTCTCATTGCGGTGGCTTCTCTTTGTTGCGGCATACAGGCTCTAGGCGCATGGGCTTCAGTAGTTGTGGCTCTAGAGTGCGGGCTCAGTAGTTGTGGTGCACGGGCTTAGTTGCTCCGTGGCATGTGGGATCTTCCTGGACCAGGGCTCGAACCTGTGTCCTCTGCATTGGCAGGCGGATTCTTAACCACTGCACAACCTGGGAAATCCTGATTTCCTTACTGAAATACCCCAAGGATGCATTCTAACGTTACACCCAGGTTCATTGTGTGGGAATTGTTAAAACTCGGTCTTTGGGATGAGTGCAGTAAGAATCCCAATTGTAGACGCTGAGCACATTCTACACCAAGTTCATGTCTGACAAGCTAGTAGAGCACTCAGTGCTATATGTTTTCTGGATGTGTCGGCTTTTGGTTTATTACAAGACATACACTTAGTGCCTGTGGTTTGTTCAGCACTCTTGTAGGTTGACTGAGACTTCACACAACATTAAGGACATAGTCTTGGCCCTGGCTGAGTTCACAGTCTAATCAGTGTGATGAAACATACTTGTGGATGAATGCAAAGTCACAAGTGAAAACCTTACTCTAATGGATGAAGAATGTGAGGTACAAGATGGATTGGAATAAGAGATGGAAGAAGCAGATGGTTCTGAACTTCCATTACACAGGGGGAAGGGATGCACGTGGACTGGTGGAGAGAAAAGGTGGGGGAGAACGTTCTAAGCACAGGCAAGATGGTGTACATTTGCAAGATTTGCCCAAGTGTAAGATTTGCCCAAGGGGCAGAATGGGCGGAATCTCCCTGCAGAGGGATCAGAGGTGGGTTTGGAAGAAAGGATTAGAGAAATGAGAGCTGTCAATAGAGGAGGTGGGATGTGGCTGGTCGTGGGGAGCTACTCAGGGGTTCCTGAGACCTGATGTGACATGAAGGAATATTTGTAAGGGATTAATCTTGCAGTGGGAGTGGGACATTTGGGAGCAAACAAGATTCAAACTGGAAATACTAGTTAGGGGGCAAGATTTCTTAATTTCAGTCTTTCCTGTGCCACTTATGATTTTTAATTTTTCTGCCATATTTAAATATCATCTGTACCACTATTTACTTAATATTTTTCTGTAAGTAGATTTCACTTTTAAAAGCTTAAATAAATTTAGCTTTGCCTTAAGCAGTAATATCTACCACTGTTTAGTTAATAGTTTTCTTTGAGACCCTCATTTAAAAATTAAATAAGTTTAGCCCTAACCCAAGCAATAGTACCTTTAAAATCATAGGTATTCTGTACTAGTTATATTTTTCCTAGTGCACATTATAGTAAACCCATGGCCATTATAAAGTTTTCTTCTGTATGTCACTTGAAGTCATCTTGTTTACCACCAATGGTTCATGTGCTGCGCTTTTGGGAACACTCAGGGCATTACAGCTCTCTACTGTGACATGATGGAATTGAATAAATGGAGTTTAGCTTACATTTTTAAATACTTACCTTGTACAAACTACTGGCTGAGGGAGATGAAAATATGAATTACATACAGTCTTTGCTCTTAATGGATTTGGAGGGAAGCAGGGAGCGAATGGCATACCAATAAGAAGGTGAGATGTAGGCTTGATGAACCCAATCCCAGCCATGTGGAGCACCTTTTAATTATGCCATCTGATATCAACTCTGTCAACTGGGCAACACTATGGAACTAGACTGGGTGAGCGCTCCTCAAATCCATTTCACTCCAGCAAGTATTTTCCAGATGCTTCCTGATGCTTTTGCGACTATGAAGGAGAGTATAGTGTTTTAGGGAGGGATAAACCAGCAACCAAAGGATGAAGTGGGAGGCAGAGTGGGCTAAGGACCATAAGAGAGATGCACTGAGTGTATGCTCAGGGCTTACGAGAGGAAGGGTTCCGAGCCAGCTCTGGGGACTAGGAAAGACCTTCTAGAAGATGTGCCATTTCAGATGGACTTTAAAGCAGCGGTCCCCAACCTTTTTGGCACCAGGGACCAGTTTCGTGGAAGACAGTTTTTCCACTGGGGTGGGGGGATGGTTTTGGGACGATTCAAGCGCATTGCATTTATTGTGCACTTTATTTCTAGTGTTATTACATTGTAATACATAATGAAATAATTATACAACCCACCATAATGCTGGCAGGAGGCGGAGCTCAGGTGGTAATGCGAGCAGTGGGGAGTGGCTGTAAATACAGATGAAGCTTCCCTCACTTGCCCGAAGCTCACCTCCTGCTGTGCGGCCCCGTTCCTAACAGGCCACAGACAGGTACCGGTCCGTGGCCCGGGGGTTGGGGACCCCTGCTTTAAAGGATGAGATGATGTAGAAGGCAGTGATGGAGGGGTTCTTGCAGAAGGAAAGGCATCAACAAGGCACCAAAGAGGAAAACTGAGGCATTTGTTTGGGAGAAGGGCAAGTCTCCGGTTGTTTTGTGGGAACTTGGGGAGATGAAGGTGGAGAAGCAGGCTGGGGTCTTGTGGGCCCCTTAGATGCTGGGCCGAGCATGGATGTATTTCTGTAGGTGATCAGGAGCCATTGAAGGCTATGACGTGTGCTAAGTTGCACCTTATGAAAAATCTAAATGGATCTCAATCGGAGGGCGGAATAACAGCAAGCTGGAGACTATTAGGAAGAAACTGCAGTAATCTGGGTGAGAAACGATGAGGTCCTGAATGGTCATCATGGCAGAGGTCTGGGGTAGAGGGACCAATGGGGAAGTGAAGAAGAAAGGTCTAAATAGAGGGTCAGTACAGAGGTCTGGGGATCGCCTGGCCATTGGCGTAGTGGAGTCAATCATTTCTCTTAAATTACAAGGAGAGCAGTTCATCCACTAGGTATGAGATTTTTTTTTTAAATTTTCAGATGATGAGAGTAATATTTACTAAATACAAAACTGAGAGGACTAGACTAAAAAAGGTACTCTGTGGCCCACCTGGGCTCTGCTTCCCTGGTGACAGGTAAGATGACCTCTCTTCCTTCCAACACAGGCTGCCCATGGGCAAAGGACTTGAATAAACATTTCTACAGAGAAAAGGCCAACAGGTATAGGAAAAGATGCTCAACATCACTAGTCATCAGAGAAATGTATGGGGAAAGAAGACAATGGTTGCAATTCTAGTACATGTGGAGGAGGGGGAGGGTGTGTCCTACAGGAAATACTTTGCTGTGAAAAGACAGAAGCAGTCCAGGCTCTGTTAATTCCTTTTATTTTGTCTTTAAGTATACACAGGAGAAAGAGCTGTGTAATTGGATTCTAGAAGCATTTAGGTCAACACTGGAAAAGGACATTATTATTATTTATTTTTTTTTTTGCGGTATGCGGGCCTCTCACCGCTGTGGCCTCTCCCATTGCAGAGCACAGGCTCCGGACGTGCAGACTCAGCGGCCATGGCTCACGGGCCCAGCCGCTCCGCCGCATGTGGGATCTTCCTGGACCGGGGCACGAACCTGTGTCCCCTGCATCGGCAGGCGGACTCTCAACCACTGCGCCACCAGGGAGGCCCTGGAAAAGGACATTATTGCTCTTGGCCTTTATGTGGGTAGCATATCCTGGGGAACTGGCGGATCATATTCTGTGATAGGTCATTTGAGTGGCTTGCTTTTATCCGTATAGTAGTCATATCCCCCTGCAATGTGTCTATATTTGGGGAAACTTAGGTGACAGGACTCTTCTCTTCCAACTTCTTGTTTTCCACCTGAAAAGGATCTGATGTCCAGTGGCTGTGGATGCAATTCTGCCTCTACACGAAGAGGAGTCTAATATGAATACGGTTAAGCAAACAGCAGATGAAGGCTTAACAAGAGCAGGGTTTGGAATTTGACATTCTGATGCAGAGCAAGAGAAGAGTGACTCGCTGATGCTGGTGGCAACTGTCACTGGAAAATTTCCCAGAGAACCTTTTAAATTTATGAATCTCCAAATCCATCTATTTTCATTTAGTCTTTGCCTCTATATTTCCTGTCCTTTTATCTCTTTCGTGTAATGCCTATCTATCTCTGTAGTACCCAGAATAAAACGCACCAATTTTAATTGTAATGAATAGGGTGTAGTGACTCTTGGGGGCTGCTCTGGACAGGCAGTGAAGGCTGAATCCTTCTAATGGGAACTGCATAGGGAACCTGACTCACTTGCCCTCACCCCACCACGGCGCAGGGATTGGTCGAGCTCCAGGGACTCTATAGCCAATTTAGCCGTACAAAGGAAAGGAAAAGTCACTGTTAAGTGGATCTGTATTCCCAGTTATCAAAGATGCCAATGCTATCTCCTGGCTAATAGGAGCCCAAAGTGTGCCCTGAGGATGGTGCCAGATGTTTCTGAATAGGCCTTATGTTTTATGGTCCCAGATACTGCATACTTAAAAATAGTGTCTACCTTAAAATTAGCTATTAGCTAGACACTAAACTTTTAGAATCTATTACTGTATCTAGGTCTCCATTTCCCTGAAGAGGCAACAAACTGTTTAGACTGAAGCTTGTTTATTTTTCCAATGAATTTAAGTGGAAGGTTTGGTGAAATGATGTATTTAATTTTTAGCATGAATTTCCTATTGCATCAAATTTGCTTTTTAAATGATGGAACCTCATTATAATACAGCTATTAGGAGATGCGTTCATTTATTATAATGTGGCTGTTAGGAAATGCATTCATTCATGCATATATTTATTCATTCAACAAACATATATTTACTGTCTGCCAGGCTCTGTGCAGGACTCTTAAAAATATGGACAAGAACCATGTTTTGTACTTTTTAACATTTCTCCAAGAGAAGTGCTCTGTTGTGCAACATTAATCCCAGGATGCATTATTTTCATTATATGTCTGAAATCAGAATGTGTCTTACTACCAAAGGTATATAATCCTTTATTGACGATGTTAATTTTTTAGAGGTACATAAAATAATGGTGCATTTGTAACTGATGGTGTATTAGATTTGATAGGAGATATTTACACAATACTATTACTGATACCATGCTTTGACCACTATTATGGGGCCATTTGGAGTTCCGTACTAATGTTAAGCCTCTAGTTTTAGGCATTGAAGTTGGTTCAGGGATGCTAGATCTCAGATGCCCAGATGTTCACATCTAAGAGAGTAGAGTCAGAAGGTTTATGGAGAGCCAGGTGGCAGAGGCAGTGCAGAGGCAGTAACAGCAGCATGGAGAGAAATTCTCCAATGTCTCGCGTCTCTGCATCTTCTCCCCTTTTCTGGTCTGCTACATAAATCCAGTGCAGCATGACTCTGCCAGACAGACAGAGCAGGAGGAATGAGAAATGGCACTTAAGGCTGTAGTGTGGGAGGTGGGAACTGGCACCCAGAGAGGCTAGGGTCTGTGTGTGTACCTGATGAGGGTAAAGTGAACAAGGAAGTTACAAGGACAGCAGCAACATTTATTGAGACACTCCATTTATCAAATGCCTTATTATTGCCCATTTAAAATATGCTATTTTTTCGGTTTTACTGAGATATAGTTGACAAATCAAATCATAATATATTTAAAGTGTACAATGTGATTATTTGATATATGTATATATTGTGGAAGGATTCCCACTATTGAGTTAATTAAGACATCCATCCTCTCACATATTTACCTTTTTTTGTGTGGGAACACTTAAGTACTACTTTCTTAGCAAATTTCAATTATACAATAAAATATCCTCAAATATAGTCACCATGCTATACATTAGATCAAACCTTATTTATCTTATCTGCTTGTGACCTTTTGATAGCCTCTCAGTATTTCCCCCACCCCCTGGAAACCACCATTCTTCTCTGTTCAGAGTTTTATTTTTTAAAAATTTTATTTCATCTATAAGTGATACCATGCAGTACCTTTCTATGTCTGGCTTATTTCATTTAGCATAATGTCTTCTAGGTTCATACATCTTGTTGCAAATGGCAGCCTATCCTTCTTTTTAAAGGCTAAATGGTATATCTGTGTATCACATTTTCTTTATCCATTAATCCACCGATGGACACTTAAGCTGTTTCCATACCTTGGCTACGGTGAACAAAGCTGCTGGAGCATTAAAGTCTACTCCACTTCAACATGCTGCGTGGCATCCAAAGTCTCAGAACATGAAGTTAATTTATGTCCAGTCAAGAGAAGTCCCAGAAGCCAACCAGGGTCAGAGCAGTGCATGGACAATGACATATAGTAGCATCAGAATCCAAGATCAGGGCCACTGAGCAGAATTCCAGTGATGTCTTGAGTAACTTCCCTGTGTGCTGTAGCCCAGGTGCATGGACTGGCCCAGATTGGGAGGGGACAGATGCCCCGCAGGTCCAGGGAAGTACCTGGTAGCTTGATGAGTTAAGTGCTGAGGTTTGAGAATTTTGTTACTTTACTCTAATCAAACCTCCAGAGAGCAAAAGTGCTATTGTAGCTAAGGTTCCAGAACTCTGTGATGGGTATTTTAATAAAGCCCCTGATCCCAAGAGAAGTTTGCTGTAGGGATGAGCTTACAGTCCATAGCTGAGGGCTGATTAATAATTTTAATTATGTTTCTAGTATTTGTGGAGATATTCTGCCATCATTAGATTCCTTTTAGATTTTCATTCCATGTAGATCTCGAGGAAATTTAAAATGTTTTGGTTCATTATTTAAAATCACTGTTATTTTGCTGAGAGCTATTGAATAGCCAAAAGAATTTTACATATGATCAGAAAGAGTCCAATCTTCCAAACGCCAAGGGTAGCTGTTCAAATCTGGGAACTAGGAAGAATTTGAAGTTGTTCACCTAAGTGTATTTCTAATTTATTTTCATAGGTGTGACAGAATAAAGTAGCTGTTTATTAATATAGAGGAAATAGCTCCACTGAATGGTCAGAGCAGTTGTCTTTCTAACGTTGCATGCAACACAAATGATACCACTCTTGTCACCACTGTCTTTGTCATCATAAACATTTAAGTACATAACTACTCCTTGCCTTGTGCGAGGTGTCCCACAAAGAGGTTTGTTCCCTGTCTTTTAGACTTTCCAATATAAGAACAGAACAATGAGGAAACACACATAAAAATACGTTGAAAAGATTTAGAGTATTCTGAATGAGAATATTAATGAATGCATAGTGAGAAATTTATAACCTCTACAGGGTCACAGGTGACTGTATTTAAATGTTTTCTAAGGGTAGAGAACAACATGATTAATACACGAAGAGGGGAAAGTTGGGACAGTATTCTTTAAGTTGCTTATTAAGTTTAGGTGGAGAAAAAAAAGGCCAGTAATTTTTCAGGTCAGGATTTGATGCTAACCTGGCAGTGGTGATGCTGGAATTGGTGCTCTAGAGACCAATCAGAACCTCTTGTGGGATTTGCCCATGTAGCGGGTATGAGGCCATTTAGATGTCAAGATTGACTGAGACCTGAGCTTCGTGGGCATAAACACAGCTGCTGGATAAGCCGATGTATCTGTTAGGATAATTTCTGTTGCAGATGACAGAGAACCTGGCCCCATGGGATCCAGCTCAAAAGGGGATTACTGAGTCTCAGAACTGAACAGTCCAGGTAGAGTTCAATCTAGGGCTCAGGACTAAATTCATCCAGGACTGAGTGTTTTTTCATTTCTTGTTTTGTCTTTTTTGCATTGCTGTGTTCTTGGGCAGGCTCCTTCTTGGTGGTTCTAAGATGGTTGCCACTGACTCCTGGGCTTCATCCTTCCAGATTCATATCCTTCAGGAAAAAGAAAGCTAAATTCTCTAAGGCTCAAATGAAAAGCTTGCATCTGAATTTTCTTGGTCCTGACTGGCCTGTGTAGGGTCAGACTCGGAGTGGAGCCCAGAAAAGCCCAGCACAAGGACTGAGAGTTGGGCTGGAGTGGTTGCCTTAAAAAATATCAGGGTGGGGAATTGCTTGGTGGTCCAGTGATTAGGACTCTGTGCTTTCAGTGCCAAGGGCCCAGTTTCGATCCCTGGTTGGGGAACTAAGATCCTGCAAAATGCTCTGTGCGGCCAAAAAAAAAAAAAAAAAAAATCAGGATGATTTTGCTACTACGTGGCTGCTCATGGATGCTGAGAGAAGGGATGAGGTGAGGAGAGAGGGCAGATGAGAATGGAAGCTGGGATACTGGTGGGGAGGTTATTGAAGTCCAGGTAGGGAACCATGGTGGCTTGGATAAAGAGAGTGGCAGTTGACATGGAGAAGGGTGGACAGCTTTGATTTATACCCTGGAGATGGAGCCCACAAGATTTGCTGATGGAAGCTGTGTCGAGGGTTATAAGAAAAAGAATTAAACGTGACTCCCAGGTTTGTGGACAGAGCAGCTTGGGAGAACAGTGGTACCACTTTTTGAGATAGGAAGACTTGAGGGGTTTTGTTTTATTTTGTTATTATTAATTTTAGTCAACTGTGTTATTTTGACTCTGTGGGATTTGAAAAGCCTGTCAGATATCTGAGTGGAAATTTTAACTAGACAGTTGGAGATAGGAGACTGGAATTTAGAGGATAGGGCTGGAAATATAAATTAATGGACATATGAATCTGTAAAACGAAGGGGGTGGCTACAGCACTTTTAATTTTTTTTAAAGCTGTGTAGTCAGTTTATGAAATGGGTTGGACTTGTCGGGAGTACAAAGAGAAAATGGCTTTATTCATCTTCAACTGCTACCTTCACTCTGTTCTGTTAGGCCAACCCTGGATGATATCTCAGAAATATCCCACAGCTTTTCCAGGCACTTAAAATAAAATAAGTAAAGCAAAATAAAATAAAATAAAATACAGTAAATTATTTTCAGGCCTTCCAAAGTCCAGTTGAATATAAACTCAAACATCAGTCTCTCCATCAATTCAAAGCTCTCCTTTTCCTGCAGGTCAGGCCTGCCTGAGATAACACAAACCAGCAGTGGACAAGAATGGCCTTGTTTGCTTTCTTTTTTTCCTCGTCCAAACTCCTTCCCTGCTTGCTTAGCTGCTCTGGCTACTCCAGAGTCAGGTGGCAGGGAGAGGGATGATGAGGAAGCAAAATGTTTTATTGATACCTGGCTGATCTGTAGCCATGGGATACATACCCTCTTTGCCCTCCAGATTGAGTGGGGTTATAATGCCCAAACCAACTGCTGGGTTGACCAGCGTGAGCTCATCCGGAACAGGTTAGACACTGTTCAGACAAGGAGAGGAAGGAGGTGGTTATGAGGGTCTACCCAGAGTCTGCGCTGGGATGATGTCATGAAACCAGAAAGTGCTCTCCCTCTGCCTCCCACTCTGAGCTGTGAGGCCACCACATGTGCAGGTCCCTGGATTTTTTCCTGCTGGTGGGCAGGCTGTGTGGGGTGGCATGTGGAGTTTTACCCATCTTGTTTTCCTCCCAGGACAACTCTGTCTCCACCTGTTGGACTGTACCCTTGAGCTAAGGAGACATAACATCATTTTAGACATGTTCACAGATTGGCTAATAGAAAAAAAAAAAAGCTTGTTAAATTATGGCAGATAATTTTTCACAGAACTAGAACAAAAAATTTCACAGTTTATATGGAAACACAGAAGGTCCTGAATAGGCAAAGCAATCTTGAGAAAGAAAAACGGAGCTGGAGGAATCAGGCTCCCTGAAATCAGACCATACTACAAAGCTACAGTAATCAAGACAGTATGGTACTGGCACAGAAACAGAAATATAGATCAATGGAACAGTATAGAATGCCCAGAGATAAACCCACGCACCTATGGTCACCTTATCTTTGACAAAGGAGGCAAGAATATACAATGGAGAAAAGACAGCCTCTTCAATAAGTGGAGCTGGGAAAACTGGAAAGCTACACGTAAAAGAATGATATTAGAACACTTCCTAACGCCATACACAAAAATAAACTCAAGATGGATTAAAGACCTAAATGTAAGGCCAGACACTATAAAACTCTTAGAGGAAAACATAGGCAGAACACTCTTTGACATACATCACAGCAAGATCTTTTTTGACCCACCTCCTAGAGAAATGGAAATAAAATAGAAAGTAAACAAATGGGACCTAATGAAACTTAAAAGCTTTTGCACAGCAAAGGAAACAATTAACAAGATGAAAAGACAACCCTCAGAATAGGAGAAAATATTTGCAAATGAAGCAACTGACAAAGGATTAATCTCCAAAATATACAAGGAGCTCATGCAGCTCAATATCAAAAAAACAAACAACCCAATCCAAAAATGGGCAGAAGACCTAAAAAGACATTTCTCCAAAGAAGACATACAGATTGCCAACAAACACATGAAAAGATGCTCAACATCATTAATCATTAGAAAAATGCAAATCAAAACTACAATGAGGTATCACCTCACACCTGTCAGAATGGCCATCATCACAAAATCTGCAAACAATATATGCTGGAGAGGGTGTGGAGAAAAGCGAACCTCCTTGCACTGTTGGTGGGAATGTAAATTGATACAGTCACTGTGGAGAACAGTATGGAGTTTCCGTAAAAAACTAAAAGGAGAACTACCATATGACGCAGCAATCCCACTACTGGGCATGTACCCTGAGAAAACCATAACTCAAAAAGAGACATGTACCACAATGTTCACTGCAACACTATTTACAATAGCCAGGACATGGAAGCAAGCTAAATGACCATCGACAGACGAATGGATAAAGATGTGGTACATATATACAATGGAGTATTAGCCATAAAAAGGAATGAAATTGAGTTATTTGTAATGAGGTGGATGGACCTAGAGTCTGTCATACAGAGCGAAGTAATTCAGAAAGAGAAAAACAAATACCATATGCTAAGGCATACATATGGAATCTAAAAAAACATACTGATGAACCTAGTGCAGGGCAGGAATAACAACGTGGACATAGAGAGCAGACTTGAGGACACAGTGGGGAAGGGGAAGCTGGGACGAAGTGAGAGAGTAGGATTGACATATATACACTACCAAATGTAAAACGGATGGCTAGTGGGAAGCTGCTTCATAGCACAGGGAGATCAGCTCAATGCTTGTGACAACCTGGAAGGGTGGGATAGGGAGGATGGGAGGGAGGCTCAAGAGGGAGGGGATATGGGGATATATGTATGCTTATAGCTGATTCACTTCGTTGTGCAACAGAAGCTAACACAATATTGTAAAGCAATTATACTCCAATAAATGTATTAAAAAATTATGGCAGATAGAGTTAGGGCGTCCATGCATTCTGACTTTTTAAGACTGTCTCCATTTTGAGTAATTATTTTTTCAGTAATGATGACTGATTAAATGCATACTGTGTGGGACTTAAATTTTGGATATTTGTAAGGCTTTTTATGTATAAAATCACAGATCAGAAAAATTCAGTGGCATATCGTGGTTGTCTTTCCTCCTTCCCTCCCTCCCTCTCTTCTACTCTCTCTCACTTACTCTTCCTCCCTATCCCCTTCTCTCTTTCTTTCTTTCACTACCTACTGTGGGAAAGACATTGGGTTCAAAATTTGGGATACAAGGATGAATAATTACTATTCCCTGACTACCAAGGATTTATGGTCCAGTAAAGGGATTCATTCATTTTATCCAACAGACATTTATTGAACACCTGTGATGTAGCAGGCAATAATCTAGGTGCTGGGATGCAATGATGAACAAAACAGATCAGATCTAATACCGTAGATGGGGAGTTTATACTTCAGTGGGGGAGATACACGATAACCAAGCAAATAAGTACAGAATACAATTTCACCTGTGAAGAAAATAAGGTCAGGCAGTGGGCTAGAGAGTGAGTGGCCCTGAGAGTGGAGAGTAGCCTTTCTGCATTGGGATGGTAGCATTGAGCAGGGCCGGAGCATTAAGAAGGAGCTGCCCTGCAAGGATCGGGGCAAGCATGTTCCATCCAGAGGGCTCAGCGACAGGGAAATCCCAGAGGTGGGAGCTAACTTGGAAAAAACTGGAGGATGAGTGAGGCTGGAGGGTGTTGAGGAAAGAGGTGAGGTTAGAGAGAGAGGCAGGGAGGGAGGTGGTTGCTCGTTGAAGGGTAACAGGAATCCTCAGGAGGGTTCTAAGGAAGGGAGTGTTGGGGTTGAATTTGCATTTTTATTTATTTATTTATTTATTTAATTTAGAAATATGTACTTTTTAAAACACATTCAGTAATATCAATAAATATGTGGATGCACAGGCCAGCTGCCCATGGATGTATTGTTTGGCCTGTACGCTGTTTTACAAAATACAGAAATAGCTGCCAACATTAAAAATACATATAATAATTCACATTTTCACAGATTTCTCATCAATGTTCTAGTTTTCTCAACTCCTCCCTCATCGTTTTTCTTCCTAGTGAAGACCAAACATACCAAGTACTTTTCTACTGTGTTGCTTGGTATTTTTTTTTTTTCACACACACACACACACACACACACACACACACACACACACTGTATTTTATTTTTACAAGAGATAAATAGGGGCTTCCCTGGTGGCGCAGTGGTTGAGAGTCCGCCTGCCGACGCAGGGGACACGGGTTCGTGACCCGGTCCGGGAAGATCCCACATGCCGCAGTGCGGCTGGGCCCATGAGCCGTGGCCACTGAGCCTGCGCGTCCGGAGCCTGTGCTCCACAACGGGAGAGGCCACAACAGTGAGAGGCCCAAGTACCGCAAAAGAAAAAAAAAAAAGATAAATAAACTGACACCAAGCATTGTAAATGGATGACCACAACAAAAGCAACAATGATTGCAATTACCAAACACGAAACACACTCATACTATGTCATAATATTGACATTCAGTCCAGGAATCCTCCACGGTAACAGCTCCTTCACTTTGCAGTGAAAATTGATTTGTATATTTTTTGCCTCTGAATCCTTGTGGGATTTTTTTTCTTTATTATTCAAACAGTAAGTCACAAAAATTATAATCGTCCTCATCAGTTCACTCAGTCCCATGTAATTAATTTTTTTTCATCTTGATCTTTTGTTAGCACTTTTATGAGTTCATCAGTTTTCCATTAGAGTTCTGAAAATGCTTATTCATTCAGTTCAGCAGTATAGTCAGTTACCAGATACCTGTACTTGTCAGAGTCTTTTCCATGAATTCCTTGAAGATGAAACCCTCTTATAGGAACATTTTTGCAAAAGCATCAGAGTACACCCAGAACTGTCTGCAAATGACAAAAGACTTAAAAATGACCACGGTTAAAGATTTGATGAAAGTTCATAATAATGCAATTGACAAGGAAATTTAGTTATTTCTGAGATATACATATTAAAGTAATAACTAGAGTTATGACTTATAACATTATACCAGAACATATAAGATTTTTAGAAATTTCATGTAATGTCTGAAACATTTATATTAACATATTTCCATACAAATAACCTAAAGAAAGTTTAGTATTAGTTTTTTGTTGTTGTTTGTTTGTTTATACAGCAGGTTCTTATTAGTCATCAATTTTATACACATCAGCGTATACATGTCAATCCCAATCGCCCAATTCAGCACACCACCATGAGTTTGCATCTTAGAAAGAAGTCTCCTGGGCTGTGGGCTGCGGCGTGGTGAGTGGGCAGAAGCAGGATCAGCAGAGGAAGAGGCTGGCTGGTTAGGGTGCTGTTGTGCAGCTTGGACTGGGCGGTGGGGTTGGGCTGGGGAGAAGGGGGAAATCAGGATCTTCTTGGAAGGAAGAGTTGGCTGGATTGAATAGACAGTTCAATCCACAAGTTCTGGATAAACGTCAGGGCTGGGGATGAAGATGTAGAAATCATCAGTCAGATGAACAAGGAATGAGACAAAATGTGAGAGGTATCCATTTGACTTAAGAAGAGCATCATTTTTGCTTTAGAAAATGTGGCACCTAAATTATGTCAGTGGTGGGGAAAGGAGTAGTATTCATTGTGTTGACTACGTACCAAGCACTGTGCTAGTTGCTTCACATATAGTATTTTTCATGGCATAAGGCTTGAGAAGCATCCCTAAGTGCACTGCAGTCTGGTACCCACTCTGGAATCAGATTGCTAGATTCAAATCCCAGCCCTGGGAATTCCCTGGCGGTCCAGTGGTTAGGACTGCAAGCTTTTACTGTAGTAGGCCTGGGTTCTATCCCTGGTTGGGGAACTAAGATCCTGCAAGCTGTGTGGCCAAAACAAAACTAAACAAAACAAATCCCAGCCCTGCTTCTTATTAGTCCTTCTGTGCTTTGTTTGCTCATCTGTAAAATGGGGTAATACTAGTACTTACTTCATAGAGTAATTTTAAATGAGTTAATACATGTAAAGTATCTGGAGTGGTCCTTGGTACATAATAAGCACTCAATAAATGGTAATGATTTGAATGTTGCTATTTGCTCTGTATATGGTGCGTTCAACAGATGGAAGAGTAAATTGTGTTATATATAATGAGAGCATTATTTTAGAATCTTGTTTCAACTTGTTTATTGGCCAATGTGTAAGATGCTTGGGTTCTGTTCCTGGTTTTTGCCATGGTTCAATTTTATGAGCAATTCCTCTTCTATAGTATGAATTAAAACCACTTTCTGTTGCTATGGCTGTAGAACAAACCACCCCAACTTACTGGCATGAAACTAGCATTTTATTTTGCTTATAGACTCTGTGGTTTGGAAAATCAGGCAGGACTTCATAGGGATGGCTTGTCTCTACTCCATGATGTCTGGGGCCTCACCTGGGGAGACTCGAAGGCTATGGGTGTTAATGGTGGTGGTGGGGGGCTGGAATCAACTGGAAGCATCTTTGCTCACGTGACTGGTAGTTGATACTGCCCCTCAGCTGGGATCTTAGCTTGCCTGTGGGCTGGAACACCTACACAGGACCACTCCGAGTGGTCTCTCCACATAGCCTGGTTTGGGCTTCCTCACAGCAGGGCAGCTGGGTTCCAACAGTGAGTGTCCATGAGAACTGGGAAGAAGTGCTGTGATCTTTTATGACAGCTTTGGAGGTCCCATAGTGTCCCTTCTGCCTTAGTCACAAGCCTGTCCAGATTCCAGGAAAGGGGGCATAGGTTCCACCTTCACAAGGGAGGAATATCAAAGTCACATAGTGAGAAGAGTTTGTGGGATGGGAGATATTGTGGCTGGTTCTGGAGAATTACAGTCCGCCTTGAGGCTTAACCGGGAGGCCAATTATGAGGGACTGATTGGCTTAAAGGATCCAATACATTTCTACATTTGGGACATGCTCTGAAGTCAGGGTCTCCTTTATCTATTAACGGACTTGACCTCTCTTGACCCAAGTTGTGTTGGAATTCAAAGGTTGACTTGTTAGGACTGGTAAGCTCTCTCTCATTTAAGAAACCCTGATGGAATGTTGACTTTGTGCAGGGCCCTGTGTTAATTGCCATGGAGAGCAACTCAAGATACTGCAGGAAGCCAACAAGCTAAAAGGTGAAGACGGATACTGTTGGCTTTCAATTAAGTAGTCTCTGGAGAGGGAGAAATGACAATCCCTAATGACAGTTACAGTAAAACTAGTCAAGGGCTTCCTTGGTGGCGTGGTGGTTAAGAATCCGCCTGCCAACGCAGGGGACAAGGGTTCGAGCCCTGGTCCAGGAAGATCCCACATGCCGCAGAGCAACGAAGCCCGTGCGCCACAACTACTGAGCCTGCGCTCTAGAGCCCGTGAGCCACAACTACTGAAGCCCTCCTGCCACAGCTACTGAAACCCGCGTGCCTAGAGCCCATGCTCCGAACAAAGAGAAGCCACCGCAATGAGAAGCCCACGCGCCACAATGAAGAGTAGCCCCCGTTCTCAGCAATTAGAGAAAGCCCGTGCGCAGCAACGAAGACCCAATGCAGCCAAAAAAAAAAAAAAAACCAAAAACCTAGTCAAAACAACACACGAAATGAGTTTAATGCAAACATATTCAGTTAGCATTACATTCAATGTTCAGGAACACATTTCTCATTCTGTAGACCTTATCTATTAATTAATTATTATTATAACCAGCAATTATTAAATACTTACTGCAGCCATTCGATATACTAAGCACCCTATGGGTATGATATCATTTATTTGCAGTGTAATCCAATGAGGCAGGTTACTTTACTGTACCCCTTTTATAGGTAAGGGAGAGAGTAGTAGAGAGGTTAAGGGACACAGGCTGGCATTTGTACCCAGGTCTTCTGCTCCCACAGTAGATGCTGAAGGTGGCAGGGCTGGGTGGTGCAAAGCTGGGACTAGAACCCAAGTTCTGGATATTCTCTTTGGTGCTCTTCCTCCAGATTCTTTCCTCCAGATTTGTGGTTTCCAATTGTGTTCCATGAATCTTCTGGGTCACAAGGCGGTCTGGGGACCCAGTGCAGGGATTGAGAGGGAGGTAAAGCTGGTATGACTCTCGTGCCCTAAATTCCAACTATTTGGTCTTCTTTGAGACACTATATTATGTTATATTATATTATGCACAATGTGATATATAATGATATAATTTAATATATTGTATTAGTAATATATAATACAATATGTGATATCCAAGACCAGTGTGGAACAGATCAGAGGCGTAGAGATTTTTAGAACAAAATTCTCCCTCCGAATGGAATTCTACATCCATATCTATGTAATTTCCACCTAAAATTTGAATTTTATTCAACTCCACTGAATTTCCACTCAAAATTCAAACTTTTAGAACAAAACTCTTCCACTTGAAGGAGAGTTCAGTTTGATTTGTATCTTATATATGTTAGGTTTCTCTGATGCCTTCCTTCAAATGGAATTTTGTATCTATATAATTTCCACTTAAAGTTTAAATTTCATTCAATTCAATTGAATTTGCACTCAAAATTCAAACTTTTAGAACAAAACCCTTTGATGGAAGAGTTTTGTTCTAAAAGTTTGAACACCTCTGATCTATTCCACATCGTCCTCGGATATTTTTAGTTTAAAGATTTGGTCTGTAAGCGGTATCACTGTCTTTAACTCCAGGCTTAAGAGCTCAGTCACTAGTTAAAACCTCTTCTGCCGGTAAAATCTGCATTATCATCTGCTGTAGAAAATAACCTTTAAAGTGCCCATGCAAGCACTAATCCATAAAATCAAAAGTCATAGAAAAGGGAGAAAGTGTTTATTCTATTTTTTAAAAGTTCAGTTAGATTTAGATCATCTGTCTGTTAGATTATCCTGACTGATGTAGTATGTAAATATGTCCCAGAAAGAGTGATCATACTGTGATCTTTGTTTTCAGTTTACTTTTTCACATTGGGTTTTCTTGATGGAAAGTGATTTAAAAATAGCCTTAAAATGTGATGATCACCCTCTTCCTTTAACAGACTGCAGAGTTTGATAGATGCATCCAGCAATCGTTCACTTGTGATAAAAGGAAATGTGAAATTTTAGGTACAGGAACATTTCTAGCTCATGTCCAGATTGTAGGGAGATCACAAACTTGACAGAGCTGAAGCTGCCTCGAGAGGCAGGGTTGCCATGCACAGCTGCGCAAGTTGTATACTGCACTTAGTGGGCACACATCAAATGCTGGTTTGAGAGAAACTGCATTATGTGCTGTGGGGAAACGTAGCTGACAATGACATTTGAATGGAGAGAAGCTACCCCTGTACTTGTGATGCTACTTAGAGAACGCCATGAATGGGCCTCACATGGAGGTTCTCAATGAATTAAGTGGTTGTGGCACTCTTGGCTGTGCTTGAGGAACCGAGTACCTCATGACATAACCCACTTTAGCACTGTGACTGTGGAGCATATGGCTTTGCTGAGGTCGGCACCTCGCAATTAGAGCAGCTTAAATGCATCTGGCTTGCGAGGGGCCATTAAAAATCTTTAAATAGCAGGGAACTCTTGGAAATGCCCACAAATTCCAGGACAGCCGGGGTGAGCCATTCACTATTTTAATTGGTCAGACCAATTTCTATGCCTTCCTTTCTCCTTCTAGGAGGTGGAGGAGACATAACCACAAGACTGTATTTCAAATGACCTCTTCAGAGGCAATTTCAAAGCAATTTAGTACAGGCTGAACCCAACGTGTATGTCGAATTAAATATCAGCTAGGATTTTCTATGAAGATTCTATTCCTTGGTTAAGACTGGAGAACCCAAAGGTTAGATTTAACTCTCTGTGAAAATGTTTTTTTTCTCTTGTGGTTTTCCCCAAGCTTTGCCATTTGCGAGGATCTTGCATCCACAGTAAACATTCCTTTACATGGCAAGCTGAATGCAGTACTTACATTCTCAACTAATTTATTGAGCCCTACTGCATGCCAGTACTCAATATCTAATTTGTGTTTGGCTCTAGGATTTTGAATAATGTCCCATGGTTCTTATAACTGAGCAGTTCCTTGAAAGGAAATGTTTTTATAGTGGCTGCTTAACTGTGACTGATTCATCACAGGGAGAGTTTGCCTGGGTAACAGATTTGGGTCTGAGGGTCTGTAAGAAGGTGGTGGTGTGGAAGAGGGGCTTAACCCTTCAAAAGGATGTCAGAGCAAACTCCGTACACCCTTGCTTTATGACCTGTGGACCAGCATGGCAGCTTGGTAGATTGCCCTGTGATCCATACAAAGATCTGCTTGCTCTCTGAGATTTTGGACACCTTCTCTAGATCCTTGAGTGCTGGGCCTTTTCTGAATGACATGGGAGTGGAAGAGAACACCCCCCGCCCCCATTCATCCATCCTTTTACCTTGGTTAACTCCTAGGCAGCAGGGTTCTGCTCCATCACCTGTGCCCTCTGGTGCCTGAGCACAAAAGGTTTTGACAAACAGCTGTTAAATCCATTCTGTGAACATGAATTGAGCTCTTATTGTATACTGTGCATTGGGATTGGGACTGTGGACCATTCAGAGATGGAAGGGTTCATGTTCAAGGGGTCTCTGGAGGCATTTACCCTCTAGATATTTTGGGGGTGGAGTGAGATGATGGTCTAGCAGGAAGGTCCAACCTACATTTAGCAGCTCTCTGGTGTGGAAAATTCCCGTGGAAGCTGGTTTAGCCCTAGGATTTCCCTGGCAGCACTGACTCTTGCCTTCATCAGTCCCCATTTTGTCCCCCCGCCCCAAACCTAGGTGTTGCCAGGTTTATTGAAGATTCCCTTCCCTACATTTTAAAGATCTCCTCCGCCGGTTTTTCAGTAAGTCTGCTGATTCCTTGAAGACTTCACTAGTTAGAGCTATTAAGAAGCTTTCAAAACACTTCTTCAGAGAACTGGATTGGTACTTTTTCTGCGTCGCTGTCTCCCCAGCCTCTTGAGGACTAATTCTTTTCCCTTTCAGGTTTCTCTCTTCCTCTCGCCCTCGCTTACTCCCAGCCTTTGAGAGCTGCATTTGCAGTAAATCACAGAAATGTTGCTGATGTCAGCAGCACTGATACTGCATTAGAGGAGCTGCTGTAGAGGAAATTATCCAGAGGGTGTTGCTGAAATGCAGAGCCATTTTGTAGGGTGTTTTGTAGAAACCGTTTTCTCCCCTTGACAGATCTCATTCATTTCTGCAACTTAGTAGGCACAGTGGAGGAAGAACCACCTAAAACAATTTTTTCTCCATCTAAGTTTTTTGTCGGAGTTTTAGTGACAATGAATGAGCAGGGTACACTGAGCAGCTAGCTACATTGGCGAGTGAAGACGGCTGAGGCTGCTTGCAAAACAGAATGTACTGGGGCGTTGAGACTCCATCTCAAAGACCCTGGGAGAAGGGCAAAGTGAGGGCACACCTCATTCTACATAAACTGTTCTTAAAAATAGATAAGCATAGGGCTTCCCTGGTGGCGCAGTGGTTGAGAGTCCGCCTGCCAATGCAGGGGACACGGGTTCGTGCCCCGGTCCAGGAAGATCCCACATGCCCCGGAGTGGCTGGGCCCGTGAGCCATGGCCGCTGAGCCTGCACATCCGGAGCCTGTGCTCCACAACAGGAGAGGCCACAACAGTGGGAGGCCCGCGTACCACACACACACACACAAAAAATAGATAAGCATAAACCAAAGCCCATTTTAGAGGCACACAGAACTTGCTTTTTAAATGCTTTTTGCAAGAAATCCTTTTGGAGAGTAAATATCCATCTTGCAGAGGGATTTTCATATACAATTCCAGGTTTGTTTGTAGTGAGATACACTTGCATATCTTCAAGACATGTAACCTGACTGCCATCTCTGAGCAGGGAAGCAGGGCAGCTTGCCACGCGGCACTGAGGGCCAGCTGAGGAGGGACACTCTGGATTTAGAATGGCAGCAATCCCTGAGCCTGTTCTGTTTCCCTGGCAGCGTTCAGCAGCCTGGATGAGGACCCTATGCAGAGAAAAGGAATAATGTAGAAGGGGCTAGTTCCAGGTAGTTCCAGGAAAGGACAGGAGGGAAGGGAGTTGAGTCTGTGAGCTGAAGGGTGTAGTGTTGAACGTGGAGTCTAAGCTGAGTGGGGTAGGAAGAAAGAGGACGTGGGGAGGGCATGAGAGGGGGCAGGAGAGTAGAGGCAGGATGTGATGGGGGAGTAATTAAGCGAGAGAGCCGGAAGAATCGGATGTGCAAGTCAGCAGCAGGTTCCGTAACTGAGTACTTCTGAGGTGGGGACATTTCTCGCGACGACGCTGACGAGGTTCAGGATGTGGCCCAAGAGGAGGCAGTGGTAGTGGGTGCTGTTGGTGCCCCACGAGCTCTCCCGACGCGCTTTCCTGGCCCTGTGCACCCATCCTTCAGAGTCTGTGTCCTTTCCCCTTGTAGCGCGTGCCCACAGCCTTTTTCAGAGGACTTCCCTGGGTTTACTGGTGCCTCTTTTCAGCAGTGTTTCAGGGTGTTTGTCTCCCCTAGGGCTTTTCCGTAGCCAGTGACAGGTCACAGGAGTGAAAGCCTAGCTCCCTTGCTTTAGGGTGAGACAAACGCAGGGTGTAATTTATGCTGCAGAGCCCCCGCGGGCTCAGGCAGAGACCAGGGGCCTCACCTGGAATTGCACCTTTGCTTGGTTTCTTGCCCTTCGTTTTCCTGCTTCCTCGCTTCCTTGTGGGCTCTTCTGGAAGCACTGCTTAAATAAATTGCTTACAAACCAATCTTCATCTCGGGATCTGCTTCTGGGGAACCTGACCTGAGTCAGTGGTTGAAGTGGAATGGAGATGGTAATGGTGCTGAAATCAGGGAAATGGGAGGCGCGGGTATTGGGTGGGTTCTCTGTGGGACATTACAATCATTCAGGAGGAAAGCAGGACCTGGATGGTGGAAGGCGTCGGGGAGAAGTCAGGTCTACCACTGACAGCCATAAAACAGAGTAGGAAGTAGAGGACCCAGAGGGCTTAGGTCTCAAAGCAACAGGGGCTTTGACAGACTGTGGAGTATTGGTTTTCTGGGACAGCCTCGTCCTGGTGTTGTGGGTGAGGGAGATTGAGCAACCTCTACCTGAATGCCACCCTTAGAGGGCAGTATCCTCAGGGGAAGCCCAAGTGTCAGGGAAGAATGTGGAGGAAGTAGGGGAGGTCTTCAGTTCTGCAGCAGGGGGTCCTGCGGTGTCTTTGGAAAGGTTTGGAATGGGAGAGGAAGGGCAGGTTGGATCAGAGCAGAGGAAGCAGAGAGTAGAAGACAGATCAAAGCTACATGGAGGCCACACTGGCCTTGCACTTCTTAAAAGAATTGATCCTTTTCAGCTTCCTGGTGGATGGTGGCTTGGCAGCCCGAACTCTGAGTGTAGAGTTTGGTACTATTCCTGGCACAAAGTTGGCATGTATTGGCTGAATAAGTGAACGAATGACACATCAAGTTTCTAAATACCCCTTCCTTTTTCGTTATTGTAAAACATTAGCACACTCATCACTTCAATGTATTTTATGCTCTGATAGATACGGAATTTATCCAGGTACCTGTACCCACCTCTGTCACCATCATAGGGTGGGATGCAATGAACAGATTTCCTGAGGTTAGAGAATTAGGCAGTAGCATGAGTTATGGACTTAAGTCACAGAATCTTTCTCCCTAATGGATTAACACTATTTTTTTGGTTTTCCTTTCTGCTGTGGATCTGTATAAATAATTGGTTAAATGAATACAACTACTCAGGATCTATGTGTTTGTGACCACTGATACCAAAGGGACTTTATTGAGGCTGGAGGAATGCCTGTGGAGGGCGAGGTAGGGCTGTCGAAGTAACACGGACCCTGAGGCCATGTAAAGAGTTGTGGCATTGTAACTGCGGGGGTTTAAGAAGCAGCTAGATTGGAATTTTAGAAGGATCGCTTGGCTCCAGCCTGGTTGGGAGGGGTCCCCTGCAGAGAGCTGCAGCAGAGGTAACTAACTGCTTTTGATGTGACATCTGGGAAAGGCAAACCTAGCTCGAAGGAATGGGTCCTGACAATAGGATTTCAAACGCTTGGCCCCAGGGTAAAGGAGGTGTTTTGGGAACTGCAGCTGTTTATATTATTTTTAATCCCAAAGGGAAGGGAAAAAAACCTTTCCTTTTAAAAGTGCTCTAGCTAATTTAAATTGTGGAGGAAAAACTTAGAGCAGGAGACAAAATATATTATTCATGAAGCATTTTGGAACAAAGGAACCCCAGCCGTGGCTGTGCACCTTTCAGCCTTGACCGTGGAGTCAAAAACAACAAATGAGTCCATCTCGCCAACATGGCAGAGTCTGGGGTCTGTTGGCAGAACCAGAAGGTAGGCAGCCCTGGATCCCGAAAGATGAGCAGACCTGCGGGAAATGATGGAGCTGTTCTGACCAGCTCAGCACATAGAAGAAATACCTCTGGCTCTTCGCTCTTTGTGCTCGTGTGCGTAAGTGAGAGTTCATTTCATTGCAGCAATAAAGGCATCTCGCTTGCTAGCAGGAGTAACCTATAACGCCCAGGAATTCTGGAACAGAGGTCTGTTGAAGAGAGTTTCCTGGAAGCCAGGGAGAGAAAATGGTCTATGAGAAGGCCATTAATGAGCAGTAGGATAGTCCTACGAGACAGTAATCAGTTCATCAAACACACCCTGAGACCTCTAGCAGACCAGGCCTTGGGAATGATGCTGGGGGTGGAGTGGAATAAGACTGACTACCTTTGGGACTTCCGTGGTGGCGCAGTGGTTAAGAATCCGCCTGCCAATGCAGAGGACAAGGGTTCGAGCCCTGGTCTGGGAAGATTCCACATGCTGTGGAGCAACTAAGCCCGTGTGCCACAACTACTGAGCCTGCGCTCTAGAGCCTGCGAGCCACAACTACTGAGCCCACGTGCCACAACTACTGAAGCCCGCAGGCCTAGAGCCCATGCTCCGCAACAAAGAAAAACCACCGCAGTGAGAAGCCCGCGCACCGCAACGAAGAGCAGCCCCTGCTTGCCGCAACTAGAGAAAGCCTGCATGCAGCAACGAAGACACAACACAGCCAAAAATGTAATTAATTAATTAAAAACAAAAAGGAAAAATAAAAGATTGACCACCTTTGATGTCTAGGAAGCCACACCCTGGTGCTCCCCCTTTGCTCTCTCATTCTTTCTAGTTCTTTCTCTGTTGTCTCTTACATGTTCCTCCCTTGAGCACCATCTTTTACTCTCTTCTCATTCTGCATCTCCTTCTGGACCATTTCGTCCAGTCCTGTGGCTTCCATGTCACCTATATTCTCATCACTCTCAAACCTAGGCTTCCAGCTAGATTTTGTCCCTGAGTTCCAGTCCCTTAAGTCTAATGTCTACTGGATATGGCCACCTGGATGTGCCACAGAAGCTGTAAACCCAGGCCTCCTGCCTTTTCTGTCCTGGAGAACACCACGCTCTTCCAACCAGGTGCTTGGGTGTCATCCTGGATCCTGCCCTCTCCACACTTCTCACTTTCTGTCAATCACTAGGACCCGTGGATTTTACTTCCTTAACACCCCTTGTCTCTGACCCCCTCCTCTCCATCCCTTGTGCTACTGCCTCAGTTGAGGCCTCCATGCCAAGAGCCTCATTCTCCAGGCCCTGTCTGCTGGTGAAGACCCCTGACTTTGTGCCATGCCATTGGCTTATAAATACAACAAGAGCGTTGGGGAAGATAGGAGAAACCATCTACTTACTAGTCCTGAAAGAAGAAAGAAGTCGGTGATCATTTGAGCCCCAGATGAATCCAGCAACCTTTGTTTTCTTCTCAGGCTGGGGGTGCACTAATGGGCCAGGGTTTCAGCCTTTGGGTCCTCAAACCCAAATTGATGCTGTTTGGTCCTAGTCAGAGGAACCCCAGGAAGGCCGGCTGGAGGGAAATTTTGCCTGCTTGCTACCAGAGAGGTGATTCACCAAGGGTGATTCATTCCATCCAATGGATTTTTTTACCCCCCCCCCCCAATATTTTGCACCCATGAGTAAAAGAGAACCTTCTAGCCCTTTGTGAAGAGAACAAGAAAGCTCAGAACTGAGCGTTTGGAGCACAGTGAAGTGGATTACAAGCTCTCCTTGGACTATTTGCTTTCTGAGAATTTTGACACCTTGACTCAGGATGTCTGTCTGTGAGAAAACAACAACAACCACTAGCACCAGATTCAGTGAACTCAGCAGTCAGACTTTCCTTTGGGCACGTGTGCAAACTTGATATCATAAATGCTGGCATAAGGCAGATTTGTGGATGGATGGATGAATGAATTCAGGAATGAGCAAATTGTACCTAGGAGCCTTCCAGCTGTAGGCACTGTGCTAAGCTCCACATTGAGACGTAGAGAAAATCTCAAGGGGAAGGGCATCTGGTTGTACTGAGGGGTGGGCAGTCAGGGAGGACTTCTTGGAGGTGGTAACACATGAAGAGAGTTTTGAAGTATGAGGAGCAGTTGGCCAGATAAAGAGTGAGAAGGAGAAAGGAATTGGGAAGCAAGACCTACTCCTCTGGGCTCGGCATGCAGGGGCCTGGGTGTTGCTTGCCTGGGGCAAACGTTGCTTGTGGGGAGACAGCCAGGCACGAGGTCCTGGAAGGGAGTCTTGCTGCAAGCCATGGAGCCTGCATGTTCTTCTGAAGCTCCGTGGTGCCTGGAGTGGAGCTTGAGGATGAGGTGGGTGTGATCAGATCCACACCTTGGAGAGGCCCCCGGAGGATGTGGAGGGTGCATTTAAGAGGGGCAGGACTGGAGGCTGTCCCAGCAATTCAGGTGAGAGCAGGCGAGGACAGAGCTGAGTCAAGGTGGCAGCACATTCTTACCTCCTTCTTCCTCCCCTTTCAGTCTTGCTTCCCATTGTCGTGGCTCTCTGTCCCAGATATTTCATGATACCTTGGTCTCTTCCATCTGGAAACAAAGCCTGAAGTTTTTAAGGAGGGCTAGAAGGAGAGGGCAATGATAAAACCTAAAGGGAGAGCCTCGTCTATGGTGGCATTTTGGGGACATGGCTTGGTTATTTAGTATGTCTAGACTGAGTGTCATTGCATTCTTTTTTTCTTTTAAAAAAATCTTTATTGGAGTATAGTTGATTTACAATGTTGTGTTAGTTTCTGCTGTACATCAAAGGGAATCAGGTATACATATACATATATCAACTCCTTTTTTAGCTTCTTTCCCCATACAGGTCATTACAGAGTATTGAGTAGAGTTCCCTGTGCTATACAGTAGGTACTTATTAGTAATCTATTTTATATATAGAAGTGTGTATATGTCAATCCCAATCTCCCAATTTATCCCCCCTCTTTACCCCCTGGTAACCATAAGTTTGTTTTCTACATCTGTACCTCTCTTTCTGTTTTGTAGATTAGTTCATCTGTACCCTTTTTTTAGATTCCACATGTAAGCTATATCATATGATATTTGTCTTCCTGTGTCTGACTTCACTCAGTATGACAATCTCTAGGTCCATCCATGTTGCTGCAAATGGCATTATTTCATTCTTTTTTATGGCCGAGTAATATTCCATTGTATATATGTACCACATCTTCTTTATCCATTCCTCTGTTGATGGACATTTAGGGTGCTTCCATGTCCTGGCTATTGTAAACAGTGCTGCTGTGAACACTGGAGTGCATGTATCTTTTCAGATTATGGTTTCTTCTGGATATATGCCCAGGAGTGGGATTGCTGGATCATATGGTAACTCCAATTTTAGTTTTTTAGGGAACCTCCATACTGTTCTCCACAGTGGCTGTACCAATTTACATTCCCACCAACAGTGCAAGAGGGTTCCCTTTTCTCCACACCGTCTCCAGCATTTATTGTTTGTAGATTATTTGATGATGGCCATTGTGACCAGTGTGAGGTGATACCTCATTGTAGTTTTGGTTTGCATTTCTCTAATAATTGGATTTTAAAATAAAGGCTGTAAAGTGATGGTCATTGCATTCTTACCAGGACCAGCTTGATCATGTCTAAGGTGAACCTGTCACATGGAAACAGGAAACACAAGGTCTGGCTGCAAGGTATGTGGAATCAGACGGAGCACACACATTCTCTTGGCTGTTCTTAGAGGCAGATCATGGCTGAAACCAGCTGCTGTGACAACCGCGGGATGATGGGGCTGGAATGGTCTCTTCCTCGTCTCTCCTTCCCTCTTCCCAACACCCACCCTCTGGTCCAGCCAGGGAAGGCTTTTGGGGATTCCAGGCTCAGCTGTAACCTGGGGCTCTATGGAAGCTCTGAGCTGCCTATGCAGGTGGCTCTGGAACAATTCCAGACCCGGGGGGGTTGGTGGTGGTTGGTGAGGGGAGGCGAGTGTTCACTGCCTCTCACCAGCGTGTTGCAGTCACAGCTGTACTTTGCATGGGTTGACAGGCAGAGTCATGTCGCTATGTGACAGTGGTACCTCCGAGGTGGCTGCATTTCACGTTCTCAGGATACCCCGAATCCCGTTTGATACCCAGCATCCCGAATGCCATTTGTTCCAGGTGCTGTGGAAGAGTGTGGGTACTCGGGGTTAGGGGTCTGAAGCTGGATCCAAGGATGCCACTGCTTACTAACTTGTGATAGGCTAGTCAGTGTCACCTCCCCTGGCCTCAGTTCCTCACCTGTCCAAGGGGGATAGATAATGACCACGGCCCACCACAGAAGGCTTTGTGAAGATAAACTAGATCTTGCATCAGATCTTTGTCAATTCTCCCACTACCTCTGAAGGCAGGGATGTGTCTTATTCATATATACATCCCCAGGGCCAAGCATGGTGCCTGGTGAACTCATGTGTTTGTTGATTGAATGTATGAATGGATGATGCAGTAAAGTGTACGGGGCTTGGGAAAGCCTGAATGGTACAAAATTGAACAAATTCAAACAAGAAGAAAAAGATTTCCACATGTGCCCCCATATCCACCCACATCTACAGAAAAAATGGGATGGGCAACTGTTTGGGAGGAAACATTGTAAAATGAAAATTATTGTCTTCCAACATTTTCCTTCTCATCAAGTCTTGGCAGCACTTTTGCTGCCAAATCCTTTTCTGTTGGCGTTGTGAATAGGCCATTACTTTATATGCCTCATCCATTATTGACACATTTTAGATGAAAGGGCTCTTTCCACCTGGAGTTTCTTTTTTCCCTAGTTTTCTGTTCCTACGGTCCAGAGAACTGACTTTGAGGTCAGGTTATTCTAATTTTAATCCTGGCTCCACCATTTTCTGGCCACCTGACCTGGGCTTAGTCCTTTAAGCTCTCTGGGTCTCAGTTTCTTTGTCTGTGAAGTGGGCATGTGTGGCGGCCGTGAGCAGGCATGCGCCACGCAGGCCTCCAACTGGAGGGAGTAAAACCGAGCAAGAGCCCGGCTGCTGCTCTGGCATCCTCTGTGGTCACACTTCCTGTGGGCTGCTTCCAGCCCGTGGCCGAGGGCAGCAGGGACCCTAAAGCAGGCCTCTCCCGGGAGACACAGGACTCCTCAGATGGCTGACTCTGGCTCAAGAACTCCTTGACGGCTGTGCTGAGCCTTCTTGGGCTGCAGGTGGTCTAGGACTCCCACACCCTCCCTTCCTTCCCGCTCTCCATCAGTGCAGTCAGGCTCACAGTGTGTCTGCTGGCTGTCCTCACCACCTGACTGCATTTCCCTTAATAAAATCCATACACATTTATTTTTATTTTTTTGAATTTTATTTTTTTATACAGCAGGTTACTAGTTATCCATTTTATACATATTAGTGTATACATGTCAATCCCAATCTCCCAATTCATCACACCACCACCACCCCCCTGCCACTTTCCCCCCTTGGTGTCCATACGTTTGTTCTCTACATCTGTGTCTCCATTTCTGCCCTGCACATTTAATCCCCTCTTGGCATCTGCTTCTGGGAGGACCTGGACTCACACAGGAGAGATAATACCTCATGGTGAGGACCAAATGCAACAATGTAAACAAGTGTTTTTCAGAGTCACAGGCACAAAGTGAGTGTGCAATAAGTGGCAGGAACTCCTATTATCTGCACCACCACTGTCACTATCATCTGGCCAATTTTGCTTCTTTGGTGGCTCCAGGCACAGAGAGCTCCAGTGGCAGATCCCAGGTCACAAGGCAACTTAGTATTAGAGTGAGAGCAACTGTGGTTTCTGAGCAGAAGAGATAGATTAAATAAAACATCCTTTGTAAAATAGAAATATAGATCAGTGGAACAGAATGGAAAGCCCAGAGATAAACCCACGCACATATGGTCACCTTATCTTTGATAAAGGAGGCAAGAATATACAATAGAGAAAAGACAGCCTCTTCAATAAGTGGTGCTGGGGAAACTGGACAGCTACATGTAAAAGAATGAAATTAGAACACTTCCTAACACCATACACAAAAATGAACTCAAAATGGATTAAAGACCTAAATGTAAGGCCAGACACTATAAAACTCTTAGAGGAAAACATAGGCAGAACACTCTATGACATAAATCACAGCAAGATCCTTTTTGACCCACCTCCTAGAGAAATGGAAATAAAATTAAAAAATAAACAAACGGGACCTAATGAAACTTAAAAGCTTTTGCACAGCAAAGGAAACCAGAAACAAGACGAAAAGACAGCCCTCAGAATGGGAGAAAATATTTGCAAATGAAGGAACTGACAAAGGATTAATCTCCAAAATTTGTAAGCAGCTCATGCAGCTCAATATCCAAAAAACAAACAACCCAATCCAAAAATGGGCAGAAGACCTAAATAAACATTTCTCCAAAGAAGATATACAGATGGCCAGCAAACACATGAAAGGATGCTCAACATCACTAATCATTAGAGAAATGCAAATCAAAACTGCAATGAGGTATCACCTCACACCTGTCAGAATGGCCATCATCAAAAAGTCTACAAACAATAAATGCTGGAGAGGATGTGGAGAAAAGGGAACCCTCTTGCACTGTGCGTGGGAATGTAAATTGATACAGCCACTATGGAGAACAGTATGGAGGTTCCTTAGAAAACTAAAAATAGAACTACCATACGACCCAGCAATCACACTACTGGGCATATATCCTGAGAAAACCATAACTCAAAAAGAGTCATGTACCAAAATGTTCATTGCAGCTCTATTTACAATAGCCAGGACATGCAAGCAACCTAAGTGTCCATAGACAGATGAATGGATAAAGAAGATGTGGCACATATATACAGTGGAATATTACTCAGCCATAAAAAGAAATGAAATTGAGTTATTTGTAGTGAGGTGGTTGGACCAGAGACTGTCATACAGAGTGAAGTAAGTCAGAAAGAGAAAAACAAATACTGTATGCTAACACATATATATGGACTCTACAAAAAAAAAAAGGTTCTGAAGAACCTAGGGCCAGGACAGGAATAAAGATGCAGATGTAGAGAATGGACTTGAGGATGCAGAGAGGGGGAAGGGTAAGCTGGGACGAAGTGAGAGAGTGGCATGGACATATATACACTACCAAATGTAAAATAGCTAGCTAGTGGGAAGCAGCCGCATGGCACAGGGAGATCAGTCAGTGCTTTGTGACCACCTAGAGGGGTGGGATAGGGAGGGTGGGAGGGAGATGCAAGAGGGAGGAGATATGGGGATATATGTATATGTATAGCGGATTCACTTTGTTATAAAGGAGAAACTAACACACTGTTATAAAGCAATTATTCTCCAATAAAGATGTTTAAAACATTTTACAAAAAAAGCATCCTTTGTAAACTTATCCAAGTTAAGGAAAAGACACAAACCAAATCCTTTTCTAGCCATCGAAATGTGCAGTCATCTTTGCTAAAGCAACCTACTCCATTTTTCATCAAACGCACAAAAGGTTTTGTAACATTCTGAGGTCCCTGCCAATACTCGTGATATGTACAAATATACTCCAATCATTAAGTCAGGGCGGCTTGCATTTCCCAAGAACCATGAGGGGGTAAAAAAAAAAAAAAAGAAAAAAGTGGTCATTGTTATTCACATTTGTCATATAAGGAAACAGAAACTAAGTGGCGGTTTCAAGGTCACCCAGACACTGGTGGGTTTGGGATCGGAACTCTCTGGTTTTTGTTCTGGTGTTTTGGAACTCAGGGATTGGTGGATTCTGTTCAAACTCTGCTCCTAAGCTCAGTCTCTTAGCAAACTGGCACCAGGAACTGGCCCGCAAAGACCTTTCTCAAGCCCAATTCTGCCCAGCCTCAGGGGTGCTAGAAGCCCTGGAATCATCCAGGATGCAAATAAAGTCAGTGAAGGAAACTGATCTCCATGCTCAGGGCCATCATTTGTCACCCAGAGAGGCTTCGTCCTAATGTTTTTTACCTGACGCTGTGGAGCATGTTCACTAAGTAGACTGTCAACCCTGTGAAGCTGGGAGGGACCGTGCCATATCCCCACCACAGCACAGTCCCATTTGGTGCTAAATAAATGCTTGTTCTTGAGGGTGGTGGTGATTCTGATGGGGCTTCTGTTTATAGTCCGAAGGAGTCATCATCATCACCACCAACAACAGAAAACAAATATTTGCTCTTGGCCAGGCACTGTGCCAAGAAATGGGGATCCAAGGATGAAAAGTCAAGCCTTCTGACTCCAAGGAGTTCAGAGTCTTGTGGGGAGACGGTCACGTCGAGTCTGCCTGGAGAGGCCAGGATGGCTTCACAGAGGAGGCAGCTTGGAGCTGAGACTCAGGAGGGCGGGAGTTCCCCAGGCAGATGGGGGTGGGGAGGGGACTCCTGGCAGAGGGAACACACGTGAAGGAGTGGAGGTGTGAACAGAGCACTGCTGTGTTAGAGGACCTGTCCAGTGTTGCTGGAATGTCAAGCTGTTTTCCATATGACCCTGCCATCCACCACTGTAGGCGTGGTTTGGAGGTGCCAACATTTCTTCCTGCCTTTCCTTTTTCATTAGAAGGTTCTTTTCATCAGCAATCAATGATTGGCTTCCCACTATGTGTCAGGCACTGGGCAGGTTACTGGGGTACAAGAGATGAGGGGGGTCGACACGGTGCCTGTCCTCCTGGAGCTCTAAGTCGAATGATGAGCAAACAGGTTCTGTCAACATCATAGTGCAGAGAGTGGGGGCCAAGGGAGACCTAATTTAGTGGGGGGGGTGTATTAGTTTCCTGTGTCTGTTGTAACAAGTTGCCACAAACTTAGTGGCTTAAAACAACACAAATTTATTATCTTATGGTTCTGGAAGTCAGAAGTTAAAAATCTGTCTTCCTGGGCTGAAATTAAGGTCTAGGCAGGGCTGGATCCTTCTAGAGGCTCTAGGGGAGAATCTGTTCCTTGTCTTTTCCAGCTTCTAGGGACTGACTACATTCCTTGTCTTATGGCCACATCACTTGGACCTCTACTTCTGTCCTTAAATCTGTTTCTTTCTCTGACCCTCCTGTATTCCTCTTATAAGGACATTTGTGATGACACTGAGTCCACCCAGATAATCCAGGATCATCTCCCCAACTCAAGGTCCTTAACTTAATCAGATCTGCAAAGTTCCTTTTGCCATGTAAGGTAACATATTCATAGGTCCCAGGGATGAGGATAGGGGCATCTTTGGGGGCTCTTATTCTGCCGACCACAGAGGGTGCAGGGGGAAGGGGAGGAGGTGCTTCTAGAAGTGGTATTTAACCCCCAGACTTATGGGTCAGAAGGTGGGTGAAAGTGGAAGCAAGGAGGTCACTTATGAGGCTGTTGGATTAGACCAGGCAGGATGTGATGGTGGCCATGGTGATGGTGAGACGCGCAAGGGATTAAGATACAGCGAGGAGGGCGAAAGAATGGGAAATGAGGACAAAGTTGAAAGAAAGCAGGCCTGGGCAAGGCTAGACTTCTCTGTATCAACAAGGGCAAGTTGGAACCTGAATGTAATGCCTTTAGGGAATATTAGCAAGAACATAATGCCCAGGGTGCTAATTCTAATTCTTGAGTCAGAGATTCCAGAGAGTTCTGTGTTCATGTAGGTCAGAAGGAAATGTAACATTTACTGACTTATTTGATAGAATAATGTACAATAAAAAGCTGATATTCAACTTTGGTTCCCAAAGAGAAAATCTGATTTTGAGGTTCTACGAGGAAAGGCAGACTTTACAAACTAGATTCTTCCAGGTGTTGTCAGGGTCATTGGTGTTTGAGTGAGGACGAGTGACATTCCTACACTTTTATTTACCCTGAGTTCCCCAAGGCAGAGATAGAGCAGTTTAACTCTCACTGAGTGGGACTGTTTGCCTCACTTAGATAATTAGGTTTGTCACCTCCTAATATACATTATTTACACAACAGCCAAGCTGCACCTTGACAGAGGCCATAATAAGCATTAGTATTATAAAAGGAGAACAAAAGCGAAGGAAAATGGCCATTCGTTGCGCACCAGGCCGATTTCTGAAATGTGTGATACCATTCTGTGTGTGACACCTGCTCTGAACTTCCTGCCGTTCCGAAAAGTCCCCAAATTAACATATTTATATCCAAGGTAATGAAATTGCCCTTACAGAGAGCAGGGACCTTTGAGAATTCGATGTGTTCAAACCAGGGGAAGTTTCTTTTCCAATAACTTATTATTCGAGGAAAATAGAAGAAAAATTCTATCATTAATAGATCAGGAGTGATTACATGTAACTCATTGCATTTTCTATTGAGAAATACATTTAGGGTCTATTTTATTATTCTATTTTTTTCAGGAAACCAAGTTAACTGGAATATAACATCAGTCTTTGATTCCTTCCCTCATTATCACCACCTTTTTTTTGCTTACCTTTAGTAGTTGTCAGAAACCCAAACTTTCTTTACACTGATTGATTTTTTTCAATTGAAGTATAGTACATTTACAATATTATATTAGCTTCAGGTGTAAAACAGTGATTCAGTATTTTTATAGGTTATACTACATTTAAAGTTATTACAAAAAAAGGGCTGTTCAATACATCCTTGTTGCTTATTTATTTATTTATTATGTTAAGCCAATGAAAATTTTTTTCTTGATGTTTAGTTGATTTACAGTATTGTATAAGTTTTAGGTGATTTGCAATTTTTAAAGGTTATACTCCATGTCTAGTTATTATAAAATACTAGCTATATCACCTGTGCTATACAATATATCCTTATAGCTTATTTATTTTACACATAGTAGTTTGTGCCTCTAATCCTGTACCCCTATCTTGTTCCTTCTCTCTTCCCTTGCCCCACTGGTTACCACTAGTTTGTTTTCTTTAAAATTTATTTATTTTTGGTTGTGTTGGATCTTTGTTGCTGCATGCGGGCTTTCTGTAGTTGTGGTGAGCTGGGGCTACTCTTCGTTGCGGTGTGCGGGCTCATCGTAGCGGCATCTCTTGTTGCGGAGCATGGGCTCTAGGTGCACGGACTTCAGTAGTTGCAGCACGTGGGCTTGGTAGTTGTGGTTCGTGGGCTCCAGAGCGCAGGCTCAGTAGTTGTGGTGCATGGGCTTAGTTGCTCCGTGGCACGTGGGATCTTCCCGGACCAAGGCTGGAACCCGTGTCCACTGCACTGGCAAGCGGATTCCTAGCCACTGCGCCACCAGGGAAGTGCCCACTAGTTTGTTTTTTATATCTGTGAGTCTGTTTCTCTTTTGTTGTATTTACTAGTTTGTTTTATTTTTTACATTCCACATATAAGTGATATAGGGTATTTGTCCTTCTCTGTCTGACTTATTTCACTAAGCAAAATATCCTCCAAATCCATCCGTGTTGTTGCAAATTTCATTCTTTTTTATGGCTGAGTAATATTCCATTGTGTGTATACACCACATCTTCTTTATCCATTCATCTGTTGATGGACACTTCCATATCCTGGCTGTTGTAAATAATGCTGCTATGAACATTGGGGTGCATGTATCTTTTCGAAATAGTGTTTTCATTTTCTTCAGATATATACCCAACAATGGAATTGCTGGATCATATGGTAATTCTATTTTTGGTTTTTTGAGGAACTTCTATACTGTTTTTCATCATGGCTATACCTATTTACAATCCCAACAGTGTATTAGTGTTCCCTTTTCTCCACATCCTTGCCAACATTTGTTATTTGTAGACTTTTTGTTGATTTTGCCATTTTGCCATTTTGACAGGTGTGAGATGATATCTCATTGTGGTTTTGATGTGTATCTCTCTGATAATTAGTGATGTTGAGGATTTTTTAATGTACCTGTTGGCCATCTGTATATCTTCATTGGAAAAATGTCTGTTCAGGTCTTCTGCCCATCTTTAATTGAGTTTTTTGGTTTTTTGATATTGAGTTGTGTGAGCTGTTTATCTATTTTGGATATTAACCCCTTATCGATCATGTCATTTGCAAATCTTTTCTCCCATTCAGTAGGTTGTCTTTTTGTTTTGTCAATGGTTTCCTTTGCTGTGCAAAACCTTTTATGTTTAATTAGGTCCCATTTGTTTGCTTTTGCTTTTATTTATTTTACCTTAGGAGACAGATCCAAAAAAATATTGCTATAGTTTAAGTCAAAGAGGGTTCTGCCTATGTTCTCTTCTAAGAGTTTTACGGTTTCAGGTCTTACATTTAGGTCTTTAATCCATTTTGAGTTTATTTTTGTATACAGTGTGAGGAAATGTTCTAATCTCATTCTTTTACATGAAGATGTCCAGTTTTCCCAACACCATTTATTGAAGAGACTGTCTTTACTCCAGTGTATATTCTTGCCTCCCTTGTCATAGATTAATTGACCATAAGTGTATGGGTTTACTTCTGGGCTCTCTATTCTGTTCCAATGATCCATGTGTCTGTTTTTGTCCCAGTACCATGCTGTTTTGATTATTGTAGCTTTGTAGTATAGTCTAAAGTCAGGGAGCATGATACTGCTAGCTTTGTTCTTTTTTTTCAAGATTGCTTTGGCAATTTGGGGTCTTTTGTGGTTCCATATAAAATTTAGGATTATTCTAGTTCTGTGAAAAATGTCCCTGGTATTTTGATAGGGATTGCATTAAATCTGTAGATTGCTTTGGGTAGTATGGACATTTTAACAATATTATTTCTTCCAATCCAAGAGCACGGGATATCTTTCCATTTCTTTGAATCACCTTCAATTTCCTTCATCAGCGTTTTATAGTTTTCATAGTATAGGTCTTTCACCTCCTCGGTTAAGTTTATTCTTAGGTATTTTTATGTGATTTTTAAATGGGATTTAAAAAAACCTTTCTCTTTCTGATATTTCATTATTAGTGTATAGAAACACAACATATTTCTGTTTATTAATCTTGTATCTTGCAACCTTGCTGAATTCATTTATCAGTTTTAATAGTTTTTGTGTGGAGACTTTAGGTTCCTCTATATAGAGTATCACGTCATCTGCAAATAGTGATAGTTTTACCTCTTCCCTTCCAATCTGAATACATTTTGTTTCTTTTTCTTGTCTGAATTCTGTGACTAGGACTTCCAATACTATGTTAAATATAAGTGGAGAGAGTGGGCATCTTCGTCTTCTTCCTGAATTTAGTGGGAAAGCTTTCAGCTTTTCACTGTTGAGTATTATGTTGGTGAGTTTGTCATAAATGGCCTTTATTATGTTGAGATATGTTCCCTCTCTACACACTTTAATAAGAGTTTTTATCATGGATGGATGTTGAATTTTGTCAAATGCTTTTTCTGCTTCTATTGAGATTATCATGTGATTTTTATCTTTCCTTTTGTTAATGTGGTGTATCACATTGATTGATTTTCAAATGTTGAACCATCCTGTGACCCTGGAATAAAACCAACTTGATCATGGTGTATGATCCTTTTTATGTATTGTTGGATTTGATTTGCTAATATTTTGTTGAGGATTTTTGTGTCTATATTCATCAGAGATATTGGCCTGTAATCTTCTTTTTTTTTGTATCTTTATCTGGTATCAGGGTAATGGTGATCTCATAAAATGAATTTGGGAGTGTTCCATCCTCTACAATTTTAGAGGGGAATATTTCAAGAAGGAAAGGTGTTAGCTCTTATTTATATGTTCGGTAGAATTCCTCTGTGAAGCCATCCCATCCTGGACTTTGGTTTGCTGAGAGATTTTTTTTATTACAATTTCAATCTTACATCTGTTCATGTTGTCTTCTTTTCCTGACTCAGTCTTGGCAGGCTGTACATTTCTAGAAATGTGTCCATTTCCTCTAGGTTGTCCAATTTGTTGGCATATGACTGTTTATAGTATTCTTTTATGATTTATTGTATCGCTGTGGTATCAGTTGTTATTTCTCCTCTTTCATTTCTTACTTTGTTTATTTGGGTCTTCTCTCTTCTCTTCTTAATGAGCCTAGCTAAAGGTTTATCAATTTTGTTTACTTTTTCAAAAAACCAACTCTTGGTTTCATTGATTTTTCTATTACTTTTTGGTATCTATTTTATTTATTTCCTCTCTGAGCTTTATTATTTCCTTCTTTCTGCTGACTTTGGGCTTTGTTTGTTCTGCTTTTTCTAATAATTTCTTTTTTTTTTTTTTTTTTGCGGTACACGGGCCTCTCACTGCTGTGGCCTCTCCTGTTGCGGAGCACAGGCTCCGGACACGCAGGCTCAGCAGCCATGGCCCACGGGCCCAGCCGCTCCGCGACATGTGGGATCTTCCCAGACCGGGGCACAAACCCGCGTCCCCTGCATTGGCAGGCGAACTCTCAACCACTGCGCCACCAGGGAAGCCCTCTAATTTCTTTAGATGGAAGGTTAGGTTGTTTATTTGAGATTTTTCTTGTTTCTTGAGGCCTGTATTGCTATAACTTCCCTCTTAGAACTGCTTTTGCTGCATCCCATAGATTTTGGAAAGTTGTGTTTTCATTTTCATTTATTCAGGGTTTTTTTCTGATTTCCTTTTTGATTTCTTTGTTGACTCATTAGTTTTTTAGTAGCATGTTGTTTAGTCTCTGTGGATTTGTGCTTTCCCCATTTTTCTTTCTGTAGCTGATTTCTAGTTTCATACTTCTGTGGTTGGAAAAAATGCTTGATATAATTTCTATCCTCTTAAATTTGTTGAGACTTGTTTTGTGGCCTGGCATGTGACCTATCCTGGAGAACATTCTGTGTGCACTTTAAAAGAACATGTATTCTGCTGTTTTTGGATGGAATATCCTGTATATATATATATCTAATAAGCCCAACTGGTATTGTGTCATTTAAGACCACTGTTGCCTTGTTGATTTCCTATCTAGATGATCTGTATATAGATGTAAGTGAGGTGTTAAAGTCCCCTATGTTATTGTATTGTTGTCAGTTTCTCTCTTTATGTCTGTTAATATTTGCTTTATATATTTAGGTACTCTTGTATTGGGTGCATATATGTTAATGAATGTAATATCCTCTTCTTGTATTGATCCTTTTATCAATATATAATGCCCTTCTCTGTCTTTTGTTACAGACTTTTAAAGTCTATTTTGTCTGATGTGAGTATTGCTACCTCTGCTTTCTTGTCGTTGCCATTAGCATGAAATATCTTTTTCCATGCCCTCACTTTCAGTCTGTGTGTGTATTTAGTTCTGAAGTGAGTCTCTTTGTAAGCAGCATATAGGTAAGTCTTGTTTTCTTATCCAATCAGCCACCCTATGTCTTGATTGGAACAGTTAGTCCATTGACATTTAAAGTAATTATTGATAGGTGTGTACTTATTGTCATTTTGTTATTTGTTTTCTGGTTGTATTTATAGTTCTTCCTTGTTCTTTTCTTCTTCTTTTAGTTCCTTCACTTATTTGATGATTTTCTTTAGTGGTATGCTTGTTCCTTTCTCTCTTGTTTTTGTGTATCTGTTGTAGGTTTTCACTTGTGGTTACCATGGGGTTCATATGTGTTGACCTGTATCTATTTGTTTTTGTTTGTTTGTTTGTTTTTTTGCGGTATGCGGGTCTCTCACTGTTGTGGCCTCTCCCGTTGTGGAGTACAGGCTCCAGACACGCAGGCTCAGCGGCCATGGCTCACAGGCCCAGCCGCTCCACAGCATGTGGGATCTTCCCGGACCGGGGCACGAACCCGTGTCCCCTGCATCGGCAGGCGGGCTCTCAACCACTGTGCCACCAGGGAAGCCCATCTATTTGTTTTAAACAGGTAGTTTGTCAAGTTCAAACACATTCTAAAAGATCTACATTTTTTACTTCTCCCACATATTTTATTTTTGATGTAATATTTTTCATCTTCATGTTTATCCCTTTACTGATTATTGTAGTTATACTTGATTTTACAACTTTTTTGCCTTTAAACTTTGTACTAGCTTATTTAAGCAGTTTATCCTCAGCCTTTACTGTATATTTTCCTTTACTAGTGGGATTTTTCCTTTCCTATAGATACTTCTTCTTGTAGCCTTTTGTTTTCCACTTAGAGAAGACCCTTTAACATTTCTTTTAGGGCTGGTTTAGTATTGATGAACTCTTTTAGTTTTTGCTTATCTGGGAAGTTCTTTATCTCTTCTTCAATTCTAATTGATAATCTTACTGGATAGAGTGTTCTAGGTTGCAGGTTTTTCCCTTTCAGCACTTTAAATATATCATGATACCCCTTCTGGCTTTTGCAAAGTTTCTGCAGAAAAATCAGCTGATAGCCATCTGGGGGATACCTTGTATATGACTCTTTGTTTTTCTCTTGCTGCCTTTAGAATTCTCTCTACCTTTTGGTGTGGGTCTGTTTGGGTTCATCTTGTTTGAGACTCTCTGTTCTTCCTGGAGTTGGATATCTGTTTCCTTCTTCAGATTTGGGAAGATTTCAGTCATAATTTCATAAAATATATCTTCAACCCCCTTCTCTCTCCTTCTGGACCCCCTATGATGTGAATGTTGGTACACTTGATGTTATCCTAGAGATCTCTTAAACTGTTCTAATTTTCAAATTTATTTTTCTTTTTGCTGTTCTGATTGGGTGATTTCTGTTATTCTATCTTCCAGATCCCTTCTATGTTCTTCTGTGTCACCTCATCCGCTGTTAATTCCTTCTAGTGTGTTTTTCATTTCAGTTATTGTATTCTTTGGTTCTGACTGGTTCTTTATTTTACATTTTTTAGTTCCTTGTTAAAATTCTCATCTATTCTTTTACCTAATTCAGTTAGTATTCTTATTACTAATGCTTTGAATTCTTCATTTGGTAACTTGTTTATTTTGATTTCATTAATTATTTTTTCAGGGGTTTTCTCTTGCTTTTTAATTGAGAAAATTCCTCTGTCTTCTCATTTTCCTTATCTTTCTCTGTCTCTATGAAATTAGGTAAAAGTTACCCATTGCTCCTTATGTTGGAGCATTCCTTTACAGTCTGAGTCTGCCAGTGGCTTTGGTGGGAGAGCTGGATTTGATTGAACACAAGCCATATCTTTCCTCAGGTTGTGCTGACAGCTATTATCTTGGTAGGAGGTGGCGATGGAGATGGAGAGACTAGGGCTGGAGCAGGTGTAAGCTGAAGCTTCTGTGCTAAGTGTCCATCATCACCCTGTGGGGGAGCAGGGTCAAGTTCCAAGTTGCTAGAGCAGAAGCCGTGAGAGTTGGGCTTCCAAACCGGCTCAGTTCCCTTCATGTATGTGCTCTCCCCCTCCCAGCACTGGCACCCTCACTCCAGAGTAGAACAGTACTGGAGCAAGAGGAGCTAGCACAGGCACTCAGTGAGGGCTGGGGTACAGTCCGTGGCGGTCCAGCCACCATCAGAGATCTGGACTGCCTCTGATGTGCCACTTGTATAAGTGAAGCAACGGCTGCCTCTGCCCTTCTCAGATGTTGCTTCAGGTTTGAGCTACCTCAGTGTCTCACGACTAAGGTCTCTCCTTGCTCATGGCAGCTTATTCCAGTGTGGAGCTGTGATGGGAGGCAAGCAAGGCTGGAATGTTCACTTGGATCAGGCTGGTGTATACACTGGGGAAGTCATGGGAAACCAGCCAGCCACCTGCTTGATTTCAATTTGCCCTCTCGTCCCTGTTTTAGGAGCAAGCCAGCACAAGCACGCTCCTCCTGAGTGGAGTCCAGGCTTCCCACAACCCTCCTGTTAGTCCCACCAGCTCTCCAGGGGGTCGTCTTCCTTATGTAGGACCCCAGGGTTGGGGCACCCAATATGTGGCTTGAACCACTCACTTCCCAGGGAGTGTCTCCGCCCATGAAATCTCCCTTCTCCTCTGAGTCCCCTCCCAAGGACACAGGTCTCAACCTGTAGATGTATTTTTGATGTGTTTGTGGGGGGAGGTGAATTCCATGTCCTCCTGCCTGTCTATCTTGATCTGAGTGTCACTGTGTTTGGTTTTTGACTCTTCATCATAGCAAACTCACTCTTCTTTTGTTTTGTGACCATAGACCTGGATAAAAGAACTTTTAAACTTGCTAGATGCTCATCTCTTCTCTACTCTTGGTATTACCTAGCCCTCAGCACTTGGACAATTCTGCTGGGTATCCTTCTCCTACCTTTTCTTCTCCAAATTGCACAATATGTCTCTTTTTAAAATATCATGGTTTGTTGTGTGTCTTACACATCACTTAACAAGGAAACTAAGGGAGAAAATGAATGAGAAATAACAGAGACATGGCTTTCAAATTTGGACCCTTGTAGAGAAATATAAACATTTCAGACTCAATTAATATTATTTTTTTGTGTGAAAACTAGAACACCTGGTGCTCACTGTTTTAGAATTCAACAGACACCTAGCAACTGCTTGAATTCCCTCACTGCAGGCTTGGTGAACCAATTTTTAATCCTCACGTTTGAAAGCTGGCTTGAGAAAGACACCTGTGCTTTGTTTCTGACAAGTTTTGGTCTTTGTGTTTATAAACAAATTCTCTTTTCCCCTCTCACCCACCCCGTTTCTCAGTGGCCGTTCCTGCAGCAGCGCCCCCGGTGTGCCAGCCCAAGGGCACCACTAACGGGCATTACGCGGCCCCACGCCTCTCCATCTCCTCCCGAGCCACGGTGGTAGCCAGAATGGAAGGTGCCTCCCAGGGGGCCCTGCAGACCGTCATGAAGTGTAAAACAGTGGTTGCCATCTTCGTGGTCGTGGTGGTCTACCTCGTCACGGGCGGTCTCGTCTTCCGGGCATTGGAACAGCCCTTTGAGAGCAGCCAAAAGAATACTATTGCCATGGAGAAGGCAGAATTCCTGCGGGATCATGTCTGTGTGAGCCCACAGGAGCTGGAGACATTGATTCAGGTGAGCAAGGAGTGAGTCAATAGTAGAATCACCTTGGGTCGGGGGGAGAGTGTGACATTAGTTTTGTCTTTCTGGCTCACTGAGCTTTGCCGTTGGTTGAGATGCTACTGATGGTCAGGGAGGTCCTCTCTGGGAGGTGACACTTGAGTGGAGACCCGTGACAATGTGGGGGAAGAGGGGTCACATGTGCAATGTAGGAGCAGGCTGTGTTTTGTATCACCTGCTTTTGCATGTGGTGGCCAGAGGCAGCAGCCGGCAAAGGGCTTTGGATTTTCAGATACAAGGCCACTTATATATGCTGATTAACTTTTAAATCTGTGTGAGATGCTGGGGTAAGAGGGTGGCCCAGAAACCAAAGAAAGAGAGAATTTTAAAGGAGCAGGGCTGTATGAACCTGTCGAAGGTGGATGAGAATGGAGCAGAGAAAAGGGCACCAGCTGTGGGATGGGTAGGGTGTTAGTGACTTGAAAGAGGCTTTGGTGGATTTGTGAGGATGAAATAATAAGGATAACAGTAACAGGGATAATCAAGGTTGCTATTTTTGAACACTTACTGTGTGTCAGGCACTGTACTAAAGCCCTTCCATGCCTTGGATATTAAGGAAAAAATGTGCATAAAAAATGGAGGCAGAGAACTTTGGGCCCCCGCCTACAGAAACAAGGCAGAGGAAGGGGTGGGGCGACCTTGGCAGGGGTGATGTGAGGCTGGGAAGGGATGTGGGAGACAGGGAGTCATCTAAGGTGGCATGACAGGAGGAAGCGAAACAGGAGGCTTGAGAAGTGAGCGAAAGGTGGAGAGGACCGAGTCCTGGGAAGAGGGAAGGGAAGTGGTTTAGAGCCCAGCAGATGGGCTTCACCTTGGAGGTGAGGCAGGATGGCGGCCTCCAATCTACATGCCCTCCTGAGCCACGAGCAGCAGTGGTGGGGGGCGGTGACGTTTATGGAGGCAAGGGAGAGTCCCATCTTTCTGTGGGTTCTAAAGTTTGGAAGACAGAGGGATGGAAAAGACAGCTTTCACAATTCCTTCTGGCTCTGGGATTACCAGCATTGAATTCTTTTCTTTTAAAAGTTAATTAATTATATTTTTGGCTGCGTTGGGTCTCTGTTGCTATGCACGGGCTTTCTCTAGTTGCAGCGAGGGGGGGCTACTCTTTGTTGTGGTGTGCGGGCTTCTCATTGCGGTGGCTTATCTCGTGGCAGAGCATGGGCTCTAGGCGCACGGGCTTCAGTAGTTGTGGCATGTGTGCTCCAGTAGTTGTGGCACCCGGGCTTAGTTGCCCTGTGGCATGTGGGATCTTCCCGGACCAGGGATTGAACCTGTGTTCCCTGCATAGGCAGGCGGATTCTTAACCACTGCACCACCAGGGAAGTCCCACCAGCATTAAATTCTAATGGCTAAAAAAAAATTCTAATGGCTACTACAAATTAGGATTCTGTAGGATTCACAAGTCTGGGCTGGCTTATTTATTAATCTATTTCCAGCCACACTGATAGGGGAGGGGAATTCTGAGGCTGCTTATGATCTGGCCCCTTCATAGTAGTTGTAGTCTTTTAAATTAGTTTCTATAATCTGACTTGACTCTTAGATTAATAGAAATATACATTTTTTTCCTGGAATACATATGGTTTCATACCTATATCCTACAGTTTTTATTAAAAAATAAAATCTGGGCTTCCCTGGTGGCGCAGTGGTTGAGAGTCCGCCTGCCGATGCAGGGGACACGGGTTCGTGCCCCAGTCCGGGAAAATCCCACATGCCGCGGAGCGGCTGGGCCCGTGAGCCATGGCCGCTGAGCCTGCGCGTCCGGAGCCTGTGCTCCGCAACGGGAGAGGCCACAAGAGTGAGAGGCCCGCGTAGCGCCAAAAAATAAATAAATAAATAAATAAATAAATAAAATAAAACCTTACAATTCTAAAGGTCAAGGGGCAGTGTTTCATATCACTCTTTCTTAGATGGCCTTGTCTTTTTTTTTTTTTTTCTCCTTTCATGGTAAAATGCTACCAATCTGTCACTAATCTGTGCCAGATTTAATGCTCATAAAGGCGTAGAGAATGGAGGAAATAATTCGGGAGTAATTTTCAGTAAGGAACTTATTATACATGTTGTGGTGATATGTGGTGAGATCCTTTTTATTTAGTTGCAATACATGTAATAACCTAAAACGTTGTCTGAATTGAACTGGACTTGTGCCTGAATTTTCTTTCCTTAGACAATGAGATCTTGAGGAAAGGGATCATATCTTATTATCTTTGCATCCATGTGTAGCCTCTGCATGGCTTTACATCTAATTACTACCCAATAGAGAAATGCTTTTGGGATGAGCTATCAAACTAAATCTATAACACTGGTGATGCCATGAGACATCTGAGCTTATTCATGCATTTATTTATTAATTCCGTATTTCTCTATTGTTCATTCTTTGGCCTTCTCCTTTATGAAAGAATTCAGTGGCCAGAATGAAGGACAGAATGGAGGAGGGTAGAGATTCTAGTTCTGGTGTTGCTGTTAAGACCCATCCTTTGACCTCGAAGATTTCTCTGTGAAATGAGGGTGTGTGTGTGTGTGTGTGCACGCATGCCCTTGAGATCATTTTTATAACAATTAAAACATATACCCTTTAGTAGCCACCCGTTATGAGCTAGGCCTCTTCTACCCATCATCTCATTTAATCTCTCCAACAACCTTCTAAGTTGGTATAATTATACCCATTTTACAGGTAAAGAACTGATGCTAAAAGAGGTTAAGTAACTTTCCAACCACCAAAATGACAGAGCTGGGATTCAAAGTGAGGTCTGCCTGGCTCTACCCTGCCTCGCCCAATGAGTCTACAGCCCTTGAAGTAGTGTTTACTTTAGCATAAGCTTAACTCTCTCTTAAACATTTGCTTTATGTTCAACACTTTCCAGAATTTTAGCAGAGTCAAAAGGCATTGGAGTTCTTTGCTCTTTAACAGAAAGCATTTCCTCTTTTTTCCCTTTATACCCATTGACTATCAATCCTGGACATGGGATACTTTAAGATCTCCATCTACTCTGATATAAGGATTTATACTGGTGTTTACTTACAGTTTCTTGTAGGCTAAGCAGTTAAAAATGCTGAACCTGTGTCAGTCAAGAATCAAATTATTATGGTTTATAAATAAGATGAAAAGACAACCCTCAGAATGAGAGAAAATATTTGCAAATGAAGCAACTGATAAAGGATTAATCTCCAAAATATACAAGCAGCTCATGCAGCTCAATATCAAAAAAACAAACAAACCAATCCAAAAATGGGCAGAAGACCTAAATAGACATTTCTCCAAAGAAGATATACAGATTGCCAACAAACACATGAAAGGATGCTCAACATCATTAATCATCAGAGAAATGCAAATCAAAACTACAATGAGGTATCACCTCACACTGGTCAGAATGGCCATCATCAAAAAATCTACAAACAATAAATGCTGGAGAGGGTGTGGAGAAAGGGGAACCCTCTTGAACTGTTGGTGGGAATGTAAATTGTTACAACCACTATGGAGAACGGTATGGAGGTTCCTTAGAAAACTAAAAAGAGAATTACCATATGACCCAGCAATCACACTACTGGGCATATACCCTGAGAAAACCATAATTCAAAAAGAGTCATGTACCACAATGTTCATTGCAGCTCTATTTACAATAGCCAGGACATGGAAGCAACCTAAGTGTCCATAGACAGATGAATGGATAAAGATGTGGCACATATATACAATGGAATATTACTCAGCCATAAAAAGAAACGAAATTGAGTTATTTGTAGTGAGGTGGATGGACCTAGAGTCTGTCATACAGAGTGAAGTAAGTCAGAAAGAGAAAAACAAATACCGTATGCTAACACATATATATGGAATCTAAAAAAAAAAAAGGTTCTGAAGAACCTAGGGGCAGGACAGGAATAAAGACACAGACGTAGAGAATGGACTTGAGGACACGGGCAGGGGGAAGGGTAAGCTGGGACAAAGTGAGAGAATGGCATTGACATATACACACTACCAAATGTAAAATAGATAGCTAGTGGAAAGCAGCTGCATAGCACAGGGAGATCAGCTCGGTGCTTTGTGACCACCTAGAGGGGTGGGATAGGGAGGGTGGGAGGGAGACGCAGGAGGGAGGGGATATGGGGATATATGTATATGTATAGCTGATTCACTTTGTATACAGCAGCAACTAACACACCATTGTAAAGCAATTATACTCCAATAAAGATGTTAAAAAATTTTATTATGGTTTACCCTTCACTGATTCCTTCATAGGATGAAAGTGTCCACACTTTTGGACCAGGGGGCATCCTCTCCACTCTACACCTCTCAGCAGCGCTGTATGTAGTGCTCATAAGGAACACAGTGTTTGGGAGGGTTTTCAGTGTGGTGTGTCCTAAGATGGAAAAATAATATTATTGTATCTCATCGATATTTTTATTGTTGTATGTGGCTGGTCAATGGTATTTATCTGGTAGTGTCAGGACTCTTGGCTGGATTGAGTGAACCCCTCATAAAGCTAATCTGGAAGGTGTAATTCATGTTATTAATAATAAAAACAGAATACCTGGAACAGATTAACCCCTGTGAAATGCCTGGCTAGCTTAAAAGGGCCATAGCTGGGGAGGGATTTTCCAAAGACTTAAACCACTTTTATGAGGTATCACAGGACTCCGGGTGTGACAGATGGGTCACCATCCCTGACCCAGATGCTGCTATGGAGGAGACTGTTTCATTCATTAATTCATCTATGCATTCTTTAAGTTGCTACGGAGCTTCTGTTATATCAGGTAACATGCTAAGTGTTGGGGATAGAAAAGATGAAGATAAAATACACCTTGAGCAAGTTGTGAACTTCTCTGTGATTCCATTTCATTATCAATAAAATGTGCCTAAAATCCCTCAGCCTTAGGATATTGAGAGGATTAAGTTCTATAATTCATGAGAAGGGCTTTGAACTGCTGTTGGCACGTGGTGCGCACTCAAAAAAAAAAAAGATAGATATTGCTGCTGCTGTTTATAGTATTATTCAAGGAGCTCAGAATTTCAAGCAGTGATTCTTAGTGGGGAGCAGGGGTTGCTTCCAGGGGGCATCTGACAATGTCTGGAGATGTTTTCAGTTGTCACAGTTGGTGCTACAGATGTCTAGTGGGTAGAGTCCAGGGACACTGCTCAACATTCAGCAATGCCCAGCATATCCACTCATAACAAAGAATTATCCAGTTTCACATGGCAGTAGATTGAGAAACCCTAGAGGAAGAGGCATATAAACCAATAACTAGAATTCATCGGAATGGAGCTATTTTTTCCCCAGTTTTATTGAGATATAATTGACATATATCACTGTATAGGTTTAAGGTGTACAGCATAATGGTTTGAACATTTATTGTGAAATGATTACTGCAGAAAGTTGAGTTAGCATCCATCACCTCATGTAGATCCAATAAAGGGAAAAATTTGTTTTTCCTTGTGGTGAGAACTCTTAGATTTATTCTCTTAACAACTTTCACATATAGTATACAGCAGTGTTAACTATACTCATAAAGTTGTACATTACCTTCCGAGGACTTACTTATAATTGGAAGTTTGTACCTTTCCTCCAACTGGCCTTTCCCCACCCCCTATCTCTGATCTTTTTTCCTATGAATTTTTTTTTTTTTTTTTTTTTTTTTTTGCGGTACGCGGCCCTCTCACTGTTGTGGCCTCTCCCGTTGCGGAGCACAGGCTCCGGACGCGCAGGCTTAGCGGCCATGGCTCACGGGCCCAGCCGCTCCGCGGCATGTGGGATCTTCCCGGACCAGGGCTCGAACCTGTGTCCCCTGCATTGGCAGGCAGATTCTTAACCACTGTGCCACAAGGGAAGCCCTCCTATGAATTTTTTAAAAAACATTTCACATGTAAGTGAGATCATACAGCATTTGTCTTTCTCCATCTGACTTATTTCACTGAGCATATCCTCAGGGTCCATCCATGTTTTTGCAAATGGCAGGATGCCTTCATTTTTTAATGGCTGAATAATATTACATCATATATATGTAAAACTCACAACTTCTTTCTCCATTAATCTGTGGCCACTCAGGTTGTTTCCATGTCTCGTCTACTGTAAATGCTGCTATGAACATGGGGGTGCAGATACCTTTTCGAGTTACTGTTTTTGTTTCCTTTGGATGTGTTCCCAGAAGTGGAATTGCTGGATCATTTGGTAGTTCTGCTTTTAATTTTTTGAGGAAACGTCATACTGTTTTCTGTAGTGGCTGCACCAGTTTCCAACCCCATCAATAGTGCGCGAGGGCTCCCTTTTCTCCACGTTTTCCCCAGCGTCTGTGATCTCTTGTCTTTTCGATGATCACTGGAGTGGCACCCCAGTGAGGCAAACAGAGGTCAGGGAAGATTTCGTGGCCATTTGTCTCCTTTAGTCCCTACAACGATTCTATGAGGATAGTCTTCTGTGCCACTCGCAGAGGAGGAAACTGAGGCAGCAGGAGGTGAAGTTACACGCTCAAGGATACCTGATTAGTGAGTGGAGGATCTCAGATTCACTCCTGGGCAGTCTGACCACTGTCCTGTTCTCTTAAACACCACGCATGGGAACAGAAACGTGCAATACGGAAGGATTTCATCATTCAGGACCCACCGCGAAGGGTATCGGCATGTGGCGCCCGTTGAGGGAGGTGCAGGTGGTCCGTGTGCCTTGAGCTGAGAGGTGTGGGCAGGTGGTGGGAGATGAGCTTGGGACGGGGGCAGGGGCTGGATTTGAGGTGCCCAGAGAGCCTTGCCGAGCGGTTTGGGCTTTGTGCTGCGGGAAGTGGGGGAGTCACTGAAAGATTTAAGAAGGTAGGGACACGATGGAAACTTTCTTTGGAAAGGTAACTCTTTGAGCGCTGAGGATGTAGGGTTGGAGGAAGGAGAAATTGGAGAAGTAAGACCAGTTCGGAAGCATATTGGGACCTCATCGGTGGGCCATGCTGAGACACAGTGAAGGGGCCACATTTAAGAGAGTCTGACAAAGCAAACTTGAAGACGACTCATGTCCCGTTCAGCAAAGATGTCTGGAGTGCCTGCCCTGTGCTCCGCCTTCCTTCCTCTTCAAGCAGAGGCCATGTGGGTCGGGGGAGCCCGGCGAGCGGCGCCCACACTCTGGAGTTAATCTTCCTGTGTTAAATCTTTTTTCTGCCCGTGGGCTGTGTGACCTGGGTGAGAAGGGAGTCACCCCAGGCCTCAGCTTCCCTTCTGTAAAATGACGATTATGATAATAGTGTCCACTTGTTAGGGAGGTGTGAAGATTAAACAAAAAGCTCAGCTACTTTGAGCTATTGTGATCGCTACTATTTATTTGTTAGGGAAGGCAGGAAAAAGAAATATAGAGAACCCCTAAATTATTATTATTTTATTTTAGTGAAACAAGTAAAGTGTTTATTAGGAGGAAAAAGAGTACGTGTGGATAGACACATGGGCGGACTCAGAGAGAGTCGTGCCCTCATGGGAGTTTGAATCACCTATATGGGGCATTTCTTCCAGGTTTCCTTTGGCCAGTCATCTTGCTTTGCCTGGTTCTGAGTCCGTATTTGGTATATCTCAGGGTCCTCCCAAGTGTGTGCACCCATCTCTTAGCCAAGATGGATTCTAGTGAAGAGGCCTATGGGTAGGTTGACATCACTCCCGTTTTGACCTCCAAGGAGCCTTTCTGCGCATGTGCAGTAGGGAAGGTCTCCTCGACCTCGACAATGAGAAATATGTGGTCTCTATCTTTTTTCTGGGCAGGGCTCAGCCTCTCCTATTGTTCTCCTGATAAATATTATCTTCATCTTGGAGTACCTGTCCACAGGGGACAAACTCCAGCTGCTCAGCCTGGGGCCCATCTATCTCCTGCCTCAAATCCTCCCTGAGAGACATAGACCCCGAGAACTCTTTATTGGGAAGAAGAAGGGCAAATGTCTGTCTTCTGTAACTTCTTCAGGCTGGCACGGGGCTCATAGACCCTACCTAGTTGGGGTCACGGAGCTCTGGCCCTGTCTCATTAAGGGCCCCAGCATGACTTCCGTTGTTATTTCAGCAGGATATGCTGTGGGGAGTAGAAACGCTCTAAATTATGCGCATCCTGGGGTTCTGCTAAGGGAAAAGAGAAGAAAACTCCTGAAATGCACTTTGGGGCTTCAAATCCTAAATTTGATTTGCTTCGACTGTTAAAGTGTAAAGTCCCCTTCGCAGAAATGACTCCCCTGAGTGCTGAGTTGGGCTGCTAACACCATTTGCTGTGATGTGGCTTGAGCCCAGGGAAGTAACCGAGCAGTTTTCTGTGTCATTTAGAGGCTTACCCTGCCACCTAGATAATCATCCCAGCTTTGATGGGGACGCTTGGCCTCAGATCTATTAAGCAGACACCGGGGCTGGCTCCATGATCTCTGTTCAGCCTGACTGTTCCTCTGTGTGGTTTGAAACACATAGTGGAGAACCTCAGGGACCCAGAAGGCTCAGGCAGCCCCAAGGAGTGGGTCCCTCAGACAATGGGATGACCAGTGACTCCAGAGTGTGAGTGAGTGAAAGGGCCTGCATCCTCCGGGCCTGTTTGCTATTTATCCCTCAGTGAGGCACGTCCATCTTCTAGTGTGGTGCCCTGGGGCAGGCTGATTAACCTGAACTGGGCTTCAGCAGTTCAGTCCACAGAGGACACAGAAGACCCATTCATCTCTGGAATCTTACCCTTGAGACTCCGTGAGAGAGTCTGCAGATGACAGTAATAGGGAAATTTCCTGCAGAGCTGTTGTAATAATAAAAAATGGCTACCACTTTTACGTTTATGTTTATGTTTACGTTTACGTTTATGTTTACGTTCCTCTAGGCATGTTCTAAGTGCTTCAATCCTTTAATTCATCTAACCCCTGCAACAAACCTACAGGTAGGAGCTATTGTCATCATTCAATTTCATGGATGAACAAATAAATTCTAAGAAATTAAGTAATTTGCCCAAGGCCACACAGCTGATAGGTGGTTAAACTGGGATTTGAGCCTTGGGATGCCGGACTCCAGAGCCCATACGTCTAAGCACTGTGCTAGACTGCCCACTTGTGTCAACGGTCAGTACCCCCTACACTACGTCTGAGCCTTTTCTTAAAGGTTTTACCCCAAGGAAAAGATTGGAGGGAGAAAGAGAAATTTTTAGGGAAATGTGGGCTGACACGGTACCATAGCACTCTAAATATGGACTGTTGTGTTTTCAAAGAAGGGAGTGTCAAGGAGGGGAAAGAGCACGGACATTGGAGTCACATAGACTTGGTCTTTAGCACTATTAAACCTAAGGCTGCTTTTCCTATGATAGGGATGGTGCAGTCCCTCTTCATTCGGAATAATGGGAGGAGGGAGTGAGTTAACCCACGTAAAGTGCTCAGCAGAGTGTCTGGCATAGAGTTGGCATTTAGGAAACACTCTTTCCCCCTGTCCAGCTTTCGTCTCCAAACATCTTATGGAAAAATCCCAACATACTTTTTTGGCCAAACCAATACATTGAATACGTTTTTTTTTTGTTTTTTTTTTGTTTTATTTTTTGCGGTACGCGGGCCTCTCACTGTCGTGGCCTCTCCCGTTGCGGAGCACAGGCTCCGGACGCGCAGGCTCAGCGGCCATGGCTCACGGGCCCAGCCGCTCTGCGGCATGTGGGATCCTCCCGGACCGGGGCACGAACCCGCGTTCCCTGCATCGGCAGGCGAACTCTCAACCACTGCACCACCAGGGAAGCCCCTGAATAGGTTTATGAAGTCGCAGTTTCCATCAACTCAATTAGGCAGTCACTCCATCCCAAGAACTCCTTTACCCTCCATGCTCTCACAGGCCACAATTGCTTCCTTCCCTGCCCGCAGCGCAGTTGTTTTAGAAACTTCCCACATGACTCATCTTGGAGAAAGCAATAAAACATTCAACCTCTGTAACCGTCAAGGGACAAAATCGCGAGGCTTCACTGACTGACAGGGGAGGGAAGAATGCTTCAGCCTGCGTGGATGAGGGTCTGTAGTGGTCATTTGTCAGGTTGTGACTTTTTATGTTGATGGGTAGGATCTTTGCCACTGATTTTCACTGTATGATCGCTTAGGGATTTTTATCCTTTGCTAATAAGTGGTTAGAGTCTTGGATCCTTTGCTCAGTACTGGGGCCTCAAGATGTATTTGATGGATACTGTTTGACACCACTGATTAAGTGCTGACTGTGTGCAGGCTTGGGGCCAGGCAGTTTACATGTGTTCCTGAACCTCATTTTCACTCCCCATTATTCCAAGTGGTAGCCGCTGTTACTGTCCCCGTTTACCAAGGCTAGGTGTCCTGGTTAAGTCCTCGCAACTAGCTAGTGGCAAAAGTGGGCCTGGAATCTGGATTTTCCAACTCCAGAGCCCATGGTCTCTTCATCAGGCTCTATCCCTGGCTCGACACAATGGGGCTGAAGAGTGTGTAATTGTATCAGGACAAATTCATCCTAAGGGAAAATCCACTTAAACCACAGGATGGGAAAGCTCCTTCCTGAGAGTCAGTGCTTGCTTTCTGACACAGATTCCCGTTCTCCTTCTCACCTGGATTTTTAACGCTCCCAGCATATGGAGAGCATCCGTGCCAGGGCCAGGTGCTGAACTGTGGGCCTCTGGTATAGTGACTCACTTCACTGCTGGCGGAGGAGTTAATTTGAGATATGGGCGGCTGCAGGAGAGGACTGGGTACAATGCTGTGGTCCTGGGCATGGACCTTTGATGTTGTCATGGTGACTGAAGCTGCTATTCTGCAGATAAAGGGAAGGCCAGAGATCTTGAGCTCTCAAGATTTCTCCCCACAAGCAGGAGATGTTGGTTAATTTGCATGACCCATGAACATGTCCCAAGGCTGTGACATTTACCATTCTCTTCTGCCAAACCCCAAATCACTCACTCACTCACCTGCTTACTCACTCCCTCATTCATTTATTAATTTGACAAATTTATTGATTTACTCAATGCTAAGTACTGGGGCCATGATGGTGAATAAAAGGCAGACATGGTCCCTGACCTCTTGGAGCGTTTATAGCTAGGATGGGCAAACATCCCAGCTTTTGTGGATCTGAAATATTTGTGAACAGTGGCCCTTTTCCTCTCAAACGTGGTTTGAAAGATAAATTATATGGTCACCCTACTGATTGGTAGTGGGAGAGGCAAACCTTATGCATGTAATCACAGAAATAAGTGTAAATAAAACCAGATGAATGCTGCAAAGGGATGGGGGAACTAGAGCTGTGAGGCACGTGAACAGACCTGATTAGTAGGACAGGGGTTCTGGGCGGAGGGAGCTGTCAGGCCCCTGTGGGTGGAAGGAAGCCAGGACGTCTGGGAACTTGAGAGAAGGGGAGTGTAGGTGGCTGGAGGTCCATTAACAAGGGGAGATTGGTAGGCATTTAGGTTGGAGACAGGCAGGGGCAACACCCTGCAGGGCCTGATGCTGGATTTTATCCTAAGAGCGCTGGGAAGCTCTGGCTGTTTCAAGCAGCAGGGTGACGTGATCCGATCAGTCAGTCCATTGCCATTTTTGTCCCTCATAGAAGCCCAGAGTATAGCAGTGGTAGTTATGAGCTGGGTTTTAGTCATCCGTTCATCCATTCATCAGCTAAACGTTCATGGAGTGCCAACTATGGCACTTTGCTAAGTGTTATGCTCTGGATTTCTGAACTGATTTATCCTCAGAGGTGCCAAAACTCAAGGCCTGGAAGAAGCCTTCGTGGGCCCTCCTGGTAGCATCAGACACTCACATTTGCCTCTATGCTTATTAGACTCTATTAGCTAGTCATCATTTTCTCACCTGTCTCTTTCCCAGGATTGTGAGCTTTTTGAGGTTGAGTCTGTGTCTTTTATCCTTGTATCCCTGATGCCTGGCACAGTGGCTGGCCCGTAGAAGTTGCTTACAGTTTGAGAAATGAATGAATGGTGCTTGTATATCTGTTTTGGAGACCAAGAGACCTTCGTTTATTTATTTTATTTTATTTTGGCTGCACCTGAGGCTTGCAGGATTTTAGTTCCCTGACCAGGGATTGAACCCAGGCCACGGCAGTGAAAGCACTGAGTCGTAAACACTGGACCGCCAGGGAACTCCCCTTTCATTTAGAACCTTCACAGAAGCAAAGCAGAAAGTGATTTTGTTTCTGTGCTCTAGAAGACCTTTCCTCTCGGTCTGGTTGTCAAGAGTACTTCTTCGTGTTCTTTATGCATGAGCAGATTCCCTTGGTGTCCATAGCCCCAAAGTTTTACTTATTTAAGAACGTAATGATTTTAAGGAAAGGATGGTGCCTGAGACATCCGTTCAGCAGCCAGTGGAAATCCTTGCTGTGAGTGTGTGCAAAGCCAGATGAGCCTTCTCCTTCCCTGCCCTGAACCCTCCCTTCCTCCAAGCAGCCTTTTGTGCAGGAAGTTTGGACCGCAGCCAAGGCAGCAGGTGACCTCTGGTGAGCGCAAGATCGGCATCTTTGTGCCCAAAGATGCAGCTCTGGCAAGTTGAAGCAACTCCCCTGGCTGTTGCCCTGAAGTCAGAGGCACTGCCCTTTCTTCAGCGAAGTGGTCATGCAGAAGATCGTTCAATGTGTGCAAGATCGGGCTTGCAGCCCCTGGCCTGTCTCTACAGGCTTACACTTCATTATTATTATTGTTTTTATCCCTGGGGTTGTTGATTCCATCACTGTTTAGGGAAGAAGCTCTAAAGCTTTTAAGCCAGAAATTGAAGAGCTAATGGCAATTGGCATGATACTAGAAAAATGAATTAGCAAATGAGAAGTCAGTGTTCTTAAAAAACTCTCATAAAAATAAAACAAAATCCAGAAATGAATGCCACGGTGTCGGTGTCTGCATTTATCTACAAATGTGCATGTGTTTGCTCCTCATTGAAGGTGAAAAAAATCTCATTTAACAAGATTTATTTTTTTACTTTTAAAATTTTTATTGGAGTATAGTTGATTCACAATGTTGTGTTAGTTTCAGGTATACAGCAAAGTGAATCAGTTATACATATACATATACATATATCCACCCTTTTTAGATTCTTTTCCCATACAGGCCATTACAGAGTATTGAGTAGAGTTCCCTGTGCTGTACAGTAGGTCCTTATTAGTTACTTATTTTATATATAGTAGTGTGTATATGTCAATCCCAATCTCCCAATTTATCCCTTCCCCCACCTTTTCCCCCTTGGTAACCATACGTTTGTTTTCTACATCTGTGACTTGTTCATTTAACAAGGTTTTGGTGGTGTGTGGCTCGTACAATTATTTTCATTACTCATAATCAGTTGTATTCATTTTAATAACTAATATTTGCTGAATGCCTGTCATGATGCAGGTGCTGTGTTAGACTGATGATTAGAAAAATAAAAGAAAAAATGATGCAAGACGTCTACTTCCTGTCCTCCAGAATCCATTGTCTCTCTAGCTCACTTACACGGTATTTACTGTGGCTAGGCACTGCTCTAAATGCTTCATGTTTATTGTTATTTAGTCTTTACAATGATCCTTCGAGGTAAGGGTAAGCAGCTGGGGAACAGAAGTTAGATAAGCTTAGGTGACAGGTAGAACTGGGATCTGGACACAGGCAGCCTGGCTCCAGAACCCACGCTTTTTCACCAAGATGCTCTACTCCTGCTGGGGGAGACCGACGTGGCTTGGGTAGTTAAAGTCCAGTGCGACCGGTGCCAGAAGACAAGGAAACACTCAGGCCCTTATTCACGGAGCAGGAGTCTCTGACTCAATCTGTGGGACCCCCAGAAGGACCTTCATTCTCCTGTGAGAAGACTACAGAGAATAATAATTATCTGTTGGTTGTGCTCTAGAGGGACATGGCTTTGCATCTTCACATAAGGTGTTGAACTGGGCCAATAGATTCTATTTAAAACCACAGTACACGATGTATCATTCAGGTCTGCAGTTGAGAGTCGCTTATCCGTATCTATTGAGAACATGTATTTTCCCTTCATTCTTGGTAGAAATGGGCGGAAGAGACGGAAAGCTTGTGGATGAGGGTTAGCCTTACTGAGGAAGGGAGGGTTTAACCTTTTGTTCTTTGAAAAATGAGGATCAGACGTACAAATTCCTACTTCCCTATATTGTCCTTTTTCAGGTGGAAGAAAGTGACATAACAGATGAGCGTTAGAAAAAAGGTTTGCAAACTGGAGAGAGAGCTGAGGTGCTGGTAGAAGGTGCTGATACATTTTCTAAGGGGCGCAGGAAATGAAATATTAATTTGGGATTAATATCCAGCACTCAAAAGTAAGAAAGAGTCCAAGTGAAAAGCTACAATGAAAACAAGATAGCAGAAGCATCGTCTGTTAAATTTCAAGCTTTCTCCAATGCAGTGACGATGGAAGGAGTAGTCATCTTGGGTTTAGCTCACGGCAGTGAATCAGAATTCCTGGAGCTGCTTTTGTAGCCCAGTAAAAAAAAAAATTTTTTTCCCCAGAAATTGGGTAAACTCATCTTTGATAGGAATAATCTCAAGTGCAGAGAGAGCAGTGCATACATCAAGCATTCTCCTCAGGACCAAGGTGATTTTTCATCATCACTTGGCAGATTTGGTAGAGGCTGAGTCCAACCTGAGATGAAAGGATGACAGTTAGTCACTCTGAAAGTTTATTGGTCTTATCAGAGCACACACATATATCTCTGCTTCCTTAGTGGACTTGATGCGTTAAAATGTCTCTTATTTCATCCTTCCATGTAGTCAAAGAGACAGAAAAAACTAGTGCTACATTGTAAGGCACAATTTGGAAGGTAGGAGGTCTCCTGCCAATGTGGCTTGGTCCCATATGACAATGTTTGGCTACATCAGTCATTAGTGTATACCCAGGTGCTAAGGAACTGAGTTTTAGAACATTTTCTCCCCAAAGAATTAACTAGTGGTAGCAAGGAAAGCTACCTTCCTCAGACCATAGGCTCTGGATGCGCCGTCTAGCTCACTTTGGGTTTCTCTATCTTATTCTTCAAACAAATTCTCCACTCACGCTGTCCAATCTGCAGGTGACCTTCACTTTACGTTTATAACCAGGTCGTAAAGCACCCCCCGGACAGAGGAAAGGCTAATGGGGGTGGCTCCAGGTTTCCTCTCTGATGCCCTCCCACTGTTGTCTGAAGTATGTATATGATGTGGCTTTGCACTTGGACGTGAAGGAGCCCCGCCCCTGCCCCCAGCCCCAGCACGGTCACTTCTGCTGCTGTGAAATATTTATATGTGAAATGCTTCTGAAGCAGGAGAAATAAAAAGCAACTGCGGTGAACAAATTAATATCATACTTCCACTTCTCACCTGAGGCCCTTCCGCAACAAATGTGTGAGGCGGGGGAAGGATGCTGCTACCCTGTTGTCAGGGTTTTGAGTCATTAGGGGCATTTGTGAGTTGTAATGAATGTGGTCTGCCAGTTGCCCTTCTCTGTCTCCCAGGGGTTGTGGCTTTCCTTCTGTCCATTAATGGCTGAAAGTATGCCCGCTTTGAATGCATTTATGAAGCCACTTTCCACCATGACCCCCTCCTCTTGCCTCGACCCCTGGCTAAATATCTCCTTCATAAATCCTTTTGCTGTGCCCTCTCGAGATTAAGAACATTGTAGACCTAGCGCCACCTTTGTGCCCTCAGATGAGGTCATTTCCCTTTGTTCCCGTAGTGTGAGCTGTTAGTAAGAGGATCATACATCCTGTCTTATGCCTGTCCTGCAGTTCAAGCATAATCGTGAACAAGGCCCTTTTCCCTCTGCAAGTGTCCTGGTTTGGACAGTAAATCAAACCATCGCCATGGTTATTAGCGTCCGTGTATACGGTGCCAATCGGCTGCATTCTTCAGTCTCAGACAAGCTGAGTGATCACCTCTCCACCTTTGCTTGTCTTCCTTTTTGGTGCCATGTGAGGAAACAGAGAAACAGATTGTCTCACCAAGTACACAGATCATAGGAGAAAAGCCACAGACAGTTAGTGGTCCCCTGTGGGCCGTCATTCATCCCAGAGTAGCGCTAACACTCATGATGGTATCTTGTGCTGCCTGGAACAGTGATTTATGCAACCCAGCATTGCCGCATGGGATGACAGCACCAGGAGAATTTGGTGGGGGGATCTTCGAGGGCTCTTTATCCCCTTCTCATTTTGGGAGAGGCTGCAGTTTCTCTGTTATACCTTTCTGGTGGTCCTAATGCAGGGAAGGAAGGAGGATAGAGGAAGCAAAGAGATCCTTTTATTTATTTATTTTCCAGTTTTATTGAGATATCATTGACATATAACATTGGGGAAGTTTAAGGTGTACAACGTATTGATTTGATATACTTATTTATTACAAAATGATGACCAGCATAGCATTAGCTAACATCTCCATCATGTCGTATAATTACCATTTCTTTTTTTGTGGTGAGAACATCTAAGATTTATTCTCTCAGTAACTTCAGGTATATAATACAGTATTAGTAACTGAAATCACCATGCTATACGTTAGATCCCCAGAACGTATTCATCTTATAACTGGAAGTTTTGTACCCTTTGACCAATATCTGCCCTCCCCACCCTCTAGCCCCTGGCAATCTCCATTCTACTCTCTGTGAGAAACAGATGTTTAAATTTATTTTTATTGGAGTATAGTTGATTTACAATGTTGTGTTAGTTTCAGGGGTACAGCGAAGTGAATCAGGTATATATACATATATATATATATATCTCCATTTTTTTCAGATTCTTTTCCCATATCGGTTATTACAGAATGTCAAATATAGTTCTCTGTGCTATACAGTAGGTCCTTGTTAGTTTTCTATTTTATATATAGCAGTGTGTATATGTTAATCCCAATCTCCTCATTTATCTCTCTCCCCTACGTTTCCCCTTTGGTAACCATAAGTTTGATTTCGAGATCTGTGATTCTGTTTCTGTTTTGTAAGTAAGTTAGAAACAGATTCTTTTAGACCTTACCACTGTCACCAACTCTTCGCCTCCTTCTTTATTTTTTAAAAAATAGGACAATCGTTATATTTCTTTGTGTTGGACTACTTTCTTATGTTTGTCTGTATTACAAAGAAATAATTGCTTTCCTCTCACACCTCTGGGAAGACCATGTGCCTACATTTATTACTGTCGTTTGTTCACTCATTTCTTATTTTTTTTTAAAGCAATCTTTTTTTTTAAATGTATTTATTTAATTAATTTATTTATTTTGGCTGTGTTGGGTCTTCATTGCTGCGTGTGGGCTTTTCTCTAGTTGCGGTGAGCGGGGGCTACTCTTTGTTGCAGTGCGCGGGCTTCTCCTTGCGGTGGTTTCTCTTGTTGCAGAGCACGGGCTCTAGGCGCACGGGCTTCAGAAGTTGCAGAACTCAGGCTCAGTAGTTGTGGCTCGCGGGCTCTAGAGCGCAGGCGTAGTAGTTGTGGCTCACGGGCTTAGTTGCTCCGCGGCATGTGGGATCTTCCCAGACCAGGGCTCGAACCCGTGTCCCCTGCATTGGCAGGCGGGTTCTTAACCACTGCACCACCAGGGAAGCCCCACTCATTTCTTATTGATTGAAACATTCATTTATGAATCGTTTACTGGGTAGGAGCTGGAAGTTCTAACTGACAGGCTAAAAAGGAAATTCAAAAAGGGATGGAATTAAATTTTCAAATGGGACCCTCTTATCTATAGTATGTTTTTCCTGAAGCTTGAAACTCTCACATGACATGTAGTTTAATTTTTTTCTTTTTGATCCTCAGAAGACCTCTCTGAACTTGGTAGTGGTTGATCTTGTAACTGAACACGTGATGCTCATTAAGTCTGAGATCGTGGCTTAAAATGATGCTGATGTTGGTTGAACCTCTACCCTTATGATCCTTTAAGCCAGACTGTACATGGCTCAGTTTCGTCATTTCATTATCTACGTGCTTTCATTATCTACGTTCTAATGGGCTGGCTTATCTTCACTTTTGCAGCCTGAATGGAGAGAAAGAAAAACAAACAAACTTAAAAGCAAATGCATTTAATTTTAAAAGGCTTTACTTGAGTTCAAACAGTTAAAATTATTAGAAAATACTTTAGGAAATTAATAATGTTAGAAGTATGAATTCAATCAGAACTATTGAGTTAAAAATGATGCTGTTGGTTCAAGTGATAGCAGTCCATTTATACTGGGTTTCCCCTGTAGGTATGTAACCTGAGTTTGTTAATTCATTTTAATTCTGCTTGTTTGCTGGAGTCTTTCTGATGTATATGATCTAGATAGAATCAAACCTCATTCCTGGGGTTGGGGATCCTCTAAAGTCTTACCAAGAGGTTGGTGACTTGTGACAGGCCTTATTTTTCTCCTTCTTACTTCTGGTTTTAAATCACATTCTGGCCCACAGTGCCCATAACAATCCTTATATTTAAAACCACTTCCCCAGGGCATTTGCTTGTATAGCCCACTTTACTGAAGATTTGGGGGAACAGGAGAGGAATTTATATCACACATATGAAGCAAGTTAAAACTGGGTACTAGATGGACCTGCTTTTCAGAAGTCTTGGACATTGCTGTAACTGAGCTCAGCTGACACTTTGTCTCTTTTGCTTTCCTTTCTTCTTTTTTTTGGGGCTTTCTCTCTCTTTTCTCTGTTCCCTCCCTTTCAGGCTATAAAATCAACCTTTCTCCATTTTTATTTATTTATTTTTAATTTAAAATTTAATGCTGAGCCATTAAGCTCTCACCAGCTCCAGCAGCCAAATAAAGTTTGGTGCCCCCATGGACATGTTCAGGGAAGTAGTCTAATTAGAAATGATCGCTTGTGAGGTCCCTTCTGTCTAAATTCTTGGACGATGACAAGACCTCTCCCTCATCTCTGTCTGGAGGTGAGCACAGGGTGGGGGAGGATGAGTGTGTTCTGGGTACCATATGCAGAGGAAAGGACAAAACGGTGGCTTTGGGCCAGTCAAGACTTGAATTCTGGCTTCTCCACTTCCTGGCTGTGTGACCTCGGGCAAGTTCCTTAACTTTCCTGAGCCTGTTTCCTTATCTCGAAAGTAAAGTTCTTGCAAGTTGTAGAAAGGATAAAATTGAATAACACACAAGTTGTGGAAGGGAAAAAATGGAAGAACACTTCCAAAACACCTGCCTCAATGTAGACACTCAACAAATGTTAATTTCCTTTCCTTTCAACCGATAGACACTTTCCTTCAGGGTTACATATGTAAACATTAAATATTTATAAATTGCATAATTCAAAGAAAAGAAACTTGAAAAGGAATCTTACTTTGGATTTTTTGATGAAGCAAATAATTATCGCTGCCTGTCTTTGCTGCAGATCTGTATTTTTATAGGCAGCACTTGGTCTGCTTAGGATACTTATGTGTAATTCTCAGCACAGTGAGACCTGATTGAACCCAAACTCTTTTTGCAGCTTCATAGAAGTTGTAAATATTAGGTATTGATGGTGTGGTCAGTGGCTACCTAAGCGACTGGGGCCTGGAGCTGTCCCTGAGGTATTATTTCCAGGTGGACCCATCAGAGCTGAATAGACTATGAGGCTATAAACACTAGTTAAGGCCTGTGGCTTGGTCTGATGGCGCTCAAAGTATAGTGACAATAGGTATTTTGCCAGCAGAAAGGACTTGGCATCTGTCTTTTCTCTAAAGCAGAGAATTGCATAACCCCCGATGAATAAGTGATCCTTGTAGATTAGGCCAATTTAAACCACAGGCAAAGACACATCCCATGCAGCTGGATCTGAAATTCTGGGGTGCCAGGGTTTATGTTAGAAACAGTGGCCAGTATAATATTTCATGTTCTTAGAGGCAGGAAAGAATAAACTAAAGACTTAAACAGAAGAGCTTTTTTCTTTTGTCCAGTAAGTTGTCTAGGGGGTTTGCAACAGAAACCATATGTGGCCCACAATTACTATCCGACCTTTTCTGGAAAAGGGTTGATCCCTGGTTTAAAGAGTTTGAAATATCTCAGATCAATGAAGGCAAAATGTTACTAACAATGATTGAGTTTTTCATTTGTAATCTAATTTATGGCAACCACTGTCTGCTTGTTGTATTTTTTGTTTGTTTGTTTGTTTGTTTTTTGCGGTACGCGGGCCTCTCACTGTTGTGGCTTCTCCCATTGCGGAGCACAGGCTCCGGACGTGCAGGCTCAGCGGCCATGGCTCACGGGCGCAGCCGCTCCACGGCATGTGGGATCCTCCTGGACCGGGGCACGAACCCGTGTCCCCTGCAGCGGCAGGCGGACCCTCAATCACTGCGCCACCAGGGAAGCCTCTGTCTGCTTGTTTCAACAGGGCTTTATGGGCATTATTTAGGATGAATATAATCCCATTGCAGTATTTAATTGTGTCTGGCAATATTCACATGGGGTTATTACGATTTTGTCCAGGGAATGGAGACTCTAGAAGTAGCTCATATTTCTGTCACCTCCGTCTGAAGCCCCTACCTTCCTCACCACAGCTCACCTGATTGAAATCTCTTGCTACCCTCTCCCCTGGCCTGAAGGAGTTTGGCAGGGTGAGCTCAGGAAGGGCTGTTGAGGAATTTTCCACCTTATTCTGTGTGTGCTGAGAGTAGGGAAGGATTTCCAGCAAGGGAGTGTGTGATCAAAAGCCCGTTAAATGTATGGGTGCAGAAACGTAAGTCCTGGGACGGAGGCATGTTGTGGAGGCTACAAGGTACAAACTGAACCTCCTGGAAGAAATGGGGCCCAGATTAGACCCCGAAGGGTGGGCACCTTTGTGGGAGGGCAAAGCAAAGTTCCAGAAGTATGAGGGGATGTCTCATAGCGTTTCCTGCCCAGGGCTGGAGGCTTTTATAGTATAGTGTGAGATGAGGTTGCAGCATCAATGTGGCCAAGTCACTGGGAATTTTAAGGTGTATGGAATTCCAAATCCGGTAGCCAGTGAGGAGTCATTGTTATTTATTTTTAAAAGGAGCCGTGTGTGTGTGTGTGTGTGTGTGTGTGTGTGTGTGTGTGTGTGTGTGTGTGTGTGTGTGTGTGTTGGGGGACAGTGAAATGACAGTCACAAAATTGTCAACTATTTGTTAAACCCTGACACAGTGCTGGGCATTGGGCTCAGCGTATTACATGAATCATCTCATTTAATCCTCACAACGACTCTGTGGGGGAAGGCATTGTTATCCCCAGTTTGCAAATGAGGAAATTTGGGCTTAGAGAGGTTAAAATAACTTGCCCACTCTCTCGCTTTGTCACAGTTTACCCTTCCCCCTCCTCATATCCTGAAGTCCATATATACACTACCAAACATAAAATAGATAGCTAGTGGGAAGCAGCTGCATAGCACAGGGAGATCAGCTCGGTGCTTAGTGACCACCTAGAGGAGTGGGATAGGGAGGGTGGGAGGGAGGGAGACGCAGGAGGGAAGAGATATAGGAACATATGTATAACTGATTCACTTTGTTATAAAGCAGAAACTAACACACCATTGTAAAGCAATTATACTCCAATAAAGATGTAAAAAAAAAAAAAAGATACATTAAAATAAAAATAACTTGCCCAAGTGTCTGAGGTGATTAACGAGCAGAACCATGACAGTCTGACCCAGGAGCCCAAGCTCTTAACTCCTGAAACAAGCTCAGTGTAAAACATTCCAACAAAACAGAAAAAAAGAGAGTGAAAAGGAACTGAAACCCTGCCTCCCGGGAGTGACCACTTTGGGTGCCAGTCCTTTTAGACATCTTTCTATGTATATGCACAACAAGATGTATGCGTTTTGCATAACTTCTGCCAGGATTGGGTAAATCCTATGTCTGCAAATTTTACATAAATGGCAACATACTATATATGGATTTTTCCCCCCAATTTAAAACTAATTTTCTAATTTTAACAAGTGGATGTATAGTGTTAAAAAACAAAATTCAGGGACTTCCCTGGTGATCCAGTGGTTAAGACTTGGCGTTTCCACTGCAGGGGGCGTGGGTTCCATCCCTGGTCAGGGAACTAAGATCCTGCGTGCCACACGGCGAGGCCAAAAAATTAAAACAAAAACCAAAATTCAACCGAGTAGATTTGAAGATCTAATGGGCTTTATTCAATGATTTATGAATCAGGCACCATCCCATATAGCAGCTAGAGGGGTCCTCCCAGGGGTTGTACAAAATGGAAGGTTTTTATAGGAAGAGAGTGGGGCAAAGGAGCTATTATCAAAAGAAAAGAAAGGATTATATTTTAGGTCAGGACATCTTTGGGGGGAAGAGGGGGGAAGGAATAGCAGGGGTTTTAACATGCACATTGCCTCTTTTCCTCTGGGGGACGGAGCAGGTCCATGAGACAGGCTGCCTCATTGGTGCTGACCAGACAATTCCAGACTGGTTGATTAAGATTACATTTCTGGATAGACCTAGAAAATATTATATTTAGCGAGGTAACTCAGACAGAGAAAGACAAATACTACATGATATCATTTATATGTAGAATCTAAAGATAGTACAAATGAGTCTATATACAAGACAGAAAGAGACTCACAGACACAGAACACAAACTTACGGTTACCAAAGGGGAGAGAGAGGGAGGGGGGCACAAATTAGGAGTATGGGATTAACAGATACAAACTACTATACATAAAATAGAGAAGCACAAGGATTCAGCACAGGGAACTATATTCAGTATCTTGTTATAACCCATAATGGAATATAATCTGAAAAACAATAACTAAATCACTTTGCTGTACACCTGAAACTGACACAATATTGTAAATCAACTATACTTCACTAAAAGAAAAGAATAAATAGTAAAAAAAGATTACATTTCTGGGGAAGGTCGTAACTGCAGTAAAGTCAGGTATCAAGTGCAGGTTTGATACCATGGACTTTAGCACAAGTGGTGCCATTTGGGCCTGTGCTTTTCTCTGTAACAATAGTATTTCATCGTATGACGGTACCCTCAACCACATAACCAGTCCTTTATAGATCATTGCAGGTTCTGGAGCAAGGAAATCTTAGTAAGCTTTTTTTTTTTTATATAAACTTATTTTAAATTGCTTTCTTCTCACACCTTTGGGAAGCTCATGTGCCTACATTTATTACTTTTGTTTGTTCACTCATTTCTTACTTTTTAAAGCAATCTTTTTTAAAAAACGTATTTATTTTATTTATTTATTCTTTTTGGCTGCCTTGGGTCTTTGTTGCTGAACGCGGGCTTTCTCTAGTTGTGGCGAGCGGGGGCTACTCTGCGTTGCGGTGTGTGGGCTTCTCATTGCGGTGGCTTCTCTTGTTGCAGAGCACGGGCTCTAGGCACGTGGGCTTCAGAAGTTGCAGCACGTGGGCTTCAGTAGTTGCAGCACGCGGGCTCAGTAGTTGTGGCGCATGGGCTTAGTTGCTCCGCAGCACGTGAGATCTTCCTGGATTTATTGGCAGACGATCCTTAACCACTGCGCCACCAGGGAAGCCCCTTGGTAAGCTTTTTCACTGAACCTCATGCTTTCTCACTTTCCTTGCAGCATGCTCTTGACGCTGACAACGCAGGAGTAAGCCCCATAGGAAACTCTTCTAACAACAGCAGTCACTGGGACCTCGGAAGTGCCTTTTTCTTTGCTGGAACTGTCATCACCACCATAGGTATCAATGTATTTGCAAGTATCTTTTCCTCTGCAGGCCCTCCTGAGGAATGGCACTAAAATCAACATTTTGTCCTCATAGAATACATGGCAGCCGGAGGTTCAAAGGAGGCTGAGGAAACACTGTCAGATTAATGCAGTACTTGTGTGGTGGCTTTCAATAAAAGGCAGAGCAGAATGAAGAATTTCACTTTTCAAAATGAAAGACTAGGGAAACTTTCGTTTGAAAGGACCTCATGGAAAGGTTAGGGTAAAAAATGAACCTCTGAACGATCAGTTGAACTCTGATTGCTCAGTTGAGCTCAAATTCTTTTTTAAAAAGTGTACTTTTTATTGACGTTATACATTAAACAGCCAAACTGTGTTCCACAAAGTTTGTTATGTAAAACAGCAGTCTCTGCCCCTCTCCTCTTTTTCACCTCCCCTGGGGCAACCCCTTTCATTTCTTTTGCATGATTATTTTGATATTCATCTCCATGTCTTTAAATGTCACATTGGTATTACACTTCCCGAATTTTATTTTAGAGGTGATTTCTTGACTTCCCATTGTGGAAGATGAGGAATCAGTTCTCTTTTTCCTCCCCGCCCCACTGTAGAAGAGCTCTCTTCCTGTCCTCTTTCCTTCCCAGTATAGTTTGATTAGATCAAAAGTGAATGTGAGTAGTTGCATTATTTTGCTAGGTAAATGCTCCTCTTCCAACTGATCGTAAGGCGAGCTATGATTACTTCCTTCCTGCACCAATTTTTGTCTTTTGTCAATTTTTGTGTGTGTCTTTTTTCTTATACTTGGGGAGTTTTGTATTTTTGCCATAGGGATTAAACGATTTGTCATAGGGGTTAACTTTATAATTATAATCGCATATAATAACCTTAGTGTTCTATTCTTTAAGTAGTATCTATTAGTTCCTTATTATGGGTGATGACATCTCTTTCTCCACCACACAATTTTAGTTGACACCGTCCTTTTAATGTTTACTTTTACATTATTAAATATGCTTAGGCTTCTATTAGAAGAATTGCCCACTTTAATAACTCTTGGCTCTCAATTATTATATATAATGCAGTCAGGGAACTTACTCAACATCTCAACTTCTTTTCTTCTTCCACTATCAATTATTACTCATTGTATCATTCTGTAACATCAGGGTGTATATTTCACATTCTGCTATTCTGTTCTGCTACCTGGGCACTCCCATTTGTTTTAGTCATAGTTCTACAGTTAAGTATTGTCGCTGTTCATCTCTAGCCCTGGTTTTCATCACGGTTTTGCTATAGTTTTTGTCACCATCACTTGCTTGGCTGAAACTCTTCTTCAGGTAGTTGCCTTAAGAATGGCTCCAGGGAGCAATATTCCCTGGGTTCTTGTGTTGTTCAAAATGGTCTTATCCCTGGAGGGCAGTTTGGCTGGAAATGAAACCCTTGACTCACATGTTCTTTTTTAAGCATCTTGTTGGATCTCCACTTTCTCCCAATGCTTATGTTGCTGTGGAGAAACCTGATGCCAGACAATTTTTTCCCTTTTATAAGTGACTTGATCTTTCTGCTCAGCTACTCAAAAGATTATTTCTTTATCTTTCATCTGATAACACTACCAGGTTTTGTCCCTTTTATTTCAGGAAAGTTTTCTTGATTGCTATTTTTAAACATTTTCTCTGCTGTATGATTTTGGTTCTGTTCTTTGGGAATTCCAGTTATGCACCTATCATCACTTCTTTGCTTGTCTTCTATGTCTAGTGTTTTCCCTCTACTCCTTTTTATCTTTAAAATTTGGTTCTCAACTTGTTAGTATTATCTTCTTTTTTTTGTTATTTTTTCACAGTGCCTACTCTGCCATGTGCTTCTTCCAATTTTGTTTTCATTTTTATGAGCATTAGGGGACTTTTTTCTTTCCTACTTTTTCCCTGCATTCTATTAGCTCAGCTCACATTTCATCTGCACTTGTTATCTCACCATTTCCTCCCTGATTTCTTGCATCTTTGTGGTTTCTCTGTGATGATTCTTAGAGGTGATTACTTCATAGTTGTTTACACTTTTCGTCTGGTTGGGGCAACATTTTTCTGCTGAGTGTCTCACATTCACTGGTAAGTTTTGCTGCTCTTTCACATTTTTTAAAAACGGAAGCTTTATATTTATGCTGGGCCAGTTTCTTTCTTTTTAATTTTTTATTATTTTTTCGGCTGCGTTGGGTCTTCGTTGCCGTGTGTGATCTTCCTCTAGTTATGGCGAGCAGGGGCTGCTCTTTGTTGCGGTGCATGGGCTTCTCATTGCGGTGGCTTCTCTTGTTGCGGAGCACAGGCTGTAGGTGCATGGGCTTCAGTAGTTGTGGCGTGCAGGCTCAATAGTTGTGGTTTGTGGGCTCTAGAGTGCAGGCTCAGTAGTTGTGGCGCACAGGCTTAGTTGCTTCGTGGCATGTGGGATCTTCCCGGACCAGAGCTCAAACCCGTGTCCCCTGCATTGACAGGCAGATTCTTAACCACTGCGCCACCAGGGAAGTCCTTGGGCCAGTTTCTTTTTCACATACTTGATGCCAAATGAACTGGATATTCCTGGACCAGCTCTCTGCTGAACATTTCCATGGGCTGCGGAGAGCAGAGCAGGGAGAAGCAGGTAACCTTTCTGGTAGCACATGCCAAGACTCTCCTCTTTCCTGTTGTCAGAGAGACAGAGTGCTTCCTGCAAATATGGCCCATCTGTGTTATTCTCTGTATAGCTCTGCCTCTTCTGTTTTTCTGGATCAGATCAAGTTTAGGGGGGCTTCTGCTGCTCTCCCTCTTCACCCTACATTCCATACTTGGTACATATAGGGATATCTTTTTTGAAGTTCAAGGTGAGACACTCACTTTCATAACTGGATTTTTGCAGGGACTTTCTGAGATTTGCCACCTATGGACCCTCTCATCATTCTCTGTACTTCTTCTCTGTATTATTTTCCCATATTGCTTCTGTGCAATCTCATCTTCTTTTGGTAATCCTTACGTATATTGTGGAATCTGTAGATTGCATCCCTCTCCCAGCTCTGCTGAAAAAGAGTTTGAGAGTTATCTGCCCTCATTTACTAGTGAAGTAGTGAAGTCACACTACAATAAAAATTCTCATTCAGAAGAATGGGAGACACACAACAGTCACCGGTTCATAGCAATGTTGGACACACAGTGGGATGCTCTTCTACCCTCAAAGTGGGAGGATTCCTTCATTAACATTTGTTTATACTCTTTGGGAGGAAATCTCTCTCATAGCTCAAGTCTCTCAAATCTCATAGCTCTCTGAGGCCCAGCTCTGCCTTCTGGGAGGTTTTTCCCTCTCCCTTACTTCTTGGTGTTGGAGAGTATGCCTTTTTGGGGGGATGCATCTTTGACGATTGACTTCCTATTGGCACAAGTTTCAGAAGCTAAGCGTTGTTTAGAGGCACAGGATTCTGTTTATGGTTGTAGACCTCCTCTTTAGGACCTGTGTTATTTTTACATCGGTGCAATGAAGAAAGTTATATGCATTAAGAAAACTAGAGTCAGAGAGAATTGTCATTCCTTTTTAGAAAGCCTCTTAATCATGTGATGTACTAGGTTCACGCTTGCAAGTCTGCAAATACATTAAGATCAACTATGACAAGTAGTAGAGGTGTGCATTACACTGGTGAGTCTAGGGCCTAGAAACCTTTCAGACACTCCAGACCAGATTAGGTCATATTTGTCCTCAATCCCACAGCATCCAACAAAGGAAGCAGGGTGATACGGCGCCATTTGGTGTAATGGCAAACAGTGCTATACACCTCAGCATCCCCCGAGGGCATCACTGTAGTAGAGCAGAGAAGACCAATGTCAGGTTAGATTGTGTTCAGTGGTCTGGTTATTAAGATGGGGAAATGTGTCATGTGTTTCAGGGGGATTTCTAGTAAAATCATTGAAATTGAGAAAGTCTAGGCCACTTCAAGAAGTACATTTTGGAAAGTGCACCTCCAGTGCCCAGTATTGGACACATGAGACCTCAGTGTATGTTAAACAAAAAAGAAAATTCGAATATTCTTATTTTTATAAAATGGCTAAATCAGTGGCCTATATGATGCACTGAAAAACACCATAGCTACATTGGGATGCGTACCCATTTATCGTGTTAACTCATTAAGCTCCCAAGGGCTTGGTTTATTGAACAGCTGTGTTCACTGACCCACATGACATTATGTAACTGAGGAATGGTGGTTCCAACCGCCTAATGAGGAACATTTGACGTGTAATGTCTTCTGCCCTTTTTAATGTGCTTACACTGGAATCTTTGAGTTTGTGCAAATGACTCAGTTTCTGCTGCTTGGCACCCATTCACTTACTCACTCTTGTCCTGATAACCATTTCCCTAATGGTCCCCTTCCCCACACTTGGCCCCCAGGCCACAGGGGAAGAATCATCTTGTCTAGACTCAGAAATCCAGTGCCTTTTGTTTACAATAACCAAGACATGGAAGCAACCTAACTGTCCATTGCCAGATGAATGGATGAGGAAGACGTGGTACATATATACAACAGAATACTACTCAGCAATAAAAAAGTATGAAATAATGCAGCAACATGGATGGATCTAGAGATTGTCATACTAAGTGAAGTAAGTCTGAAAGAGAAGGACAAATACCATATGATGTCACTTACATGTGGAATCTAATACATGACACATATGAACCTTTCTACAAAACAGAAACAGACTCACAGACATAGAGAACAGACTTGTGGTTGCCAAGGGGGAAGGGGGTGGGGCAGGGATGGACTGGATATTTGGGGTTAGTAGATACAAGCTATTACATATAGAATGGATAAGCAACAAGGTCCTTCTGTATAGCATAGGGAACTATATTCAATATCCTATGATAAACAATAATGGAAAAGAATATAACAAAAAGAATGTGTGTGTGTGTATATATATATATATATATATATATATATGTAACTGAATCACTTTGCTGTACAGCAGAAATTAGCACAACGTTGTAAATCAACTATACTTAAATTAAAAATGTGAATTAAAATTAGATTAGAACCATAAAATAAGAAATCCAGTGCCTTGCATGTGCGTGGCCACAGCCCTGAGTTCAGAGACAGACATGTTCATGATCTGGATTAGGCCAATAAGCAAGTCAATTCCTGGGCTTTTGCTTGAGCTTTGGAGGAAGTGACTTCTCTTTCTTACTGGATGTAAATTGGGAAAAGGATAAGCCTGGGACCCTACCATTCATTTTTGTCCCTTGAGGGTTTTTCTGCCTAGAATTCAGCTAACAGTAAAGAAGCAGATTAACAGAAGAGGAGTGATAAGCGGGGTGCAGCTGGCATCCTTTGAGCTTGGAATGAAGCTACCCATGAAGAATTAAATAAATATTAAATATCCTGCTATTTACTGGGGTCTGTACATTTCTCTTTTTTCTTAAGCGAGTGTGCATTGGGTTTTATCTCGCCTAAGGCTGAAAAATTCTAACCAATACACACTTATGGCTCAGAGATCACAGAGGGCCAGTAAGTATCCTCTGACCTCATAGCCAGTGCCTGACCCTGCTGGCCACTGCAGCTGCCATCTCCCACCTTCTTTGGGCTACTTGCTCTTGATTTAAAGTCTTAGAGCTTCCTATTGGGTAAGCCCCTAAGTTCATATGCTGGTATCCTGGCAACCTGGGATGCTGTTGCCTCTATAGTGAGAGGCAGGACGCTGTGTCATATCTGGGCAAAGGACAGAGACCTTTCCCAAAATATGAAAGAAGGTGGAGGCTGAACAGGAAACTACTACAAAACAAGCGTAAATCAAAAACAAACAAAAATAAAACCCAACCCAAACCACAAGTCCACTTCAGTATCATGGCTCAGTGTTAGTGTTAGAGATTGGGTCCTTTACTATTCAATGGAGAAAATGCTATTTTCTCTCTCACTTTGTCTTAATTGAAAAATAATGTGTTGTGAGTTGAACATCATTTAGCTGGCTAAGTTTTGACTCCAGGGCTGAGGGTCTTTAGAGAGTCATACCAGTAGAGAATTCTAAAGAAAACATAAGTACAATGTTAGTAAGAATAATGAAGTGAGGAAATAAGGTTTTTTCCCCCAGTTATTTAGTGGTAAATTCATTCATCACAAGTGGTAGCAAAGCTGATAAGAAAACTAAGAGCCTGCTAATTCTTCCCTTTCTTGCTGAGAAATTTTCCATCATTTAGGACACAGGCAGTAGAGCAGCTGGAGCTGAGGAACGTTTTCATTATTTGTGAAATACGCATACATTAGCATGCTTGCTTGGTTTCACATAATGTGTGACATAATTCGGTAAACATTTTCCCATATTACTAAGGTTCTTCGAAAAACATAAGCTTTGATGGGTTCCATTGGCTCTACTCTCAATGCTGTCATCACATGTTGTTGGAGTCGTACGCAGTTTTTACTTATGTGATGGTGTAACATCACGATGAAAATCTTTCTTCATGAATGGTGATCTTCATCTGTGGCTGTTTCCTTGGAAAGATCCCCCAGGGCTTGCTGTGTCAAAGGGCCTGGACCTTTTAAAGGCTTGCCAAATTGCTCTCCAGAATGCCTCTCTTGAGTACTATGTACTATTCAGACACAGAAGAATGTGCTCATTATTTAGAATGTGTTAGAGAGATCTTAGGAATAATAGTCTTTTCCTGAAAAGCAGTGATATTACTCAGTATCAGAGGTCCCTTTTATAGGAAAATATCAAAGCTTCTTTTTTTTTTTTTTTAAATAAGGTTTTCTTGTGCTCAGATATACAGGAAGATCTCCAAGTGTATGGCAAAAGGGAGAACACTCAGGCTCTTTTCCAAACCAGGAGCCATGCCAGAAGACTAGACTGCTGTCTTTGTCGAGGTCACTGTGCACCCTGTTCCCTTTCTCAGTAACTAATTCTGATGTGAGAAAGTCCCACCTGCCTCAATTGTTGACTCTGCTGGTGGGTCTCCAGCAACTAGTTTTTCTAAGCTGGAGGAATGATACTCCTGTGTGCAGATTCTTTCCCACAAACCATCACGTGTGGAAGGGCAGAAAATGATTGCGTTCTCACCAACAGCTATGGAATGCAGTTAGATGTCATCTTGGAGGCTTTTTTTTTTTTTTGCTCTTGGCCGCACTGTGTGGCATGTGGGATCTTATTTCCCTGATCAGGGATGGAACCCATGCCCCCTGCAGTGGAAGTGCAGAGTCTTAACTGCTGGACTGCCAGGGAATTCTCCATTTGAGGCATTTTTGGATTAAGTCACTTGGCTCTATCCATATCCTAGAGAGCCCCTCATCAGGTCCCAGATGGTAGTCAGTAACTGTGTTCCTTGCCTGGTGGCCTCAGTTAAGAGCTGTACTGGCCAAGGTACCGAGGCAGCTATTTCTACTTGACTCGCACTTGGATTGGACGTTTAGCCCATGGCTTTGGGAATAGCTGTCACGGCGGCTAACACTTACTGGGTGCTTACTAGGTGCCAGGAACTGTGCTCCACATACGTTATCTCACTTAGTTTCACGTTAACTGCATGAAGTAGGTACTCTTATTTGCCTTATTTTACTAATGAGAAGACTGAGACCCAGGGATGTCAAGTAGCTTGTTCAGTATCTCAAGGTCGGTAAGCCATGGAGTCTAGCTTTACTCACCAGGACCAGCTACCTAAGGCACAAGGCCCAGTGCAAAATGAAAATTCAGTCTTTTGCTAAAATAAAAAGATTAAGAGGGACAAAATGGCAAGGGCAGAGCATTAAACCAAGCGTGGGGCCCTTCTGAGTATGGGGCTCCGTGTGACTGCCCAGGCCACACGCCCATAAATGCACAGACAGTAGGCTTTGAGAACATGTACTCTAAACCAAATACCAGAGCTGAGTAGCACATGGTTTGCCCAAGATTTGACTTTGGCATGTAAACAGCAAATGGAAGCGTTTCATGTGCACCACTCAGGCCTGAGTCCTCTTGAAACACCAGCTTTGTCTTTGGAAAGGGCTTGGGCTGTTTTCTAGCCAGGGGTGACCAGAGCTAAGCACTACCTTGGTCCTTCTCGTTCACAACAGAATGTTCTCTCTGGGCTGGTCATCTCCTGCCAAAAGTCACCAGAAGCCAGTTGGTGGAGGAGCTCCTGGAACTTCTTCTGCTTTATTTTCAATCCAGTTCTAATGTCCTGGGCTAGTTCTTCCTGACCATCTGCCTCTCACTTCCCAGCCTTTGCTGCCCCATCGATACCCACACCCCAAATCCAGCTGTGGGCCCACCCAAGCCATTGAGTCAGCCCAGCCTGGGGCACAGGCATTTTGTCTTTTGTCCTGGTGCTATAGGAGAACAATGGAGTTTCCGGAGGGAAAATAGGAACCAACCCTGTTTACTCCTGGGGCTTAGTTTTCCTGGAGACACAGAGCTTAGAAACGATTCCTTCCCACAGAAAACCTGGGGCAAGATGATAACTGTGGATCCTTACTGAGGGCTTATTCTTTGCATCATGCTTCACATGTATTTAATCTCCACAGGTTACTCATGCTTCACATGTAACTCTTTAAGCTATAAGGTAGGTGCTATTAATAGCTCCATCATTCAGTCACGGAAAGCAAGGCAGAAAGGTAAATTGCCCAAGATCTGAGAGTTCGTAAGTGGAAGAATCAGAACAGGAATCCCCGCAGTCTCGAGTTCTAGAGACACTGTTATACCTTACTTCAAAGTTCTATCAAGCCTTCTGGAAGGATGGGCAGGGAAGTCTAGCAGGCCCAGTACAAATAGAGGCAAAAATCCAGGAATGTGGCCCTCTTGTTGCCTCCTGTTTAGAGCAAAGCTCTAAAATGTAGCTTCTGGAAATTTCTCAGAGTAACAGGGTTGAGGGTCAAACTGGAGAACCGTCTTTCCATATAGTTCATCAGAGGCAGGGGACACAGATACACACACACACACACACACACACACACACACACAATACAGCATTACTCAAGAACAGCAATTATTTTATGTCCGATGTGAGGTGATGGCCTGAAATATATTTAAAGACTGATTTTGTTACCAAGTCCAAGCTTGCTCCGCTTGCCGCACGACAGGCCAATAAATCAGAGATGAGGTGTTGAGGCAAGGAATAATGACTTTGACTTTGTTCAGAAAGGCAGACCGAGAAGATGGCAGACTAGTGTCTCCAATAAACCATCTTATGGCAGACTAGTGTCTCCAATAAACCATCTTATCGGGGTTTGGATGCCAGTATAGCCTTGCAAATGTTCCCTGAAATGGCCAGCCTTAGGGTGGGGATGTTTTAATTTCTTCTTTCTTGCAGCCATCCATAGGTGGACAGGGTCTGGATGTTTCCCTGAACAAAGGCACTTGGGTTTAACATTCAGGCAGAGGGGCAGGGTTCCCTGAGGCAGGCCATTGTGTACAGACACTATTCTTTTAGTGAACAAAAGCAACAGGAAGCAAAGGTTAAAGTAAAAGAAACAGATCCAACATGTAGTCAGATTTGCTCTTCCCTGTTACAATTTGAATATTACTTCACTAGTGCCCAAGAACTTTGCTCTAATTTTATTTTAGTGTCTAGTCTGCGAAATACTGAACAAGTAAGGAGCTGATTGTAAGACTACTACTAACCCTTGGCATTGGTATAGCACTTTACAGTTCACTGATTTTCCCCACATTGTCCTTGAACCCCTCTAATACTAGGATTGGGGAGGTGAAGCGAGCCTAAGGCCAACCAGGTAGAAGGAGGTGGTATCGGATTTGAGCCTCATCTTCCCACTTTTCTCTCATGCTCCTAAGATGACACTGGAATGTCCCCTGAGCACAGTCCTTACCCAAGTGGTGGGACAGATCCTCTCTAAAAGCTGGAGGAAGGGGTGCAGCCCCTGTTAGGGCTAATAAGAGGCCTATTAAGCAGGTGTAAAGCCTCAGTTTGTCTGCCTGTGTCTGCAATGTGCTTCTTTCTGAGATATTCAGACTAAAGGAAAACCTATATTCCTTGACAGTAATCAGGCAATTATGAAACAGTCAGGCAAGAGTGATAAATGTTTCCACAAATTACCAGAATATTTCCAAGAGTCACCATAACTCTGCATAAAGTGGAGCTATATAGGCACATTTATTCCTTTTTTAATAGGGCTATCTTAATGTAAATTGGATTATTCTAGAGGGAAATGCTTATAAAATGATTTTGTCCAAGTTCCTGAAAACACTTGAAAAAAGTTCTGAGAGCCTTTGGTTTTTTGTGTGTTTTTTTGCACAATTAAATCAAAAATCATGGTGAGTAAAAGAAATGCAAGATTAGGAAGGCTTGCCTGAACAGTCATTTAAGAAATAGAAGCTATAATTTAGATGATTTGTGATAAGACATTTGAATGATTGTGACTGGAAAATTGAAAGGGAAAATAACCAGGTGACTCATCACCTAAAGGCAGAAAGCAACAGTGAGTTCTCCAGGCCTGTAAGAGCATGAATGATGGACCAACCATCAACATTATCTTTACTCTGTTGCATCCCCCACATGCCAGTAAGCCATGAGCCCAATAACTCACTTCTTGCATGGATTTAGAAATAGGCTCCACAGGAGTTGCCCTACATGGGAGAATAGTTAGGTGACTATCTAGACACTAGTTAGCATAATGTTGCAAGATTCATTGGCATGAAAGTGAGTAACAAGTAATTTAGAGTCTCATCTCTGTGTAATTTGTGCTAATGCTATAAGCCTTTTTCTTCCAGCACCACTTTCTTCAGTCCCGTCATACAGAGTAAGCCAAATACTCCCTAGACTTGAGTTACTTACGTAATTGCAGAACTCTTGAGAACGCAGGTGTTGGTGTTTTCAAAGCACTATTTGACATAAGATATGAATAGACCTGGCTATAAAAGGATTCTTTTGTATTTAAACATCCATTCCACCAACAAACATTTATTTAGCACCTGATAATCCTGGGTGCAAGAAGTGGGTGGGATATCATCCGCCCTGGTCAGCATGGCCATCGTCAAAAAATCTACCAACAGTAAATGCTGGAGAGGGTGTGGAGGAAAGGGAACCCTCTCGCACTGTTGGTGGGAATGTAAATTGATACAGCCACTGTGGAGAACAGTATGGAGGTTCCTTAAAAAACTAAAAAGAGAACTACCATACGACCCAGCAATCGCACTACTGGGCATATACCCTGAGAAAACCATAATTCAAAAAGAGTCATGTACCAAACTGTTCATTGCAGCTCTATTTACAATAGCCAGGATATGGAAGCAACCTAAGTGTCCATAGACAGATGAATGGATAAAGAAGGTGTGGCACATATATACAATGGAATATTACTCAGCCATAAAAGGAAAAGAAATTGAGTTATTTGTAGTGAGGTGGATGGACCTAGAGTCTGTCATACAGAGTAAGCCAAATACTCCCTAGACTTGAGTTACTTACGTAATTGCAGAACTCTTGAGAACGCAGGTGTTGGTGTTTTCAAAGCACTATTTGACATAAGATATGAATAGACCTGGCTATAAAAGGATTCTTTTGTATTTAAACATCCATTCCACCAACAAACATTTATTTAGCACCTGATAATCCTGGGTGCAAGAAGAAAGAGAAAAACAAATACCCTATGCTAACACATATATATGGAATCTAAAAAAAAAAAAAAAATGGTCATGAAGAACCTAGGGGCAAGATGGGAATAAAGACGCAGACCTACTACAGAATGGACTTGAGGATATAGGGAGGGGGAAAGGTAAGCTGTGACAAAGTGAGAGAGTGGCATGGACATATATACACTACCAAACCTAAAACAGATAGCTAGTGGGAAGCAGCCGCATAGCACAGGGAGATCAGCTCAGTGCTTTGTGACCACCTAGAGGGGTGGGATAGGGAGGGTGGGAGGGAGACACAAGAGGGAGGAGATATGGGGATATATGTATATGTATAACTGATTCACTTTGTTATAAAGCAGAAACTAACACACCATTGTAAAGCAATTATACTCCAATAAAGATGTTAAAAAAAAAGAAAAAAAAAAAGGAAGTTGGTGGGAGGAGAGGCAGGGCTGAGTTGATATGGAGTTCCCAGGAAAGAGAAAAAGAGATCCGGGCAGAGCTAACCATCACTGTCGGCGTGAGTAAGAGCACAAAGTCTTCCCTCCTCCACTCTTTACTGTTTTCCCAGGGTAGGGCTGTACTACCCTGAATTTGTACTAGACCACACATCCTCCTTAATGTGGAGCACCCATCACCCTAAGAAGGCAAATGCTGGAGACACCCACAGCCTGTCAGGTGGAGGGGATGGCCATGGGATGAGGCTGTAAGGGAGAAGCTGTTTTTAAATCTAAAAAAGGCAATGCTGAACGCTTCTCAGGTGTTCAACGTCCCTAAACCAGACACATCCTAGATATGTGATGTTTCTGAAATGGGTTGTACCATTTCCGTCAGAAATGCAATTCTGGGTGACCATAGATTTCCTAAAATGTCATCTAATGAAACACAATAAGATCCTGGAAACCTGGGTCCTTTTGAAAGTATTTACAGGGAGAGAAGGAAGAGAAGCAATGGAACAATGTTCTGAATTTTATAGGGCCTTGGAAATGAAGTTCTGCTCCTAAAACTCATGAAGTGGAGGGGTGGGGGGGAATGGAGAAACCCTTTAAGAAGTCCGGATTCTTTCATTCAGTGCTGTAATTTCTCTGGCGCCTCACCATTCTCCCTCTCTCTTTTTAATATTTCTCACCAGGGTATGGGAATATTGCTCCAAGCACTGAAGGAGGCAAAATCTTTTGCATTTTATATGCCATCTTTGGAATTCCACTTTTTGGTTTCTTATTGGCTGGAATTGGAGATCAACTTGGAACCATTTTTGGGAAGAGCATTGCAAGAGTGGAGAAGGTCTTTCGAGTGAGTACTGCCATCTATTTAAACCCTAACCTCTGTGATCCAGTTGGCTTTAGCCTGACAGGATCCAGAAGGAATTACCAGGGTGTTCTTGTATCATTATCACTTTTAATGGAATAGTTCAATGTTACGGTCGTATTTTTATTTTTGGCCCATGGTAGTCACAGGTACTGTGCCTAAACTCTTGTCTCTTGTTGGTCTTCCTGGAATCACAACACAAGAGGGTTAAGTATAGATTTGCCAATACAGATTTTCTGAAGAGGTGAGGCATACGCAATTTCTTACGAAAGGTGGAAGATGGGTTCCTTAGTGTGTTGGCAATAAAGTAGAGAATTATAAATCCATCCATTTTGTTATTGGAGCTCCTTCACTTTATTTCCAAGCACAGCATCTTCAGGCTGGTCCTGGCTTCTAAGACCTCTTCCAGAAGCCTGCATTTTCTAGACATTGCTCTGTGCTATGTGTCTGTCTCTTCATGGCCCCCCCCTCCTCCCACTGCTGAGCGCTCCATCAGCAGTAGTACACTAACATACTAATTCATACTAAGGTGTTGATGATTGCTATTACCTTAATTAGGTTTTTCCTCTTGAGAATACTCACCTTTAAACAAGGGACAAAAATCTCAACTCAAGGAATTTATTTTCTACAGATGGCATTCCTGGCATCAGTGACAGGCATGTGGAGTAGAGGTGATTGGACTGGGGTTTCCAAAGCCCTTTAGCTCACGCCTGTTCACATAGTTTAACAGAACATTAGTTTTACTTAGGTGTTAGGTCATTTCTGCTCTCTTTCTCAGTTTTGACATAATTCTCAAGTCTTTCGAACCTTCTTCAGGGAATTATTTCTTACGATGACTTCATATTTGAAAATGATAATTTGAGATGTTTTTCAGAATCTGGCAATGATGGGCAAAGATAGATGAGTGGTAAGTTCTAAGGCTGCGCTTGTTTTCCCCTCTGAGACAAGAAATCATGACATAAACTTCTCTTTAGAAGAATGCAAGGTAGCTCTCCCCTCGAGAGCTACCAGTTTCAGAAATTCTGGTAGAGTTGAGTGGAGGAATAAGGCACTAGAGCTGGCTTAGAGCCGTCTTCTATAAGCTCAGTGATCTTGGGTAAGCTGCCTCAGTTTACTCATCAGCAAAATGGGATGGAATTTGAATTTAAGGTCTGGGTGATGATTAAATGAAATAATGTATGGAAAAGAGCTTGGTACAGGGCCAGACACAGAGTTCAGTGTTGCTGTGTGTCTGTCTCCTGAAAGAAGCACTTGTTGGCAGGCTAGCCACCCATTCAAATTTCATGAGTCGCTCGGTGACATGGGGGTTTTCCTGGAATGTTCTACAGTCTTTACCCCAAAATGCTGGCTGGCCTCATTAGAACATGCACCTGGGCCCCTTGGTCACCATGGAAACCATCAGTGCTCAGCTTCTGTGCTTCTCAGATGCTCATCTCCCTAAACCAGATGTGGCAACCTTGTTTCCAAGAGCAGTTTTGAACTTCTCAGAGGTACCCTTTTAGCCGTGGCCTCTTGGCTTCTGATTTAGAGAAAAATGAATCTGGCGGATTAAACACTCAGAAGAACAGGAGTCAAATGGAGAAATGACTGATCTGGAATTTCTATTTTTATATAGCTTCTCTAGATCTGAGTTTATTTGTAGAAAGAAAGGATCGGACTACAGGCTTTTGAAATCCCCCTTTAGCAAAAATAAAATTTGGTTACTGTATTCTAAATGAGGGAAGAGGTTGCAGTCATTTAATGACATCTGCTACCGAAACTGGGGACTTAGTTCCCATACGAATTTTGGACTGCAAGTACAGAGAACTGTTCTTCCCCTTAAAGATGCCTCTCAAATGGATCATTCACAGGACTCTGGCACAGAGCCTTCAAAATCTCGTTTCATTTTTTTTTTTTTAAGATTTATTATTTATTTATTTTATTTATTTTTGGCTGCGTCAGGTCTTAGTTGAGGCACGCGGGATCTTCTGTTGCAGTGTGCGGGCTCTTCCGTTGCAGTGTGTGGGCTCTTCCTTGTGGCGTGCGGGCTTCTCTCTAGTTGTGCTGTGGGTTCCAAGAGCACGTGCGCTCTGTAGTTTGCGGCACGAGGGCTCTCTAGTTGTGGCGCATGGGCTTAGTTGCCCCGTGGCATGTGGGATCTTAGTTCCCCGACCAGGGATCGAACGGGTGTCCCCTGCATTGCAAGGCGGATTCTTTACCACTGGACCACCAGGGAAGCCCCTCATGTTTCATTTCTATGCTGATGGCCCACTCAGGTCCTTGCAGTGCCATCAAAGACTGGGAGACTTTTGGGAAGGAGCGGCGGTATATTACCGAGTTGGCCGCACACGTTGTAAGCGTTTGCACAACATTTGGAGGGGGCTGTGGAAGGGGTGTCTGAGTTCCAGGAGGAACACGGGTGCACTTCCGGAAACTACAAACAACTGATTCTGCAGCAGTTTGCTTGCTGCATGCAGTTTTGGTGGAAAATCTCAAAGCTTTTTGCTTTTCATTTAAACTACATCTAAAAGGCCCGTTACCCTTAGGTGATTATTTGAGAACTGAAAATTGTACAAACCAACAAAGCTTGGGGTTGTGAAGTTTTAGTTCCCACGAGGAAGGTTTATTTATTTATTTACCTGCTCACTGATTAAGGCTTTCCATTCATCTGGTGTGTTTTCTCTCAGCTCTAGGAAGGAGAGGATTTTTAGTGGAGTAAAGATAGAATATGAAATCTAGGTGCCTATATTCTGAGGTGATATGATTTGGTTTCTTCTATACCATTCCAGGTCTGAGCCTCATTTTAAAGAATTGTGGAGACTTATTGTATTATATAGAAATGCCAAAAGCATTCCTGAATACCCGACTGTTGGGGTTTTTATGGGGTGAATAAATGAAAACTCTTTTTTCCCCTCTGGAGTTCAGAACTAATTGAGAAATAGACACAGGAGTCAGATGGAGATTAAAAGGTCAGCTTTATTGCTGATAAGCTCATCAGAGAATGTAGCTTTAGCTTTGATGCCAAAAGGACTTACTAACCATTTTCACCCTGAATTAGAAGAATTCTCCTGCAGTATTAGTTTTCTATTGCTGTGTAACAAATTAGTACAAATGTAGATGCTTAAAGCAACACTCGTTTATTATGTCATAGCTGTGTAGGTGAGACGTCTGGGCAGGCTTGGCTGGGCTCTGGATCTGGGGAAGAATCTGCTTCCACACTCATTCAGGTCTTGGCAAAGAATAGTTCCCTGTGGCTGTAGGACTGAGAGTCCTGTTTCCTTGCTGGTTGTCAGGTGGGGGCCATTCTTACCTTTGAGGTTGCCTGCATTCCTTGGCCTCCATCTTCAAAACCAGCATGGAGCCCTTCTTCTATCTCTATGACTTCCCCTCTGCGCTCTCCCGTCATCTGGAGAAAGCACTATGCTTTTAAGGGCTCATGTGATTAGATCAGACCCACGTGGACAATCTCCCTATCTTTACGTGAACTGTGCCCTATAACATAACAGAGTCATGGGAGTAATCGCTCATCATATCACAGGTTCTGGGGATTAGGGTGGGGCATCTTCTCTGGTCATTTTAGAAAATCTGCCTCCCACTCCATCTTGGTCGTTGGTAGCACAGGCCTCCTCAGTGAGGGCAGGGTCTGCTCCACTGACCTTACTACATCACAGAGAGCAAAACAGTGCAGCTCTCCGCAGCAGATGGTTTCAAACAAGAGATGAAAGAGGCTGAGCCGAGGGAGCTCAGTCCCTTCTGCTGAGTCCACTGGGTGAGCCACTGTCTGGCTCAGCAGCGGGGGTAGAGATAGGGAGTGTTACTCTAGCTGGAGTCCTTCTACATGGAACGTGAAAATGGACATTGCCCCCAACGTCGATTTACAGTGGATGAAGAATTTGACACTTACTTATCTCGCATAGCAAGAAGGCTATAGGAAGATTGTTTCAGGTTTGGTGCATCAGTTTCCCAGTGACAAGTTAAGGATTCTGGTGCCAATTCCAATGTGTGGATTTTTCCACACACCACCAAGTAATTCTCTGGCACCAGCTGGGTGTCCTACAGTTCAACTCAATTCTGACACTATCTGTCTGGAATTAGCATCAGATCCCACAGGTTAAGGGCTCAGTCCTACAAGCCTGCCCTCCCCTTTAGATGCCAATTGCAAGTTCAGCTTGTTACCCATGCTTCTGATGAATGGCTAAAAATCAGAGGTTCCCACAGCATCTTCCTTCCTTGGGTTCAATTAATTTGTTAGCGTGGCTTACAGACCTCAGGAAACCAGCTTATTCACTAGATTACTGGTTTATCACAAAGGATATTTAAAGATATGAATCAAAAGTGAGATGAAGAGATACACAGGGAGAGGTCCAAAAACCATGGAGCTTCTGTCCCCAGGGCATTTGGGGCCTGTTCACCAACGTGGACGCTCCCTGAATCTCCTCCTTTTTGAGTTTTTATGGAGGTTTCATCACACGGGCGTGATTGATTCAATCGTTGGCCATTGGTGATCAAGTCAACTTCCAGCTCCTCTCCTCTCCTGGGAAATTGGGGGCTGGAGGTGGGGTGGGGGGGGACTGAAAGTTCCAGCCCTCTATTCCTGGTTGGTTTCCCTGGTAACCAACCCCCATCTTTAGGAGATCCCAAAGCTACATCATTAACATAACAAAAGAACCTTTATGGTTCTCATCCCAGGAAATTCCAAGGGTTTTAGGAGCCCTGTGCCAGGAAAGACCAAGACCAAATACATATTTCTTGTTCTCAATCACAATATCACATGCGTACACCCGGGTTTGTTCTCTTTCTGCTCTGCTGTCCTTGACACGTTAGCTTTGCGTCCTCAGGCTTGTGACCACCTCGTTTGCAAGATGGCTGCCTCAGGACCAAATAGCATGTTTTCACTCAACCACATTTAAAAAAATTATTTATTTATATTGAGGTATAGTTGATATACAATACTGTAGGTTACAATATAGTGTACGATACAGTGATTCACAATTTTTAAAGGTTATACTCCATTTATAGTTAAGATAAAATATTGGCTATATTCCCTGTATTGTACAATTATATCCTTGTAGCTTATATATTTTATACATGATAGTTTGTACCTCTTAATCCCCCACCCCTCCCCCCCCCTCTTCCCACTGGTAACCACTAATTTGTTCTCTATATCTGTGAGTCTGCTTCTTTTTTGTTATATTCACTAGTTTGTTGTAGTTTTTAGATTCCACATATAAATGATATCATATAGTATTTGATTTTCTCTGATTACTCAACCACATTTAAGGTAAGACAAAAAGGGCTCCTTTTATGGGAGAAAAGCCTTGCCCCAAATTTTCCCTGCAGACTTCCTCTTCTGTCTCATTGGCCGGAAGTGGGTCGCATGACCATTCCTACCTGCAAGGGAGCTTAGGAAGATGAGTCATTGACAAAGGAGAATGGGGTGGATTGACTTAGACCATTGGTTCTCAGCGTGTGGTCCCTGCACCAGCAGCATTAGTAGCATCCTCTGGGAACTTGTTAGACATGGAAATTCTTAGAGAAGTTGGGGCCCAGCAATCTGTGTCTGCCAAGCTTTCCAGGTGATTCTGATGCCTGCTGAAGTTTCAGAACCCCAAGGCACAGAGGAGTCATGTTTCATCTCTGGCTGTGATGAACAAAGTTAGAATTCTGGGAGCAAAGGAGGAGTTGGGGTAAGCAAATGACAGCATCTGCCACAGGTGTCAGTCAACTGCTAGCCACACGGACCACTCACAGCGATGCCGCCTTCTCTCCCCCTTACGTATCGATAAATTCGGTGGCCTTTGGGATCCTTGACTGACGAGAGGCTAACTTATACGATACCTAACAAACCACCAGCTTACTCACCCCCGTCCCGCAGGTCTGCTGCTGCCTGGGCAATTCTCCAGACTTTAGGGTTTTTTAGGGGAAGAGAGTCAGGCATGGCATGGCTCTTCAGAGCTTTGGCCTCCAGTCACAACCCACTGGCCTGAACAAGTCACACTGCTCTATCCAACTGCAAAGAGGGCCTGGAATGCATTGTTTGATCTCCAGGAAGGGGGGCGGGGATGAGAAAATAGGTGAGTACTAGTAACGTCATGTGCAGATTCCCTGGGACTACCTGTTGGCTCCGCTCTAGGGTGACAAGCGTCCCTAGAATTTAGATACAGGTGGCCCATGGATCACTCTTTGGGGAACACATCTCCAGTGAAACTCATATAGCATCCAACAAAAGTGGAGCCCCTGATTTGTTGTGACTTGCCTAAAACCACACAGTGAGTTGAGTGAGTGAGCCTGGACTTGGGATAATTTATAATTATTTATATAACATAAAGTAAAAATAATTCTTCCTAAGTTTCCAGCAGGAAATCTGGGCAGTTAGCAAGGAAGGATAATTACTTGGGATTGAGCAGGGATTACTTGGGTTCCAAAGCAGATTTTTTTTTAATTAATTTATTTTATTTATTTATTTTTGGCTCTGTTGGGCCTTTGTTGCTATGCGTGGGCTTTCTCTAGCTGCGGCGAGCAGGGGCTACTCTTCATTGTGGTGCGCAGGCTTCTCACTGCAGTGGCTTCTCTTGTTGCAGAGCATGGGCTCTAGGCACACGGGCTTCAGTAGTTGTGAAACACGGGTTCAGTAGTTGTGGCTCGCGGGCTCTAGAACGCAGGCTCAGTAGTTGTGACGCACACGCTTAGTTGCTCCACGGCATGTGGGATCTTCCCGGACCAGGGCTTGAACCCATATCCCTGTGTTGGCAGGTGGATTCTTAACCACTGTGCCACCAGGGAAGCCCCCAAAGCAGATTTTGGAAGTGGGCAGCCTCTTCTTCCCCTGCTATGGGCTGGCTCTTTTGCTGGGCTGGACTGACTGTCACTTGATAGGATACTGTAGGAAACCTGGTCAGATTTTGGACTGGATCCCATTTTCTTGCTCTGAGCTGGACTTTGGCCTCTGGTAGGAAGCAGCTGCCTTTTTTTATCTGGCTGATCAGCAGGCTTTCTGATATTATCTCTAAAACCAAGGGACACTTTTTTTCTTCTTTGGCCTCGCTCCCAAGGATACAGCAGAAATGTGTATTTGCCTTTGGAACGAAAGGAGCCTGGGTGTAGCTGACAAATAATAACGTGTTACCCTAGGCTTATCGGTGCTGTGATAACCTGGGGACTTTAGAACCCACCAAATGCTTACAACAGGGTGATGACAATCTCAGTCTGGTAATGATGTTCCATTAGTGGGCTAATTGATCACTTTGGATTGCAGGAAGGGGCTGGTGGAGAAAGCCTAGGACTCCTGGAGTCCTCTGCCATGTGCCTGGCCTGAGTCAAAGAAAGATTTTGAAGAACACCCTTGGCAGGAGACTTGTTTCTTACAGCGTGTCTTTGAACTAGTCCCCAGCAGCAACGGGGATAACAAAATTATTATTATGTCAAGAAGATAAAAGCCCTTGTTTTTGAAACTGGGTATTAATCTCGGCTCTGTGGGTTCAACTACAATTTCCAATTCCTAGTATTAGTGTAAAAGTTCGTTGGGGTACTAGTTATGCACACCAGCATCTTGCCTAAATAGCGGGGGGCCGGGGAGGGCCAGATGGTGGGCTGAGAGCGCCCAAGGGTCTGCATGTGTTTATGTGTGTGTACGTGTGTCTTTCTGCCTCTATGACATGGCCCCACTAGTGCGTACCATATTAAACATGCCTGAGAAATAACCCAGTGGGACTAATGTTACATGAATATTGTGAGTTTATTTTGATCAGAGAGAAGACCCTGGTTTTTAATGTGAACGCTGCTTTCTTACTTCCCCTAATGGGCTAGAAGAGGGTGCAAGGTAGCTGTTTTTTTTTTGTTTTTTTTTTTGCATTACGCGGGCCTCTCACTGTTGTGGCCTCTCCCGTTGCGGAGCAGAGGCTCCGGACGCGCAGGCTCAGCGGCCATGGCTCACGGGCCCAGCCGCTCCGCGGCATGTGGGAGCCTCCCAGACCAGGACATGAATCCGTGTCCTCTGCATCGGCAGGCGGACTCTCAACCACTGCGCCACCAGGGAAGCCCAAGGTAGCTGTTTTTAAATGCACAGAAGGCAAATATTTTTACAGCTTTCTCAACCAGGTTCAGAACAAATGAATTAATTTAATATTGTCCCAGGGGCTTCCCTGGTGGCGCAGTGGTTGAGAGTCCACCTGCTGATGCAGGGGACACGGGTTCGTGCCCTGGTCCCAGAAGATCCCACATGCCGCAGAGCGGCTGGGCCCATGAGCCATGTCTGCTGAGCCTGCGCGTCTGGAGCCTGTGCTCCACAACGGGAGAGGCCACAACAGTGAGAGGCCCGCGTACCACAAAAAAAAAACCCAAAAACATTGTCCCAGATGTGCACTTGGGACAAACTATATAAGTGACATCCACAAAACAGTCTACACAGCATCTCTTAATCACAGCCGTGACACAGTTTGTCCATGATGGTCCTTCGTTTCTCCCTTCCTCTGATGCAGGCTTGCCCAGCCTCAGCTCTATGGACATTTTGGGCTGGATAATTGTCATGGGACCTGTCCTGTGCATTGTAGGAAGTTTAGCAGCTTCCCTGGCCTCTATTCACTGGATGCCAGTGTCATCAGTGCTTCTGGTACGACAGCCAAAAATATCTCCAGACATGACTAAATATCCCCTTGAGGGCAAAATCATCCAGGTAAGAACCATGACTCTGCTGGGATTTAAGGGATCAATTGCCCCACAGGTCCCAAGGGGTGGACCCTGGTCCCCTGGCTGAATCTTCCATACAAGCTCTGGGGTCTTCATCCATGGTCCTGTCCAGTTCTTCAATGCCAGTGCCGTTCCCACTCGGAATTCTCTTCTCTCAGATGGGTCCTTGAAGAGGGCTTTAGAAATTTTATACTCTGGGAATAAGATCATTTCTCACCAATAAGGGAACATGCCTGGGGACTTGATTCTGATGATATATACAAAGATAGTTGGTTCTGCTACTCTTTAGCAGGCATACCATCTCAGCACTCTCTCTAGCTGGCCCACTGGGGACTAATCTAATATATGATTCTTCCTCGTTCTTGTCTATCTTTGATAACTGGCCAGTGTCCTTTTGGTGTTTCCTGTTGCCATCTGGGATCACCATGGGAGGTTTTTGTTTGTTTGTTTTTTTATAAATTTATTTAATTTATTTATTTTTGGCTGCCTTGGGTCTTCGTTGCCGCTCGTGGGCTTTCTCTAGTTGGCAGTGAGCGGGGGCTACTGTTTGTCATGGTGCCTGGGCTTCTCACTGTGGTGGCTTCTCTTGTTGCAGAGCACGGGCTGTAGGCTCCAGTAGTTGTGGCGCGTGGGTTTCAGTAGTTGTGGCTCGCAGGCTCTGGAGCAAGGCTCAGTAGTTGTGGCGCACGGGCTTAGTTGCTCCGCGGCATGTGGGATCTTCCCGGACCAGGGCTTGAACCCGTGTCCCCTGCATCGGCAGGCAGATTCTTAACCACTGCGCCACCAGGGAAGCCCACCATGGGAGGTTTTAATGGCCTTTAAAATGCATCTTCACTGTTTCCTATAAACAGCAAGGCTATCAAATCTGCCTAAAATATAACTACTTAAAATACTGCCTGGGGCTTCCCTGGTGGCGTGAGTGAGCCTGGACTTGGGATAATTTATAATTATTTATATAACATAAAGTAAAAATAATTCTTCCTAGGTTTCCAGCAGGAAAACCTATTTGTGCCTCATAGCATTTTATCTGCTCCCAAAGCGTTTTAGTTTTCCAGCTTTATCTCATCTGTGGATACTTTGAATTGGACCATTGCCTCGGATTCTTCTCTCTGCATCTGCTCTAGCTCCTTCACCTGGCTCCTCATTGGCAAACATCTTTTCTTGGTGTTCTCTTCTCCTGGAGATTAACCTAGGACTTCAGTAAATGCCCGCTTGCTCGTGTCTGCTGTGTGATTAACGTGAGGGTGGGCTTATAATGTGAAAGTGGGCTTGTACTGTCTCGATGGCTGACTGGTTTGGGCCCACCTCTGCGAGGCGGGTGGCCAGGCAGACTGTGTTCTCCACTCTTCTGTTCATTTCTCCACTGTGTACAGCCCACTCGGTGTCGACAATAAGAGGAACACACAGCTCTAAGTCAAGCTTCTTGGTGAGCCGAGGCAGCTGGTCTTGTCTTCCAAAAGCATTCTTCTTTTTCTGGATTCATCAGATTGCCTCAACAGTTTTGAGAACCTGGAGTTTGAGGGCATCAACAGCAAGATTTTAATTCCCACTGGGGATTTCACTCAGTCCTAACCTCAGGGAAAGTGGTGGAAGAAGTTCTTCCTAAACTACCGTCCAAACCAGGAAGGTCTCTGGAACGTTTATGTGGGTATTCCTTACCTGCCAGGTCTTGCCCATGGAAGAGTTGGTCACTTCCTAGAATCCCAGGGGATTTATTGATGAAAACATTTTATATCTTTGCCTTTTGGAACTACTGAAAGTCCAGTGATGCCTTAGTATGTATGGTAAGCTCTTTTTAAAACTTCCAGGTACTTCTGAGTTATGAATTTAATCCAAGAATTTTATTAGTACTCACATTTTTATTAGTATCATAAAACCAGCTTAGTAGGTGGATGATTTCCCATGTTCACCTTTCATCACCAGTTTTTACAGGATAGTTTGGGTCCTTTGGAGGACACTCATACAATTGAATAATAATCCTTTACCCTTTTATAGAACTCTCTACCTTTTTTATATTACATTTATCAATATTAAAAAAACTTTTTTTCTTTTACACTTAGCCTCATGCTACTTCTGTGAGCCAAATGAGTAAAAAACACTCTAGTATGTCTTCCGACAAATTAGGTTCCTAAAAATTGAGAGATGCCATTGTTGAACCGTTGAGTCTGCCCATCTTGGAGCAGGGTATGTGGTCTATGACTGGTATGTCAGTGGTCATTGATAAATTCCAAGTTGCTTTAGAACTTTTTCTTTTAGGAAAGGGGAAGTGTTTACATCATTACTGAGAGGTGTGCTGGTGTTCTGAACTTTGACCCCAAAGAAGCCGCTCCCTTGGGGGTGACAGCATGGTAGGCATGGTATAGTCACACTGCAGAGCAGACTGATGGCTTTGAGTAAGGAAGGGCTGCCCAAACTGATCGAGCCTAGGAAACGTGCATTCCTGTTAGAGGAATTACACTTTGTATTTTGGGGGAGGAAATGCTTTGTTTTTTATTTTCTGAGGAGAGCTGCATTTGTGCCTCATAGCATTTTTGACTTAATGGTTTTGCACTATATCTTGGAAGTTTACTGCTGAGTTTTAGTCTCTTGTTAGGATAGAGCTGTGGTTCTCACCCTGTGGGTGGTGGGTCCCCAGGGTCCTGAGCTGCGATTTTAAAGGATTAGAGCATCATTTTGTGCATCAAGCATTACTGGTAGAGAATAAATAACGTCTCCTTTATATACTTACTACCCTTTCCCAAATGTACGTAGAGGGGTAGTCATCAATAATTCACTTAAGTTCATTTAATAATATGATTCCTGGATTCATAGTAGCTTATTTTTTCTTTATGGGTTTGCACAATCAGTGGGTACCAAACGTCCTATTATTGTGTGGGGATTGAGGATTTTTTTTAACATTCAAAAGGGATTCCCATACTCAGAAAAGTTGAGTACAAAAGTACAGAACAACCCTGGCTTTTCAAATCAGCACTGTTTCCAGGGAAGGAACATTTTGGTCCTGGCCGTAGTCACTGTTTCAGTGAGGGTCTCTTCATTTAAGGTGTCCCCAGGAATTTGCTGGATACTTTAGAGCCTGCTTCAGCTTTTTCTTTAGGTCTATTTTGTTCTATTGTGGTAAAATACACATAACATAACATTTACCATGTTAACCATTTTTAAGCGCACAGCTCAGTGGCATTAAGCACATTCACACTGCTGCGCCGCCATCACCACCATCCACCCCTACAACTTTTTCACCTTCCCGAACCGAAACCCTCTGCCCATTAAACAGTAACCCCTCATTCCCTCCAACCTCCCAGCCCATGGCAACCTCTATCCTACTTTCTGTCCCTATGAATTTGGCTGCTCAATATACTCATATAAATGGACTCATACAGTACGTCTCCTTTCCTGACTGGTCTCTCACTTAACGTAATGTCTTTAAGGATTCATGCATGTTGTGGCATGTGTCAGCGTTTCCTTCCTTTTCAAGGCTGATGGGTTCCACTGTATATATATAGACCACATTTTGTTTATCTATTCATCTGTCTTTCGTTGGACACTTGGGTTGCTTCACCTTTTGGCAGTTGTGCATAATGCTGCATGAACATGGATGTACAAGTATCTGTTCAAGTCCCTGCATTAATTGGGTATATACCCAGAAATGGGATTGCCGGATCATGTGGGAATTCTGTGTTTTATTTTTTGAGAAACTGCACTATTTTACATTCCCACCAGCAATGCCCAAAGGTTCCAATTTCTCCACATCTTCACCGGCACTTGTTCTTTTCTTTTCTTTTTTTTCTTCAGCTTTTATAGGCCACAAAGACAACATTTGGTAACCTGCTACCTGATTGTCCTCTGAAATCTGGGCTGCTCCAAGGCTGTCATTCTGTTTCATGGGGGGCAAAGTGGAGAGGCTGTGCTTTGGGCCCTGCCTCCCTCTTAAACTCTCTCCCCTCCTCCACTCTCACCTCCAGCTGTGTCCCTGTGCTTATTCCCACTCTGCTTCCTTAGCTCTGGCCATGTACCAGCGCTGCTAGGAGGGAGGGTGGCTCACCACCAGGCCAACCTGGGCCTCACATGCTGTTGATGCCTGGTTTCCACCTGGCCTTGCTGATGCTCTGAAATCCTTTCTTCACCTCATAATGATTCACTCCCCAGCTCCCCATTTGGGTTGCTCCTTTATACCTCTCCCCAGGTCGACTTCATAAGCAGTTATCAAATAACGCCTTTTGTGTTCTCAGCAGGGTGGGGGCGTGGCCATAAACAAAGACAGCCCCTTCTTCCAAGGAGAAAACAGACATGTATGAAGACCAGTGTCCATAGTGAGACCAGGGCTGGGGCAGGCGGCCTCAGAAGTCACATGGCCTCAGTGCGTAAGCCCTGATCACCAGCCACGTGACCCCGGGCTGTGCCTCAGTTTCCTTACTAGAAAAATGGGGATAAAAAAATAGTAGCTATCTCTTTGGGCACTTAGTTGATGCCTGAGAGCAATGCCTGGCATCCAGTTAGCGCTCAATAAATGTTATTCATTGTTATGATAAGCACATTGTTAGCTTACGAGCCCAGGGGAGGGTCTTGTGAATTCTAGCTTGTGTATTTGACGTCACACACTTTTTCAATGATGGACCTGTTTTGTGTAGCTAATGGATTGTTCTCTTTAAGTAACACATAAGGGCTCTGAAGCTAAGGGATACTCTGCCTTTCTTTTTCCGTTCCCCTCTGGTACCTGCTCAGTGCTAAGTGCTTTAGAGGCATTCAGTAAATAAGTATTGATGGTGAATTTGTTGGAGGGGAAAGAGAAATGAACCAGATTCCTTTTCACACACCCAGGGAGTGTAGGCTCTGCATCCCCCTCCAACAAACCCGACTGAAGAAGAGATGCTTACTGATGCAGGTTTCAGTGCTACCCTTCCTGGAATGGATGTGGAGGTGGGTGGGGCTGGAGAAATGGAGGCAAAAGGGCAGTATCAGACAGAGGGAATCCCATGGGCAGGAGGACGTGGGCCTGGGATAGAGCTCCAATCGTCAGTCATTGCCTTGGGAGGAAAAGATGCACTGACCATGATTCAGCAAAGGAAGAATCCAGAAGCTCTGTTTTCCATCTGAGCAAGCGGGGAGGTTGTGCATTTCATCCTTGACTGCATTTCACTGACTGCAACTGCTTACGCAGACATGTCCATGATATTCCACCACATAGATAGATGCTGGTGAAAGGAAAATCGAAGAACGAAAAAGAATTTATTTTAGCTACATGCTGCTTGCCTCTCAGCTTGCATGTGCTCTTGCTAGGTCTTGAACACACAGACCTGTACATATTTTTCATAAAGCATCAAAGACTTCCAAGGCTTTCTTCCCCAAAGATAAATGGCTCCTGAAATATCAACGAGGGACCCCCCCACCTGGAAGACGGGTTTTGCCGTGCTGGTGTTTAGATACTGCGTTCTTGCCACCATGGTTCCACTTAGACTGAACAATGTCCCTTGGGTTAGTTTTTTTCCATTCCTTGGCAGAAATGAATTTTACTGTAGAAAGCATCAACAATATTTCTACCTGAGCCTGGGGAATGGTTGAAGGGCTCATGTCAGATTATTATTATTAATATTTGGCTGTCTCCCCATCCACACTCCCTCCCTCCCCCAGCTTCCGTCTCACTGCTGAATAGGCACAAATGAATGTGACGGGCATCTCGCATCAGTCACCAGGACAGTCCCTCCTGATTTGATCAATGCTTTGCACTTTAGTTTGAACAATTAGAAACAGGATTCTAGAGCATGCAGTTAAAAAAAAAAAAAAGCAAAGGAATTTATGTATGATTTTAAGGATAGGACACAGAAGCTTCCGTGTGATTTTTTTCAAAATGAATTTTATCAAGGACGGTAACAGAGTTGGCACCAAAACCAACAAGAAAGCAAATATCAACATTTCAAATGAAATGCGTCCCATCTAAGTGCCATATGGTGCTCTGGCAGTGTTATTACCACTTTCTTTTTGGCTTTCATCCTTTTCCTGACGTCGCCGTTTGCTTCTTGTCTCTGCTGCTCTTGAAAAAAGTCTCAGTTGTCCTTAGCCCTTTGACTCTGTATTTCTGGTAGGTGTCTTTCTCTTCTACCTCCCCTTTGGAGGCTTGTCAACCTTTTCCCCAGGGAAGAGGAGGAAGAAGACCTGCCCAGATGGCCGGATAAACATGTGACATCTGCTTTCGGGAGCCTCTACTAGGGGTAGTTGGAAGGTGGATGAGACTGCTTCCTGCCTGAAAAATGGGCATGTTGCTTTCTGTCTCTTTTCTAGTTTTTTAAAAAAATGATCACATGCCTTTAGTTTTAATAATATTTTTAGAAATGTCTTGAGTTCAGATTCTCTCCCATTATTAGGGAAACAACAACAACAACAAAATGAATTCACCAACCAGACTTTGTGAAAAATTCATATGGGTCGAATTTTTAAAAAATGAGTGAAATAGGTGTGGGAGATTCAGAGGTACAAAATTTTGGTTACAAAATAAATGAGTCATGGAGATGAAATGTACGGCATGGGGAACAGAGTCAATAATATTGGAATAACTTTGTACGGTGACAGGTGGTAACTAGACTTACTGTGGTGATCATTTCGTAACATATAGAAATATTGAATCACTATATTGTGCACCTGAAACTGATATAAGTGTTGTAGGTCAACTATGCTTCAACAAAATTATTAAAAAAATTTTTTAAAGCTTTTCACAGTTAACATTCTTTCTTAGAGTAAGATCCTTGATGATCGTGTTTGGGGAGAAATCTCTGCTTTCACAGGGGAAATTCCAAGGGTCTGTGTGTTTGCACCGAGTGCCACCCTCTTTCATCTCCAGATTTTCGCTGTGATATTTATGGTGCTTCAAACACTGTCCCATCTTCCAACTGCTCTCAGCATAAACGTCAGCTCTTCAGGGAGGGTTTTCTGAGTCCTAAATAAGGTCAGCACCTTGCACTCCCATAGCACCTCACATGCCTAGGTAATGTTCATCTCCTTGAATCTGAGTTTCATGTTTGATTCTTGTCACCCCCATCAGCCCTATGAGGACAGGTTTGTCTGCCCGTTCAGCACAGTTTCCAGCGCAGGGCCCAGCACCCACACCTGGGGAAGGAGTGAGTGAGCGTGACTACAATCATACATTTTGATACAGAAAATGCCCTTGAAATCAAAAGTAGTATCGCATGCAAATAAACGTCAGTGGAAAAAAAAACCAAATGGCTTTAACCTTTGAGATGCAATTATTTTGATGAGAGGGCAGTCCAGTAGGGGAGCTGTCCCCTGATAATGCTTTTTGCACATGGACTTTTATCTCATCGAGAGACACCTGTAAGTGTGATCTTACAGAATTCTCAAGTCAACCTCAGATACAATGTACAGTTAACTTTCTTAGTGGTTCTCATCCCTGTAATACCCAACACCCCCTTTTAGAGCAACTATTACTGCCCCTTTACTACATAGAAACAAATTTCATAGGTAGTACAACTTACCTACACACCATTTTCTAGCTACAAGATGAAGGAGGAATAAAAGGAAGGTAATTTATAATAAAATAATCATGTTTTTGTAATAGGTGCTTGGTCATGAATCCCCAGGAGAAGTACTGAAGTAGTGAGACCCTCGCATCTACATGTAGGATGCAGAGGCTGGTCCAGGTGTGTGGTGTCAGTGACTAAGCTGCCACAAGGGACTTTCCTGCCAGTGATGGGGTTTTCCAAGATGGAGAACAGCTCTTGGCAAGGTTCCAACTCGTCAAAATTCAGCCTTCTTGCAATTTATGTTGGAGTCACAGTCTTATAAAATTCAGCCTATATTGAAACTGTGCAAAAAATTGTGTGTGTGTGTGTGTGTGTGTGTGTGTGTGTGTGTGTATGTATACCTAAAAGGGAGTTACATTCTCAGCTCAGGTAATTATACATACACATACATTTTTCTCAGTGGGTTGTTCAGAACTCACAGTAACTTTGGGCTAATCCTCTGCTTCGTGACACTCACTTTTGTATTATAGGATGTCTAAACATTCTTGTCCTCACCTACTATGTGCCAGGAGAGCACAAACACCCTCACAGATTTACCAGTCACCTCCTCAGGTGTTATAAACCAAACGGGGTTATAAAAAAAACTTCCAGGAAGCTCCTGTGTAACTTTCAGGACTATACATGTATAATTTCCTGTAAATGGCCATGTTCAAATGTCAAGACTCTCGCCTTGAGGCAGTTCCTGTGCTGTCAATATTCAATTCAATTCAACAGAAACATCCTGTGTGCATGCGTGTGTATGTCCATTGCCTGGGCCTGTCATATATACTCTTATGAGCAACTTACATTAGGAACTCCTGACACTTTATCTCTTGCTGGATGAATAGTTTTAGTTCCTTCATAGAACAGTTTACCTTAAACAGTTGCTCTCATATTTTCCCCAGGTGCCAAGAAAGAGGGAGCAAGTGTAGAAAAACACACGATGCAGGGCACCTGGGATGCAAAGGTAGGGAGACACACATGCAGGAAGACAGCAGTTTGGGGTGAATTGCAAGGAATAAAGACGGCAGGGAAGAGGACACGGTAACTGACAAGGCAGAGGCTTCCTGCAGGAGGTAATGTCGGAATTGTGTTTTGAGGAATGAACAGGAGTTTTCCAAGCGTAAAAAATGGAAGAACATCCTAACAGATGGAACGACCTTGAAGAAGACACAGAAGCATAGATTGGTGCAGTGTTTGGGCACCAGTAAAGGATCCAGTGCCTTTAGAGAGTAAGATGCAAAAATAACTGGAGTTATAGATGAGATGGGATGGCACACGCTTGCCAACAGTGGGACTCCTCCACAGCTTTGCTCAGGAAGGGGGTTGCCGCATTCTGGAGGGAGGGGAGGTGGCATGGGCAGCAGGCAGGATGCAATTACTGAACTGGAACAAGGCCACGTCCTCACAGCTTCCACTGCCACCTCTGGCAACCGTCCCTGGGATTCTGAAGCCTCAGACAAGGCCTATCTCTCTTACTTTACCACAGGGAATAGCTACTTTTCCTGCTCTCTCTAGTTTTCCCTCAAAGGCATGGCTGTCAACCCCTTCCCAAAAGAAAGAAAGACAAACTGCACAGTTTTCCAGGTCTTCATGTTATTTCTCTGGGGAAATATTGCAGTGTTTGTGAGCACGGTCGACACTTTCTGTCTTTCCCTTTTCTCCTCCTCTCGCTCTCCCTCTCGTTCTCTCCACCTCTCCTCCTTTTCTTTCATTGTAAAGGTTACAAAAGGAATAGATGGTCGTTGTAGAGACTTTGGAAACACAGAAGGGTACAAAGGAGAAAAAAAATCACATGAAAATCTGTTGCCCAAAGAGATCCACCGTTAAGACGCTGATAATTGTACTTTTGAGTCTTTTCTCTTTGCATCTATATGTAGCCTTAATGCCTGTTGCTCCACTGGCACCCCAGCAGGCCCCTCCCAGCTGTCTTTTCTTCTAGTACTTGCAGGGGGTATCACTCATGTGTGCCCACATCTGTCCTGACCACAGCCTGTGTCCTCCCCCATCAACTCCTCCATATTACCAATCTTGCCTCTAACCACAGACCCCTCTTGGCAATGCTCCTGGCCCCCTCCTGCAGGTGGCAGACCCCTCTGCCTTGGTTGGTACTTGCTCCTGCCCTGCTGGCCTGGAAGGAGGCTGGGCCTCCACTCTCCCTATAACCCTTCATTCCAGGAATGGATATAGCCTCTTCTATACCACAGCCGAAACTAGCTGCAATTTTTAAAGAGACTTTTCTGAAGATTTAGGAATGTCAGAGAGATATTACCCAAAGCAGTTAGATCACGTCTGGTTATCTTGGAGTCCAGATGTCTGGCGGTGGCAGGGGACTCTGTGGGGCTATGTCCCTGACCCACCTCCAAGTGGCTGAAGCCAGTTTTACCCTCACCTCTAGGAGTGGCAGTTTAGCTAAATCAAGAGAAACCAACTGTGGCTAAGTTAAGCAAAAAAGAAAAAAAATTTAAATGCTGTTGTGTAACTATCACATCCCTGAGGTGGATGGAGACCTATACTTGGAAGGTACCCAGCCAAGAACAACTACCCATAGAGCTAGACCTGAAAGAAGTCACTGCTCTGTCTGCCTGGCACAGACAGCAGCCAGCCCTGCTGACCCCACTGATTCTGGGCCCTGGATGCTGCTACTGACCACCACTGGGGCTACCAGTCCCGGAACGGAGTCCACATGGTCCATGCTTCTTTCTGCAACACCACTGGTGTGCTCACTGCTGCCTGCCCCCTCCCACTCCCCCCACCCAGCACCTTGGAAGCTCCCATCTGGTCCTACTCAATTCCACCTTGATCAGGGGCAAGTTTCTCCCCTCCGCATCTCTACCCCACTCAGTGTCCAAGTCCCTCAGTCTTTGTTGAAGAGACTTAGGAGGATGCAGGACTCATGAGAGGTGGGCTGTGCACAGGTGGTGAAGCTGGGGGCGCCCACCCTAGGAGAGAGCTCTACAACGAATCCCTTCCTCTCTGCCTCTGGTCCTGCACACTGGGGGTTGTGCTTGGAAGACCCTAGGAAGACTCAGTCCCTTCCTCCCTCCTCCCTTTCCAGGCTGAGTGGCCATTCTGCCCCCTCTCTGTCTCCATCCCTAGCCAAGTCTTATCTAGTCTCTGGGAGATGAAGAAGTGGTTCTGTAAGATGCCTCTGAGAATCATCACCCCTCATTTAGGAATGGCCTTTGGGATGCCAGAGAGAGAAAAGAGAGGGAGGAAAACACAGAAAACCTTCAGATGAACACTTCATGATCCACTCTGCCACATCTGCCCAGTAGTGCCTTGTTCAAAGTCTGACTTACGTCTCTCTGGTTGGGGGAGCCTGGGTTGCATGCTTGTGTCCTTGTAGTAGGGAGGCTGGGAAAGTGAGTAGCTGGCATTCTTCAGCTTCTGTGCTGGGAGGAGGTCTCTGTCTTTCACCAAACAAAAGAAGGGGGTTCAGTTGATGGGTGGACAAAAAGGAATGACTGGTGTCTTCTAAAGTGGTCATGACCTGTGATCTAATTCTATCACAGCATGATAATAGGGTGGTTAGTTGGCCTTCAACAGCATCACGATGGTCATGAACAGCACACTGCAGGCTGTGTGTTACCAGGGTGGGTCCAAGTCCATTTTCTAGTCTGTTTTCAACATGAGGAGAACATCAGGAAGCCTGGATGTCTTTTTACAAAATTGTCTTCGGGGTCTTCACTTTTGGTCTTCTGTGGAGAACGGTTCAAATAAAGCATGCGTCTCTGCTAAACACTTTGCAGGATTGAAGTCATCTAAAACTAGATGAGAATACTTCTAGTTTAAAGAGAATACTTTTCTAAAGAAATTATTACCTGCAGAGACACAACTCCTACCTAAGAGTGGACCACTGTTTACTATTTTATCTTATAGAGCATGTGATGTCCACGCCTGCTATCATTTGCATAGCTAAACAGCCCAGTCATTTCATGAAAGACGAAGGTATACTTTAGTCATTTACATTAAGCTCCATTAAAGGGTTTGTATATAACTTAATTCTCTTAAAAGAAAAAAACATATGCCAATTAACTAACAACTGGGACATTTATTGTGTGTGTTCATTTAGTAATACCAATAGGCTTCTGTCTGGTCATGTCTAATCAAATCCACATTCTAATGAAATCCATTCTAATCAAATTAAAGAACAATGCTACTCTTTAATAATCATGGAAGAATGATAGATGAATAAACATAGATGAATTATGGATTTATTTGCTCACAATGCATACACACTTGGAACTTGGAATGTCCTTGAGGGATTTGTATAAAACTTGAGTAAGATACAAAGAGGACAAGTCTATCAGGATGTTGAGATACCCACTTTGGACGACTCTGCCATGAGGCTATCAATGAAAATTCTGCCAGGAGCAGGAACCAACCAAAAAAGTACATTAAGTCTGAGTTCCTTCACCTCCTTGGCCTCCTTGCAGGGTTGTTTCTCTCCAGCACCAGTCTCCTGCCTCGAACCATTTGCAGTAACCCCCTTTACTACTATGGGTGAATCTTGAGGTATTACATATATATGGGCCATATATATGGGAGAACAGGACAGGCAAACAGTGTCATCAGTTCTTCCTGTTATACTCTCTCATTCAGTGAATTCTTTCCCCTTCATGGCATTTCTCTCAAGCTGTGATGATATACTTGCTTGTGTGATTATTTAATGTTTGTCTTGCCCCGACTAGCTCTGTGAGGCTGGGGGCCATTCTGTTTCTTCTCACCCGTGGATTTAGCCCTGTAACTGATGGAGAGTCATGCCTGATAAATGTTTATTGAATGAAAGCATAGAAAAGTTATAGGATTCAGCTTCACTCACAGCTTGGGAAATATTCTGCTTGAGAAAATCTCTCTGTTCTTGATGCTTCTGTCAAGTTCCCTCAGTGCAGGGCTTCCCAGTGTGAGATTTATTTCTGGGTGACTTTCTATGAAGCTGTGTTCCATTCTTATTTAAACTTCTCTGTTTCCAGTCTAACTCAAAAGTTCAAGCATATCTCTTTCTCTTCTGTTTTCTTTGTTTCTCAAACAGAGAGGTACAAGCCCAGCTGAAAGCCTTCTAATACCTCCAAAAAAAATTTTTTTTAAATAAATTTATTTATTTATTTATTTTTGGCTGTGTTGGGTTTTCATTGCAGTGCGCGGGTGCGTGGGGGGCTAGTTGCGGTGATCCCTAGTTGCGGTGATCCTAGTTGCGGTGATCGGGTGCGGGGGGGCTACTCTTCGTTGTGGTGTGCGGGCGTCTCATTGCGGTGGCTGCTTTTGCTGCGGGGCATGGGCTCTAGGCGCGCGGGCTTCAATAGTTTGGGCACGCGGGCTCTAGAGCACAGGCTCAGTAGTTATGGTGCATGGGCTTAGTTGCTCCGCGGCATGTGGGATCTTCCCGGACCAGGGCTTGAACCCGTGTTCCCTGCATTGGCAGGCGGAGTTTTAACCACTGCACCACCAGGGAAGCCCCTCAAAGGCTTTCTTAATTTTTCTTGCTTCTCATTGCCTTTTTTTTCTCTTGTAGTTCACACATCTTTTCCCTATATGAGTTCTTAATGCTTATTTTATTATTCTTTATAGTTTTATGTGGATGAGCATCCCTATGGGCTTTCATTAAAAATATCTGTCTAAAAAGAAAGAAAGAAGGAAAGAAAGGGTGTAACCATTGGGAAAGGGTTTGCTCTCCACTTCCCCAATAAAACTCAGGAATTTTTACAGAGATTGACTCAATAATATCCAGGTGCTTTTTTAGCTGCTGACCTAAATCTGGCTGATCTTGGGGGCGTTCTTCAAATCTTCCAACAGGCAAGATAAATAAGACCACAGAAAATACATGCTTGTTTGTCACTTATCTTGATTCTTGGACATATAGACAGTCATTCCGGGAAGCCCACCAGAAGCTCACAGATGCCTTCTCTCTGGGCTACTCATACCCAAGGTGAGGGCATTTGAAGGCTTTCTTCTCTCCCATACTTCCTGGGTGCTCTTAGATGCTGGTTCCAGTCAACAGTGACATGGCTAAGAGATGCCAGGAAGGACGAGAAAGAGTGAAGAGCTCCTTGATAAGCCACAGTGGGGCAAGTGAGCCTTTTACTTACCTCGTGTGTTAGGTGGCTGCATTATGATCATTGCTCCCCAACTCCACCCCCACCAAAGCCCCTCCCCCTGCTCCCCCCGCCAGACCCTGGGCAAGGTTCTTGTCTCTCCTAGACAACTCCAGCCAGGACTTGTCTTTCCCAATTCCTTATCTTCTTTTAGGAGAGCATTCTTAGCAGGAGGCCCACTGTAATCTCACTCTTTCTTTTCCCCTTTTGTTACATGTGTTCCTTCCTGGTGAGGGGCCACAATCTAAAGAAGAGAATTTACCTTCCTTTGAAAAGAACTTGCACCACAGTACGTGGTCTGACTTCCTTCCCCCCTTTATAGTGGAGTAATTACTGAGCTATCGCCAAAATTTTTAAAACAAACATGGTAACAGAGTTGAGATGATTGGGGTCTTTGAAAGAACCAAATAAACAGCATTCCCTCTTTCCCACCCAAGGTATGTACCAACTGAGAAATAAGACAAAGGAGATGACAGATCCCAACCTAATGTTACTATGTCCCCTCAACACTGGAGAATTTGGCTTACATTTGTGGAAAAACGGGTTTCCTAGTACAACCTGAGAATTAGACAGGAGATCACAAGGGGGTACTTTTTTTTTTTTTTTGCGGTACGCGGGCCTCTCACTGTTGTGGCCTCTCCCGTTGCGGAGCACAGGCTCTGGACGCGCAGGCTCAGTGGCCATGGCTCACGGGCCCAGCCGCTCCGCGGCATGTGGGATCTTCCCGGACCGGGGCACGAACCCATGTCCCCTGCATCGGCAGGCGGACTCTCAACCACTGCGCCACCAGGGAAGCCCCACAAGGGGGTACTTCTTGAGGGCAGCTTGTTCCCAAAAGGAAGAAGAGAGGAAGAGGCTGAGTTCTCAGTTCTTGCATCAGAGTCAGAGGCTGGAGAGAGGCCTGTGTGTTACAGCGTGTGGAGCCCCATGAACAAGGGAAAAAGCAGCAGGGATGGGAAGGAACACTTTTTCTATTCGGGGGCTCTTGTGTCTTGACTACTGTGGACTGTTTGGCCAATGAACTATGACCTTGAACCCTCGTTAGCAAAGGGAGGGAGAAGAGTGAGTCTACCTTTCAGCTGTCTGTAGCCTAGTTACTGTAGTATTATCATTATATGCTTGTGTGTATGGTGGTGGAGAGGGCATTTTTGGGTGGGAACATTGTTCATGTTGCTGCTGAAATCTGGGTAAAATACATTTAGCATTTGGATAGGTGAGCAGCTGGGTGTGGCATCTGTCAGGATTGCCAGGAGTTATTCTGTTGATGTGGCTCATCAGGAGGTGTCCCCAGCCTCCTCTCCTTACCATGGGCCTGCCTTTCATACCTCAATTAAAGAGAAGGATCATTCCTCAGCCACGGTTACAGCTGGGTGTTTCCTCCATTGGTGTGATCACTTATGTGTTGTTCTGATTTCTGGGACATAGTTTCTGAGTGCTCAGCTAACAAAAGATCCAAACATCTTCTGTTACAGGTGGCACACTTTTGTATTCCACTTACAATAGCTACAAGAATATTCCTTTCTTCTCTACCAGGTGACATTTTTAATCACTGGGATGTCATTAGGCAATAACTTTGCCTTCAATGGTCAGACCAGGGCTGGGCACCATGGACAGCGCCACAAAGACTGTTTTTTGGCCAAAGACTCAGATGTTCCCACCCCGCCCCAGCCAACTAGACTTTGTGTGCATGAGGAAGGAACTTTCTCTCTCTCTTTTTAACTCCTGTGTCCCTTGCAACTAGAACAACCCCTGACATGTAAAAGGTTCTTAATAATTATGTGCTGAATGAATTACCTGGTTGAATTTTAAGTGCAAAAAAATCTTGTGTTCCAATAGAGAATTATCTTCAAAGGTTAAAAGCCACGGAATTTTTGAACAGAAAACTTTCAAAGATTTTAATTAAACTGTTCCCGGAGTGGAACAGCTGAGAATTATGATTATTTCTGGATTTTAATTTTTCTTCATCCCAGATGCACCTATGTTGGCATTTCAGTGATAAAAACAACTTAATTGTATACACCAAAAGCTTTTTCAAAAACTTTGCATGGCCATACCAGCAAAGCACTGAACTGGCCAAAAATCTGTTGGATGCTGCAACGTGGCTCAGAGTCAGATATAACTTTTCTTTCTTTTTCTTTTTTTTTTTTTTTTGGTATAGATACTATCCTGCTTTTGAGTAGGACATTTTCAGTAGGCTCCACAGAGATTTTACTGCACAATTCTTACTAATGTGTGTTTATAGTTTCTCTGCCATGGAGATTATAGGCAAATGGTGTTTAACAGCTCTCCTCACAGTTCATAGAATTGCTGGTACTACACGGCTATTCGTGGTGATGTTGAAACCACTCGTTAGAATTGGACTTTTAAAAAAGAAATCTTTGTGAAAAGCATAATAGTATCAGAAAATAAAGTCAACTCTTTTGTGAGGCAGCTCCTATTATCTTTCCATTTTGAGAACTCATTCTCAGTTCAGTTGTATTACCATGGTGATGTGTTTGCATTTCAACAAAACAAAACTGAACCATAAACTAGAGCTCTGCATGTCTAGCTCCTGTCCTAGGGTTTTTATGACGGTGTCTTTATTATTGAATAAAATCCCCAATGTCTTGGCTAAAACTCACAGCAAATAAACAGTTTCTCAGCCATACACAACAATCTGGATTGCTAACCTCAGAATTCTAAGACATCTCATAAAAGTGAAAAGAAGAATAGATATTAGAGAGGGGTAAAAAATCGAAAAAGAAATAGCCCACAAATGAATAGAAATATACTTGTTCTCTAACATAAGATTGTGGAAGTAAACAGACAGGGAAAGACCACTATCCTTGATGAGAATTGGATGTGTGGCTTAGCCCTCTGAGGTCTGAAACAAGTAAACACTACCCGAATGGTCAGCACACGCCTCCTCTCTCAAAGGAGAGCTCTTAGAGCTGGCTCCCCTGCCTCCTATTTATGAAATGTATTTTGCTCTTTGGAACAATTGCACATAATTTTGACAACTAAAAGAACTGTACAGGAGGTGTGGTTTGAGTTCCTCAAAAATTCCTACAGTTAGTGCCAGTCGGACGTGGGAAATAGTATTGCATGATACCATCTGCATAAGGAGAAGGAAAACCCACATCATCTATTCTAATCCAAAAAGTGTGAAAACAAGATTTGGACAGATATATACAACTATTCTATCACTTCTGCCCAAATATTGTATCAAACCATCTCTTCCCAGATAACAATTTTGTTAGCCTAAAAACACATTAGCTCAGTCAGATCTGGGCTCTCACAAAGCTTTTTGCTAGCTGCTCTGCCTACTGGTAAATAAGCAATGGGATTTTGCCTAGCAACCCCACCATGGAAACACAGCTTGACTCCCTAAGTGGTGGGGGAGTTAGGGGGGCAGTTCAAGGAACCCAAAGGCTGTGCCTTTCAGGGACCCTCTGCAGCTGGTTCCTGACACCGCAACCATTAACGGCAATTCTTGTCAGTTTCAGAAGGATGATGAAAAACTTGGGGGAAATTAATTAAAAGGCAAATAAAAAAGCTTCCAAGATTGTGAGCTGAGACTGTCTGAGAGCTCAGTCCAGAGTCAGCACAAAAGAACCAAGGGAGAATGAGGACTTTTTTCTTATTGAAAAGGAGGTAATTATAGGAGATAATGTATCCAGGAAGGGAAAACCAGCAGTGACCACCTGAAGTTAAACAAAGATTATCTTAAGCCAGATGTGAGGGAACATTTCCTCAATAGCAAAGGGCAACATTAAATCCGGGAATGCCCACATTTAAGGAAAGCCTTGAACTTTTACATCAAAAATGATTGCTAACAGTCATCAAGCATTTAGCAGGCACTGTGCTGAGCCTTTACACACTTATTTAATCTTCCAGACAATCCTATGAGGTGGATCTTCTTACCTCCATTTTTAGAGGAAGAAACTGATGCCAGAAAAATTGAGAAACTTGCCCAAGGTCACTCAGTCATTTAGCAGCGGGGATGGGATGTGTCTCAAGCAGGCTGCCCCTAGACGCCAAGTTCTTAAACACCATTTTACCATAGTAGTGAATGGGTGCAGAGCTAATGAGGATAAGAAGCCCAGAGATCACTGGATGACGTGTTTGTGGTTCCAGCTTGGAAGCTACAGTTTAAAATGTTCAATTAAGGCAACTGTTCTTTTTTTTTTAAGTGTCTAGAGGGCAGCAAAAACATGAGTATTCAGAATAACAGATATTGCCAAAATCTTACACCCATATCTCTTCCTTATATGGTGAAGTATGGGTATACGCAATTTCATACACCTACACACACACATGCATGCAAGACACTTGATTTCGTAAGTCCCTAAAATACTCCGATGACTAAATTCTCCAAGGATTCTCTGAGCATCACCCTAGGATGTCTGGAGGAAGCAGCCCAGGGACATGTTGGTTGGCTTGGGCAGTGAGCAGTGGTGAAACGTTTACCTTGCAGATAAACTCTCCAACAGATAATGCAATTAAGACTCCACCATCTAGCCTTTGTTACACACCTTCCTCTCCTCTACAAGACAAATGCTGTCCAGTGCCATCTTCCCTTCTGCCCACCTCCTGGAGCCTGGGAATGTCTCCAGCTTCCTCCGTACGTGCTGCTCTCTTTTGCCAATCTCAACCTCATTTGGATTGCAGTTGCATTCGCATCCTAATTTCTGACTTAACTAGTGTCTCACAAACATTTAATTCACTTTAATTTCATTATGCATTTGAGGAGACGATTTACTGAGGGGGAAAATGATGTTCCCATTGCCGGCAATTAGATTAACTGAATGATCTATGGTAAAAATCTCCTTTTGGGCTTTGGAGTTTTGTACATGTTTACAAACAAAACTAGGCTAATAATAACTAATTTTCTGGATTCTCAGAGGGGCCTTAACTGCCCCCTCAAAGTTCTATAATATCCTATTTGGAAATTCATGAAATGGGTAAAACATTCCTTGTGGTTCTCAAGTAATTTATCTTGTCACAGTACTTTCATTTGTGGAAAAATGGTATTTTCATATGCAGTTTCAAAAATATCAATAAATTATCTTTTTTTTTTTCTGATGGCTTTTCTGAGGAGATGGGGAGGGAACTATATAAAAGCTTGGATCAATTTATTTTTTCCTGTTCCCACTTTATATACTGAGTACTCTTTTAGGAGTTAGAGAACTTGACTCCTTTTTATAAAGGATTGTATGTCTTTAGCTTTTCCTACAAATATTTAGGGGAATATACTGATCCAGGAACTGGAGTGTAAATAATGCTGATTGAGATTTGTGCAAATAAATATTCTCCACTCTTCCTATCATTTACCTGCCCATTCCATTCTGCCGTATTGAACATACCTGGGACTCAGGACCCCAGGCAGGTGGGACGGATGGTTTTGAGGCTTGATTACAGAGAAGAGCAGCCTCTCCACTCCTTTTCCAGCTCTTTTGTCCCTTGGCGTTTTCCAGGGAAGAGGTGGTACTGATGTTTGTCTCCGTAAGTCAAGGAGGAAGAGGCGAATGAGAGGAAGGGAAACAGAATCATCATCAACCTTCCTATCTTGGAGACCTAGTCATTGCCTTGGCTAGCGTTTCCTGGTCAAGCCGAGTGGTTGATCGTAGAAGAATCTCTCTTGACTATTTCTGTCCTGGGAAACCTGGCTGACGTGACCCTGCTGTGATGAAAGTTTAGGAATTCCTAGACACTGACAAGGTTGCTCAGTGACAAGTTTTTTTTTTTTTTTTTTTTTTTTTTGCGGTACGCGGGCCTCTCACTGTTGTGGCCTCTCCCGTTGTGGAGCCCAGGCTCCGGATGCGCAGGCTCAGCGGCCATGGCTCACGGGCCCAGCTGCTCTGCGGCATGTGGGATCTTCCTGGACCGGGGCACGAACCCGGGTCCCCTGCATCGGCAGGCGGACTCTCAACCACTGCGCCACCAGGGAAGCCCTCGGTGACAAGTTTTTATTCTCAGTCTTCCTTCCGAGAGGGGAAACAGGAAGGCCTATTCTTCACGGAGGTTAGTCTGGTTTCTGTCCTTGGAGGAGCACTCTGGCAACTTTGAATTGGTGAATCCTTGAGTAACTTGAAAGTCGGTTTCCATCGCTGCGCACTGGACTGAGATCATGCCAGAATTCGCATCTTGGCTCTGCCCCTAATTAGCAACATTTTATGCAAGTTCCTTACCCTTGTTGGCTTCTTTCTGCATCTGTAAAATGAGGTGTATGAATGCAAATTTCTCTCTGTACTCTGGAGGTTCTCTGCTAAGTTACCGGAAGGCAATAACTAGAAAATAGATCACATGGTGAGGATTTCCATGACGTAAATGTGTACTTTTGCAGAAACTCAATCTAAGCAATGTACAAAGGTCCAGGCACTCTGGTGTTAAATATATATTTATGATAGCATGTGGCTTTGGTTGAGTAATGGTGCTAGGGTCCCCTGATGACAGTCTGTAAATTATTCAGTTTAGTTGCCATGCCAGTGTTGTCTTGAGTGCCATTCAGTGGGACACCAGTGTGCCTTCAGTCTGTCTCTGGACTCCATGGGCATGATTCTTTGGCTAAACCCCAAGCTAAGTGGGGTTTCTTGCCCAAGGACCCCTAGACCCCCTGAAAACTTCTGAATGTGCATTTCTCTAGGAGAGGGTCCACAGCTTTCATCAGATTCTCACAAAGCTGGCCGTGACCAAAGAGAGGTTCAAAGCCACTGATGTTTTTTTCTCTACCTCTGTCTTCCGAATCCAGGGTGATGGAGCTGACTTGCCTCTCCTTCTTTCTCTTTTGCTGTTCTTTAGAAAAAGCAAGTGAGTCAGACCAAGATCCGGGTCATCTCGACCATCCTGTTCATCTTGGCCGGCTGTGTTGTGTTTGTGACAATCCCTGCTGTCATTTTCAAATACATTGAGGGGTGGACGGCCCTGGAGTCCATTTACTTTGTGGTGGTCACTCTCACCACGGTTGGCTTTGGTGATTTTGTGGCAGGTAAGCACCCTGGGCATCCCAGTTACCAGGGCCCTGGTGGGGAAAATATTCTGCCGGCAGTGCTTTTCCAAACCATGAGAAAAGATGTGGGAGAAGCAAATGAAAAAGGCTCAGCATCACTGCTGCTGTGCCCAGGCTTGTTTCAAGCCCATGGTCCTATGCGATGTAGACAGCAGCGGGCTGCTGCCTTGAAAGGAAGCCAGCCTCTCCCTCCACAGGTTGCAGAGTGTCCTTATCACCATATGAGTTATGAGTGAAATGAATTTCTCATTGGATTTTGGACTTCTGAATTGTATTAAGGCTGCTTGAATCAATTGATAAAGGCTATATTAGCAAGTGGCAAATATGAAACTCTGGAGAAATTAGCATAGAGTATAGTCTGCGGTGATCTGCAGATTAAGCTGCCTGATGCTGAGGTGAGAGCCACTGTCCCTGCAGAAGTTGTCCTGGGCATGTCCGGATGCAAGACTTAAGACTCAGGTGACCTACCAGGAGCTGAAAACTGCCCCAAGGGAATATAATATTATAATGGCTTCTGCATGAATGTATATGGGAGAAATAGCCTTCATTGTAAAAATAAATGCCAATGAACTGTGCTTAAGGAAGCAAAAGAAAACCACCATCAAATGCATCTAGGGACTGGGAGCTTGAAAATTGAGATGAGATCTGACATCTTACGTGGACCACTTTCTGAGCGTGGTAGGAAGGCAGGAATAGAAGGAGGAGGCCATCCTTCTCTTTCCTAATGGAATAGGTCTAGGTGGTCAGAGAGTCGGTCATTTTCTACTTCAAGAAGTGAACACTCTGACCAAGCAACTCTATCATAAGTTATACATTTATAGAGGACAGGGATCTCCTCTCCCAGAATCTGGAAAACAGCAAATTCTGGAGAGGGTGTGAAGGCTGGTCAGCAGGTGCATGGGTGTCTCCAGGTTAATTCTGGAGTGATTTTGTAGCTATTCCAACTGGGAAGAGGAAGACTGAAGTCCACTTTGTAGAAATAGCAGTTTTAACTTTTTCTTCCTTTTTATTGGCTAAGGACTAAGAACTGCAAAGTCAAAGTGATTAAAAATTGTTGACAAAGAGCCCGAGGCCTGGGACCCCACCAGTCTTTCCTTATGCACAGTGCTCAACCATTGTGCAGATCCTCAGCTTGGGCAAGAGGTCACTTGATGCCATTTGGTGAGAGGCCTGAAAAGACACCACACAGAGAAATGAGGAAAGTAAGAGGAACAACTGTCTGGTTAATTCCTTAACATCACGCATAGCTGCACTGTGGGAAAACTCAGCTGAGGTACCAGTCCCAGGTAAACACATGTAACGGCAGCTGCAGTTTAGAGCTATTTCACCAGCATCTTTTTTTTTTTTTTTTTGGTGGTACGCGGGCCTCTCACTGTTGTGGCCCCTCCCGTTGTGGAGCACAGGCTCCGGACGCGCAGGCTCAGCGGCCATGGCTCACGGGCCCAGCCGCTCCGCGACATGTGGGATCCTCCCGGACCGGGGCACGAACCCGCGTCCCCTGCATCGGCAGGCGGACTCCCAAGCACTGCGCCACCAGGGAAGCCCTTCACCAGCATCTTTAAGCTCCCCAGAGCATCATTTGCACTCTGTTGTGCTGCAGAGGCCCCTTGTGCTAACACTGGCCTGTCTGGAGGACTGTCTTCTGGAGGGCATTTATGGTAAACCCTGCTTTCTAACCAAGCGCTCAGTTCCATCTGTCAACCTGTTAATCTGGGGCACAAATAGCACAGCCTTGGGAGTATGAGGTTTAAAAAATTACTTGTGATTTAAATGTATTATTTATCCTTATGAGCCACCATGGGCTGTGACTACAGTAGCACACACCAGCACTTGAGCTGATGTTTACTTACCTGGTAAGGTTGTGACTGCCACTAGCACTGTTTTTCTTAATGATCTTTAACAATGGAAGATTTTAATGGAGCAAATGGGCAAATCTACAGAAAAACACATAGAATTGTTAGAATGTTTTAAAGTCTGTTTTTGTTGTAACTGAGTGAGAGAAAATGGACGTGTTTTCCCCATGGGTTTTTGATAACGGTGGTTGTACATGTAAATATGTGTCCCACAGAGTACCTTTCTTCTTTTTTTCTTTTACTTTTTATTTTATATTGGGGCAGAGTTGATTAACAATGTTGTGTTAGTTTTAGGTGTACAGCAAAGTGATTCAGTTATACGTATACATGTATCTGTTCTTTTTCAAATTCTTTTCCCACTTAGGTTATTACAGAATATTGATCAGGGTCCCCTGTATAGCACTGTTTTAACTCCCTTACTCACCGCAGATTACACAGCCATATTTCCTTTGTCCTGAAGTCTCCGCAGACTCGGGTCTTCTATAATTCACGGTGCTGACTGCAATTGGACCAGGCCCTTCTAAACTGCAGTTTCCAGGGCTAACATAGGCCAATCTGAAGAATGCATGCCTTAGAACACCGGAAGTATGTCACAACCTTTTGGCAATACTTTTAAGAGCAAAAGGGAAGGATGCCCGTCATTTTAAAAGATACATTAACAAGAGTTGATGGTTGCTGTGATTTGACGGGGCATCAATTCAGAAATATCAGTCAGAACATCAGTCACCATGCAGGATCAAGTGCTGGTTTATTTTGTAGCTGACTCACTTTAGGACAGTCTAACAACATTACAAGCATTTTGGACCCTGACTGGGAGCACATACTGAGTTCTGCATTCCAGGCTAGCCGCTGATAAAGGAACAGGCAGCCTTGTTCGCTAGCGCGCCCTAGTGACAGTCTTTTTTGGGTGATGGTGACTTGTGAAGGTAAATATTTATTTTTAGATAGCTCCAAGGAGAAAGCTGCAGAGCTCTCTAGCCTAGCGCAGAGATGAAATGAACCTCGAAACCCACGTAATGTTGCTGAAACTCCAACTGTATCCTAGAGAAAGCTGAGCGGGGAGAGTTGCCTGAAAGGGCAAAACAAGGCAGCTACACCAAACCGAGGGGGGTTTAACCACAGAGCCCTTTAGCAAAATTTGGAATTCTAATTTTAAGAAGTGGCTGTGGCTATGGAAACCTCGTGGGGCGGCGTTGCAAAGTGGGTTTGGTCACCCCGAAAAGAGCCGCAAGCCACAGTCCCTGCCCAGCTGCCTTTGGGAGGTATTCTTGATACCATAAGAGCTCAGTATGGATTCAAGGATGCTAGATGAGGTTACAAACATGCCCCAGTGGGAAAGTCCAGTGATCACTCACCGTGTGGTACCATAATTACCAATCCATGGTTCAAGTTGCTTGTCTTAGAAATGGCCACCTGCCTGCTTCAGGGGGCAACGACATCCCACAGAGTGAGAGCAAGGCTGTGAGTTATTTCGTGGAGCGTCCTTACTTCTTTAGGAGAGGGTGCTGGGCTTGGAATCTCTTTTGCACGGCTACCTTAGGCAGTGCCTGTAGGAGGCCTAGAATAAATAGGCTAATTACTTGGAATAATGACTGCTCCTTTCAGTGGGACAGCAGTCAATGCAGTCAGGCAGCTAGTCAATTTGGTCTGATGGATTTTTACTGTAATCCCTATTTGTAAAGGGGTTGAACTAGCTGGCCTTGAAGGTCCCTCTTCTTTCTAGCACGGTGATTCTAATTGCTCAGTCTAACTGACCCTACGGATTAGCATCATGTGAACACCATCCCTTGGTGAGCACTATTGCTTGGGTCCGAGTCTCGGGAATACCATTAAGTCTAATATTACTTCCGTGCATCTACTCATCTCTTGGTTCATGCATGTGCGCTTAAGAAGGACATGGTCCCAAGAGTTCCCAACCATCCGGGATTATTTAATGATATTTTATTTTTATTAAAGTTAAGGCAATTTAAGAAAAACTTAAAAACTGGGCCTGCTCTGTTGTCCTCTAATTCAAGGCATTCATCGTCAAGCTCAGGTTTAGACTAGGTGGATCAAGTTGGCCACTGAATATTTTTTGTTACGGGTATTATGGTGAGCGGTCAAGATTCAGAGGAAGTTAAGCCACAGGTCAGGCTACTTTAGGGAAGAGACACGTCTTTTCCTGGCCATCCCGCCGATGTCACATTATGGATTACAGCAAGCCTAGTAGCTGTTAGATGGTGATGGACGACATTTCTGCTACACAGACTGGGATATGTTTGCTCTGCGAAGACTATATGCTAGATCCTGGTTAAAGTAACATTTGGTTGTTTTCAGGGGGAAACGCTGGCATCAATTACCGGGAGTGGTATAAGCCCCTAGTGTGGTTTTGGATCCTTGTTGGCCTTGCCTACTTTGCAGCTGTCCTCAGTATGATCGGAGATTGGCTACGGGTTCTGTCCAAAAAGACAAAAGAAGAGGTAGGACCCCTTTCCAGATTCTATGAATGTTCCTGAGATCAGATAGGCTCGTGTTAAGAATTACCTATCTCTATTCTATGGGCTAGACTGTGTCCTACTAAACGGAGGGCTTCTAGGTTTCCTCGTTTTGAATCCTTGAATTGTTTTAAACGCCAGGCTAAATGGAATAGCAGTTATTTCTGGATCCTTTTTTGGCAGGTGCGAGAATCTGATGACCCACCAGCCCACAGCTCCTGGAAAGACTAGTAAACAACAACTTATTCTTAAAAAAAGAAATGAAAAGAAAAACAAACAAACATAGCAGAGGTAGATTACATTTGAGGGAGGTGTGCAGTTGTCCCCAATCAGCAAATATGTGAATTTTTCTCAATTCCATATGAGACTGAAGTTATTGAACTGTGGCTGGCCGTGGGGAAGTGAACTCAAGGGGTCCCTTTCACTTATGGCCCCTCTTGGTTATCAGATCTGTAGAAACAAGTATATCTCTGTAGCCAGGGGCACACAGTCTTTCCTTCCTCAAATAAATGTGCATGGAAACTTACACAGAGGCAAGAAAAGGAAGGCATAAGGAGGAAAGGTAGATTTTGTTTTTTTAAAAAAATGTCCACGTAGTTCATCTGGAAAGAGAGGAAAAGAAATAAGAAAGAGGGAGGGCAAAGTAAAGAGAAGGAATGTGCTAAAGAAAGGAAAGGAGATAAAACCCAAAGAAACACAAAGAGGGGCAGCCTCTTTAAGGGTGACTGTTCCCTTCCCAGAACGCGGTCATTTGATGTGGAAGGCCCCAGGAGAGCGTTGTTGAATGGAGACGTCTCCCAGATCACTCCTGGGGGCAATGCTTTAATTTTCCTGGCTTGCATAAGCCATGTCAATGCACTCTCCAGTCCGAGTCCCCATATAGCTAACTGGCCTGCTGAAAATCAGCTATAACGAAAGAGAAAGCCACAACATAAATACTGACGTTCCTCAATCCAAAAGTCCGAGTTACTCATCTGTACAGGAAAGCATGAGACTTTAACTAATAGCCCTGCTGAAAAAGAGCCCAGAGATTTGGGATTGATCCTCATGCAAAACTTCACTCTAAGGAAGTGTGTTCTGTGGGCTTTGGCAGAACACGCCCCCTTCCTGCACCTTGACCCTGGAAGTGTGGTTACCATGTGCCCTGGAGGGTCTTCTTAAACCAGGGTTAGCACAAGGCCATAGCACGGCCCAGATATAGGGTGATCACCTTGACCAGTGTGCCCAGGACTGAGGACTTTCCCTTTTAAAAGCGTGACATTCCCAGGCTAACTGGGACAGGTGGGTCACCTTTCCCAGATAGAGATGGATCTTGGAGGGACAGGGAAGGGCAGAGGACCTGCTGAACACCTGCTTTGTGTCTGCTGAACGTGCTAGATGCATGCCTGCCTCACGTAACAGGAAAAACCCCGTGAGCTAGGCACGACCGCCCGGGAGTTATGCTGGAGGAACGAGGCCAGACGATTAAAAAGGGGGCGGAAACAACGGGAACTCGGGCCTGTCCGACTCCAAACATTGATCTCTGCCCCAGAATGCCAAACGCCTCTCCTCCTTCAGTCACGGTCTCCAGATCTCAAGCTTCCATCGGGTTCCCCAGCAGGTGTGCCTTCCCGAGCCACGTTAGACCCGAGCCATTCGGAGGTGGGTGTCTAGGCGGCAGGAAGGGCGAGGGCAGAGGTAGCATCCCGGCCCTCCCGCTGGGCGATGCTGGGGGGCCCGCCGCGGCCTCCTTCCCGCGGGGACACCCGAGGGCTGCGCGCCTGGGGCGGAACGCCGAGGCGGAGGAGGATGCCTCAGCGCGTGGCTGTTTTCCCGTCTCTCCGCCAGGTGGGTGAAATCAAGGCGCACGCGGCCGAGTGGAAGGCCAACGTGACGGCGGAGTTCCGGGAGACGCGGCGGCGGCTGAGCGTGGAGATCCACGACAAGCTGCAGCGGGCGGCCACCCTCCGCAGCATGGAGCGCCGGCGCCTGGGCCTGGACCAGAGGGCACACTCGCTCGACATGCTCTCCCCCGAGAAGCGCTCCGTCTTCGCCGCGCTGGACGCGGGCCGCTTCAAGGCCTCGTCCCAGGACAGCATCAACAACCGGCCCAACAACCTGCGCCTGCAGGGCTCCGAGCAGCTCAACAAACACGGGCAGGGAGCCTCTGAGGACAACATAATCAACAAGTTAGGGTCCGCCTCCAGGCTCACCAAGAGGAAGAACAAGGACATCAGAAAGACCTTGCCCGAGGATGTTCAGAAGATCTACAGGACCTTCCGGAATTACTCCCTGGATGAGGAGAAGAGAGAGGAGGAGGCGGAAAAGGTGTGTAACCCGGACCACTCGAGCACGGCCGTGTTGACTGACTGCATCCAGCCGCAGGCCGAGATGGAGAATGGCGTGGCCCCCACGGACACCAAAGACCAGGAGCGCGAGAACAACGCGTTACTTGAAGGCAGAAACTAAACGGTAAGGACATTGGACTTGACCCAGCGTTGTGGGTTTTGTTTGTTTGTTTGTTTTTTAATTCACCCTGAGACACGTGCCTTAAACAAGACTTCTCGTTAGTCCGAAATTACATAGCATCGAAGAATATATTTCACTGTGCCATAAACGACTGAGAAAGCTTGCTCTGCCCAAAGGAATCAAAGAACAAGGACTTCACTTTCCATCTCGACCGCAGGACACCCAGGGAGCCTTCGCAGGCATAGGAGGTCACGGCCGCAGAGGTCAAGGGCACGTCCAGGCGATGCTGTGCCCCAGTGAAGCGCCGCCCCGCTCTGGCGGGTAGAAAAGGGCAGCTATTCCTTAGACCAGCCGTCTGAAAGGAACAGGTGTGTCTTTTAAATGGAGTCATTTCCTGAACCTACCGTTAGTGATATGTGCGCACACAGAAGGGGACTGGATTGGGGGGTGAAGTGGTACTTGTAACTTGGGTTAGAGTGGACATTTCAGAATGTTGCTCTGAGCTCCAATTTTGATACAAACGGTTCAGTGCATACCTAGCCTTTCTAAGCTCCAAATGAATGTCCTTGGGACCGGAGAGCACCTGGAATTTGTTGGAAGCAGATCAGAGCGCACATATTAAAAGGTGCAATTGCTTTCCTCATTACAAAAGAAAAAAAAATCACAAACATATCACACTGTGGATATTACCTTAACCAATGGCAGAAGCCTACTGAATTTTGTCTTTCTCACAGGGGCAGGTAGTCCCAAAGAACTTGCAAGCATTGGTGAAAACCCAGCCTCAGCCGCTGCATGGTTACAGGCAAAAATCATGCATTTTCCTCAGTGGGTGCAACGGTGAAAATAAACTGGCTTTTGAAATGTTCATGTTCACTTTTCCAGTGGAACTTCTGTTACAATTTGTTTTGATAAGAGGGGGAAAAATACCAAAACTATTGCCTTGCACGATGCCGGTGGCTTGCTGTTCTGTCTAGCTGATCCTAAATTTTTATAGACATCCTGCATGTCTGAGACACACCAAGGAGGACCATGGCATCATTCCATCTCAGGGCTTCTTGTCCCTTTGGGTGTCTTAGGGTAGACATAGTGACCCGAGGCCCAATCTTGCTATCTGCAAACAAAAGGAAAATTAATCCCTCAACCAACCCTTGTACAAGGAGATTGAATTGTTTTCATTGCTTGCAGCTTAAGTGCCATTATTGCCATTTAAAAAAAATAATACTTAAAAGAAGTATTTGAAAGATTTCACTTTCCTGTGTGGGTGTTCCTTTATTCCGAAAGCATCACTTATTTTCCTTTGCTCCTTTCTCTCCTCACACCTGCTAGTCACTAAAATTGGAACACCACTGGGATTGATTGTTTCTAGGCAAAGAGTAACCAACAAGTGGTGATAATTATGATTGTTCCATGAGGTTACAACATCCAGTGAAGGAAAGGGGGGAGTGGCTAGTCATAGGTTTGGAGAGGAAGATTCTAAGTGAATTTTTATCAGAAAGGGAAAAACACGTACTAGGCCAACCATCCTGTGTGCGCCTCAGCCTTTTTCAGAGTTGGCTGGCCGTTATGCGGGTTCAAACTTAGTTATTTGTGCCACACACTTAAGCATTTGGACCTGGCAACACTGGGAAGTTGCTGGTTATGGACCTCCCAGGCTCGGTGCCACTGTTTGCAGATGTCACATAACTAATACAGAGAGGAGATTTATCACAAGATCACAGGACCAGCAGAGACTTCCAGAAACCATCTAATGCTTTCTGGGCTTTCATGGAAAATTATACCCACCACATCCTTGACTACTGGAACCATGGCAGACCTCTTCCTGCCCATTTCCCCCAAATGCACAGCTCTCCCTTGTCTAGAGCACATGTAGCCTTCCGGCCCCCGCCCCCCAATTTTAGGCTCTACTTAAAGTTTTGGCATTGCTTTTGGAAAGGAGCCAAATAAGAATCAAGTTTGATGAGACCCCTCCTGTCCGAGGTCGGTTTCGGTTAACGCCTCCACGGGGCTGTGGCTCACTGGTGACATCCTGTGTCCACATAGTAATAAATAGACACTTGGAAAACAATGTATATGCGGGTGTGGGTGTTGGTTCTTCCTATGGGAATCATTCCAGCCTGACATAAAATGTGTTTTAAGAAATTGGTAGATAACTGGGACTTTTCTTATTCTGTCAAGTTAAAAGCTTCCTGATTAAACTGTCCAAGGATCTCATTCATTTGGGTTTCCACCCTCTGTTACTTGGTACCTTCTTTATAATAGTGGGTTAAAATTCTAGACCCTATAGGCAGATCTAGCCAAGCGGCTTCCCTGTCTTGTATCCAGTGGCTTCCATGGGCCAGGTTCTAGATGAGGTACTTTATGGGCATGGGCTCACTGAAACCTCCCAGCAATACTCTCTGGAAAGTGTTTGGAAACCCATTATACAGTTGAAGACACAGAGGCTCAGGGAAGCTAAGTGAGTAACTTACCTAAGATCGCACAGCAAGAAGGTGGTGGAGCTGGTATTCAAAGTCTATCTGACCAAAGTCTGCTTTTGACTTTGCTACAGCGTCCGTGTCATGCACCCTTGTGAGTGTGAGTGAGCATGTGTTTGTGTGTGTGTGTGTGTGTGAATGTGTGTCTTTCTAGTTTCAAGGACACAGCATACAGAGGTGGGGAGAAGATCTTTACTGCCAAGACAGTATGAGGTCTTTGTGTAAACATGGCCTAACGAGTTGCCCTTGCAGACGCTGATTGGACATTATTTTGGTTTTAGTTTTGGGAATGCTCTAGGTGGCATCCTTTCTGTATTGTTAAAAATGCCCTTTGAAAGCACGCTTTTGCACTTTACTTGCTTATCCTGCAGGAACTCGGCCTACAGCTGGAATAAAACAATTCAAAGCTCTAAGCTGCACACTTTACCAAACAGAACAGGCGTTGGTGTGTGTGTAAATGCTCGTCCAGATGAGTCAGATCCCAGTAATATGGAGGGATCGAAAATAGCCCTTGCCTGGGAGTTCCGCAAGTACAGATGGGGCCGAGGCCCTGATGAATAAAGTCGAAGAAGAGCCCACCCTTTGTGGAGATTGACCCATTAGCTCTGTGGACAGAGTGTTTGACAAGCTATAACGTACTCACCAGAGGAGAAGCTGAGACTTCACTTCGTGTGTACAAGCTAAGATTTGGGGGGAGGCCAGTTGTTTTGGAGTTGCTTGAAAGTTACCTTTTTAAGATGGGACCAAGTAACACGTAGAATTTGCGTGGATAAGGCAAAGCTGCTACAAATTCTACATACGCATCGGCACAGCCCCGTCCTTCCAACCTGCATTCCCCACCCCACCGTCAACCTGGGGAAAACGTTTTGATTTTGCACATGGATAGAGCACAGGGGCAGTAACTTCAGTGCGCAGTGTCCCTTGTTTCTCCTGGTAATTGGGTATTGAATTTCTCCTCCACATGGATGGTGAGAACCAAGGGACAATTTGGAGAGACTTCAGCTCAACACTCAGTCCTAATCCAATAGTGACTCTAGGACTTTATCACTTTTGGGGAAGGGCCTTACGTGTGTGTAGGTACAGGTGTCCCCGACCTACAGCTAAGGTGACTGGGACTGTTTGTCTGTGCTCCCCAGTCCCAGACTGTTATCTTGGGCCCCTCAGGCCCCTTGCCTATATCTCTGTTACCTCATCAGCACATCAAGGGAGTGGAACACAGCTAAGCGTTAAGGTCCCTTTTAGTTCTGCAGTTCTCTGACCAAACACTCCCTGGTCCATGAGTTAATTACATTGATTAAGAACATTACTACCTGGGTTTGTAAACACTGACTAACGGGCCCCACTCATTTTAGGCGAAGATGAGAGCTTAGTCTCTTGCCCTCTGGGATTTGTTTTCTTGGTGATTGATGGAGACCAGATGTATTTGGGAGCCTGGTATCCACATGAGGTCCGTGCCCTGTGTAGACTCACTCTGTCACCTTACAAGCACACTGTCACCTAGGGGACTCATGCCATGTGGGCATTTTTTGCATGGTGTTAAGACTGAAGAATTTTAAGCTGTTTTTATTTGCAGTCAGTTGTAGTAAAGTTTACCTTTGATTACTTTATGAATTCATATACTATAGACAGACGTTTCTTACTCAGACGCCTACACACACACACACACACACACACACACACACACACACACACACACAGAGGAAATGGCTCCTTTGGGTTCTGTGAGGACTGTTCCATGTTGAAAGTCCTAGTTGTACTAGATGTTAGCAAACCACCCTCGCCTCCCTCTGAGATGATGCTTTGAGGCTGAGTCGATTGTCGATGCTGCTCATATATTTGTATGCTTAGTTTTGGGGGTTAGTGAGAATGTGGCCAGAATTTGGGTAGGGCAGATTTTTACTCACTATATTGGGTAAGAATGTCGACCATTCCAATGTGTACTGTGGTTTCTGAACCATAGGAAAGGCATAGGAAAACAAACAAACATGCAGAGGCTCTCTAAAAAAAAAAAAAACATAAGAAAAGCCAGTCCTGCATTTCATGTCTCTGCTTCCTGCATCCTGCTGATGTCTTAAGGGGGGAGGCTGATATACTTTCTCACAGTTATGATGCAACTGTGTGCAGACAGTGGCTGCGTGAGCAGAGGGAACTCTTGGTGGTAGAGTGTAAAAGCTAGTAATGGCCTTGGAAAATACAGATGGCAACTCTGTGAAACACAGGTGACTTTAATTTGGCTTTGTGGGTGCTGTGAATTCTGCGTATGGAAACACTGGAATAGCATGCTGATTCCAGGGCTGTAAATAAAGTCCCAGCCTCTGTCCTTGCATGAGGAACCAGCTGCTTTGTACTTACTTCACCACCCCACCCACAGGCCATGGAAACCTCAGTCCTCCCAGGGCGGTCCCCAAGTCATGTGACATCGGTGCAGTGGCAATGAGGAGAAATAAGAGGTGTCTCTGATTTTACCGAACGTGATCGTTTTCACAGGTGCCTAAGAGATTTGGAATCTTTCTGTTCTCAGTTCTTAAGTGAAAAATCTCAAATAGTTCCCTGTGCATTACGAAAAAACCAAAAAACTCCTTGACAGCATTCCCACTCCATCTCTACAGCGGTCTTGCGCTGTCCAGGACAACCGGGAAGCCTCCACTCTGCCATCAGGGCTTGAGGTGAGAACGTGCAGGGGTGCCTAGAAGCGATATGCAAACCCACCCACATGCCAGCCTCTGGTCTCTCACCCATCCCAGAGTCATAGGCAGGGGACCCTGTGACAACAATGAACCCACGTGTGGAGGTGTTTTACCTAATTTTCTCTCTGTAGGATTTCATGGTGCTTTAAAAAAAAAAAAAAAGGCATTTTACAGAAAATAATGCAGGGTGGGGGGAGGAGGGAATTTCGTAATGTTCTTAGGAAAAGTACAAAAGCAACTTTGCTTGTAACATTTCAATAAGCTGTGCTGCTATTGTCTTTATTTGATGATGTAATTTTTTTTTCAATGATGGAGAAAACTGCAACAAAGACCTTCTGGAAGATCCAATCCGATGTCTCTCCTGTTTTCCTTTCTTTTGTGGGCCAAACGTGGTTCAGAGTGGCTGGGTTGGGAGCTATACTCAGGACCGCAGGTCGTCTGGGGCATGCCTGGCTGGCATTCATTGGGGCAGAGCTGATGGAAACTCGCTGTCTTGCGGGCAGGGGAGCCCACAGCAACCCAAGAAGAGGAATCTTAACCCAGTATGGTTACTGTGCATTTACTTTCACCTCCCTCTTTTTATCTGGTCCTGATTGCATGTTGCTGGGGGTCGGACAGCATGTCACACTTTCTAGGTGAAACACTGAATTTGGATATTGTGACAAGTCTGCCAGTATAAAATGGACAACTCCTTGGGTGCCAACACTTCAAGCTGTATCTGATTTTGCCCTTGCTATGTGTCCACCAAGCATGGGCTTGTCATGATGGGTAGAGATAAAATGCCCACCATTTCTGAGCACCTGTTACCTACCAGGTACTCTGCTAGGCAGTTTACAAACATGCCATTGGGTCTTCCAAACGAAACAAGTTGGGTTTCTTCATTTTGTAGATGCAGACTTTGAGGCTCAGAGAGAATAAGACACTTCGAACCCAAGTGAGTCAGCTCCAAACCTGAGTTTCTTTCACCAGATCACGCAGCTGTGAGGGACGTGTGCTTTGAGCACTTTTCCAGTAAAGGTGATGTGGCTCTTTCTGACTTGTCTGCAATGTCTCTCTCATCCTGTTTGTGAGAGAGGCGTGCCATGAGGTCAAAGGTGAGTTCCCAGCTGCAGGACTAAGCAAGGCCAAGTGGCTGCCACAGTAACCAAAGCCAAGAACTGCACCAGGCTAACCCAGTGCGACAACTGGTCATGGGTGGGCAGGGACGGATCCGTTTCATATTTTTATTGTTTTCATGGGCTTCATTTTCATGGGCCTGGGGCATGGTGCATGGTGCGTAGTAGGAATTCAAAATGATCTTTCCAAAATACAAATTGATCTGTGGCTCTCCTTGGCCCTCAGGATAAAACCCCAAAGCTCTGGTCTATCCCAAGCCCTGCGTGTATTTCTGCCTCTTTGCACACCAGTCTCTGCCACCACAATTTTGGATTACTTGCAAGCTCCCCAATGGTCCATGCTTTATTTTTCTGTTGCCAGGTCTTCGCACATGCTGTCCCTTTTGGAAGTCCTCCTCATTTATGTGCCACCTTCCCCGTCCCACCACCACCTTCAAATCTTTCAGTACTGAGCTGAAGAGGTACCTGTGGGGAATCTTCCCTCACTCGTCCCCTTCCCCTCAGAGTGAGTTAGCTGCCTTCAACACAGTGGGCTCCCCTCAACTCGAGCATCTGCTATACTGGATTTAACAGCTGATTTCCTTGTCTGTCTGGTGCAGATGATAAGCTCCTCAGGACAGGAACTCAGCCTCTCATTTTCATTCCCAGCACTGAGCACTACCTGATACAATAGAGACACTCGAATTATTGGTGGAATAATTTTAGTACCCTTCATGATAGCACATTTGCATCCTTCAAGGCAGATTTAATTTTTTCGTGAATTGGAAATCATTTGGAGCCAAGACTGGTGGAATAAGTGATTTATCCAATTCTTGAGTATCATCTTGGTCAAAATCAAGTTTGCCGGGCTTCCCTGGTGGCGCAGTGGTTGAGAGTCCGCCTGCCGATGCCGGGGACATGGGTTCGTTCCCCGGTCTGGGAGGATCCCGCATGCCGCGGAGCGGCTGGGCCCGTGAGTCATGGCCGCTGAGCCTGCGCGTCCGTCCGGAGCCTTGCTCCGCAACGGGAGAGGTCACAACAGTGAGAGGCCCGCGTACCGCAAAAAAAAAAACCCAAAACAAAACAAACAACAACAACAAATCAAGTTCGCCTACAAAGTAATGAATTTGATTTGTATTTGGGGTTTACAAAGGACTCCAAAATTTTAATCACAGTGATATTAAAATAACTAGACTCTAAAGGTGACTGCTTTGATGGATAGCTCTCATATAGATGTACAGATGATGGAATATTTATTTAAAAACCAATCTTATTACTAGAGATACAGTTTGAATGTCTATGACCTTAGGCAATATGAAATTATGTTTTGTGGGGATGTCAAATATATGACAAATGTGCCACCACTCCTTACACCTATGCCCAAGGCAGGTACTTTCATCAATTGTAGAATACCTTCCCTATTAATCCACGTGCATTCTCAGAATCCATTTTAAGACCTTACTCAAGGTTAGCAGTTCTCAAAGTATTGCCCAGTGACCTTCTTACATCCCTGGGATTCTCTCATAGTATCCATGAGGCCAGAACTATTTTCAGAATAATACTAAGGCATCATTCACCCACACTGTCTCATGAGGGTACAGCATTTAGAATTGAGTAGCATTAGTCACTCTGAGAACAGGGGCAGGATAACTAGATACCTTTGTTGAAGATTAAGAATTTTCCAAAATGATAGTAAATGGACTTGCATTTCTTAGAGAACCCCAAAGTACCTAGATATGATATTTTTATTGGAAAGGGCTTCCTGCTTGGCCTCATAGGAATGGATCATAGCAATAGCCATAAAAGAGTATTCTTCTGGCCCTGCCCTGCTGCCTGGTGGGGTTCCAGCCCCTCAAATTCCTCTCCAGTTAGCCCTGAGAATCCCAGAGAGGTCTCATGGTTGCTCTATTTCTTGGCCACTGTGCTGTGGGGATCAGTTTTCTGGAAAACTCCTTGCGCCTCCTGGACTGGACTACATGGCCTTCCAGTGATTCCCTGGTATCAACCGTCACCCCATTTGTGTCATTGTCTATCTTCCCCACATCGAGGGCTCCTAGAGGGAGACCTCTCTCCCTCTTTGTTTTCATGGGCCCATCACAGTGCCAGGAACGCGGTAGGAGATCAAAAGATATTTGTTGGATAAACAGCAAATCCAAAACCACGGTGTTGCATAAGGGCCTCTGAGGAAGATAGGAGCAGAGGAGCGGAGCCCAAATCTGGGGTGAGCTGGAGGGGAGGTTGGAAGGATGCAGTGTGTGAGGGGAGCCCAGGGCAGAGGGTAGTGGTCCAGGTAAATGGAAAGTATCTGGGAAGACATCTAGAGACAGCATACTGACCCCCAATGGCAACTTTTACCTCGTCACTTCTATGAATTTACATCAACCTCAGGAATAAGAGTGGTGCGCACACACCCTGAACACAAAACTATTCAGTCTTAAGATGCCAGTGCATACGTGGCTGTGTGAATTTGAGATGGCACACAAGCCAACACTCATTTGCCTTTATTTGTTGCCTTTATGTATGACTTGTTCTAGGAAATAAATTTAAAAATACATTACAAGAATCTAAAACTAAAAAAAAATTTTTTGAAATGTTTTGCATAACCCATTTGAAAGAGTTAACGTTTAGTAAATGAATTTTAAATGTCATTTAAGGATTCATCACTTGGAATCATTCAGGATAAATACAGATTTTTTTTCCTCACTTGGAATACGATAACTTTAAAATGTTTTCCAGTATCTGTTATCTACAAACTGCCTATATGAATGACTCAAAATTGAATCATTTACAGACACCTGAGGCAAAGAACAAGTGCAAAGCCTCAGTAAGACAGAAATTTGTTTTGAAATGAAGAACCTCGGAGAACTCCAACATTCTGGAATCAACAGCATAAGCTGCAAATGTATGAAATAGAAATACACATAATGCTAGCATAATCTATGGTTCTAGGTTTCAACATTTTATGTAGAACAGTAATCTGTGCCGTAAACAACATTCTGTAGTCGTCTGATTCCATAGAAAGAAGAAAAGTAATGGGACATTCCTTTCTTTCCATGAGTGAATGTGAATTTGAAACAATTTCTCCACTGAATTATTGCTGAGAGGGGAAAAAAAAGAAGAAATAGCTAATGGTGATGGTAATTGGTTAAGACTGTACAAGCCATCCATCCATCCATCCATTCATCCATTCATTTAACAAATACTTATGGAGCCCCACTCTGTGTGAGGGCCTGGGAGAGTGACAGGGCGTGGCAAAGCCTTGATCCCTGCCCTCAAGGATCTCGTGTTGTAGTTAGGTAGTGCTGTGCAATGTGCACTGGAGCCGTAAAACCCTGCAATCTGGTTGGAGGAAGAACCGTAATAGGACTGTATGTGATTCTGTTCAAAAATACAAGAAATTATCACAAAAGTGCTAGGAATTCAGAGAGCGTGAGCATTGGTATGCACCGTGACAATCAAAGCAGGCTTCCTGTAAGAGTTGGCATCTTAAAGAAGGCATACATAGTAGGACTGGTTAGGGAACAGGGGAACGTGAATGACTCCCAATCAGAATTCTGCATAATAATATTTGAGATTGATCCATTTGTCCTGAGGATATCACAAATGAATCTTCACTGGGGATTACTTTGCTGTAAGACATTTTCTGAAATAAATCACAAACTCTGAACCAAACTTAAAAGATGAACAGAAGATAAGCTCTACCCTTCACTGATCGCAACAGGAATTGTAACTCCTTCTGAAAGCAAGTGTGACTGAGGAAGACACAGTATAGCAGCTTCTCTCTCTCCTCCCTGTGTTTCCCCCTTCCTCTTTTCTCACATCAAGCAGCTCCCAGGTTCTGGCTTCATTTCCTCAAGGGAGGAATACAATGGCAACAGGATTCCTTGCTTCTTTGTTTCAAAAGCCGGGCACACAGGAGGATTTCATTTAACAGGAAGCACAGTGACTTGGAATGCAGGGCTGGGAAAGAGGCTTCCCCACGTCAGAAGACATTTCCTTACGATGGGGACAGAGCAGAGAGAAGTCTGGGGTCCCACACAGAGGGCATGGGACATGGCACGATGGGCTTCAGCAGAGGAGCCCCGGGGCAGCCCTGCGGGAAGGGCCGGGGGCGCTCTGGGCAGGTGCAGGGTCCCAGGATCCCAGCCCAAACCATCAACCCAAGTAGAAATTTCCTATATTCCTGGTAGGACGGATGTTGAAATTGAAATGATAATGATTTACAGAAAATAAAGGGCTTCACTGTTTCTTGCACACCTAAACATTTTTTCCTGTCCTAAATGAATCTTCTTGTTGTGAACCTGTATCATCTCGTTTCTAAGGCAGGAACAGAAGAGTTGTGGAAGATTCCGATGCTAGAAACACTTTGTATCTGGGCAGTGCCTCAGACTGGATAATCCCTTTTTTGAGAATAGGATGGGGAAGGCTGTTTCCTGTAACTAGAGGCAAAGAACACCCTCAGCTGAGCTCCTGTTTTCTATCTCCTTCCGGCCTTGGTGGGTAGGAGGGTGGTGCTGAGCAGAGTTTGTCTCCCCCCTCAGGGAAAAAGGAGGGGCGACGGGGACCGAAATGGGGGTCCCCTGTGGGGAGAGAGGGATCCAGACAACCCTATGGCCAAACCAGGTCACAGAACTGAACTCCAGACATACTCAGGCGCATGTATTCTACCCATCCACCCAGCATATTCTATACCCGCCCCTGGGCTGTCTCTCTTTACCAGCTCAGCACGGTGGGATCTGGGACCCAGGACCAATTTCCAGCTAACTTGAGGGAGGACTTATTCCAGAAAATAGGCATGTGTGTGTGTCGAGGGGAGGAGTGGGACCTTCGCCACCTCCCCCTCCCCTCTCCCCCTCTCCTTCCCAGGCCTTAAGGAGCCCCTAGAGGGAAGAACTTTATCCCCCAAAGTTGACTGCAGGTTATGAATGAGGCTGGATGATTATTCTGCCGTATAAACATTTTTCTCTCTCCTTAAATTTTCCTCTTTCCTTTCTTCAGTCTGCCCTCTGCATACGCCACCCCCTGCACCTCCTGCCCCAATTCAGGCAAGAGAAGGATGTGACTGGATGGAAAGCAGAAAGAGCCTAGCATTTCTCTGCTTTTTTTATTTTCTCACAAGTCTGAATCCTTAGGGGATAACTAACAGAATAATGAAAACTGGTAAAGAGGGAAAGGTATGGAGACCCAGGCAAAAATGTGTCCCAGAAGCAAAGAGACAAAATAATTTTTTTTATTCTGGAAAAAATACTCCTGCGGCCTGGGGAAAGAAGAGTGAAAAAAGGAAAAAGGAGAGTGGCAAGACCTGGAGGGGGGTGCTTGCAAAGTGTACCTGGGTTGTGGGACCAGAGCTCTGCTTCCCAGCGGGGGTGTGGGTTCTGCACGGGGTGGGACAAAGGGAGACATTCCAGGGTGTCTAGGTACAGGGTGAGGGGTGAGAACCAACCTTCCTGGGGGAGAGGGGTTCCCCACCCTGTCCGAGGTACAGAGGCAGGTCGAGGATCTGAAGGTAGCCTCAGGCTGGAGGGGGGCCAGACACTGAGCCGGTGAGACGTTTTGGAAAAATAATCTCAGAAAAGGTCTAGAGGAAGAAGAGGTGGCCCGAGGCCATAAAAAGGACCCAAAGGGTAGCAAACTGAAGGGACGAGGGAGGGCCCTTTCAGGTGGGGTGGGTGGAGGGCCGGGCCCTGGGAGATGGTTTTCTCCCAGGATTTCTGCACCTGCCCCTGTGCTGTGCTCCAGGACAGGGGAAGAGGTTTCATGGGACCGGTTGCTCCGAGGGCCCTCAACCGTGTGCTCAAGACAGAACAACTCATACACCCGTGTCTGAAAACGTGCCAAGTACACCTGACTGCGACCAGGGGATCTTTGGAAATTGGAGGCCAGACACCGAGAGTGCTTGGCTGCCTCTCAGGACAGCCTGAGTCCTCAGGGGTCTTTGGGCACTGACTTGTACACCAAGCCCAAACAGTGTGTCCGGGTTTGTGCCTTTGCGCAAACAGCTCCATCTGTTGAAGGGAGGCAAATGATTTTGCTGATGGCTACAGTATAGGTAAACCCACGTATGGAAGCATCAGGGGACTTTACTAAGCAGGTCTTGTGCCCTTTTATCTCCCTGTGGGCTGGTTTAGTGTAGAGAACTCGCAGACAGACGGAGCAGGGAAGTGTACAACGTGAGTCCTCATTAAATGAAAGCAGTTTTCTGTGCTCATGGCCGTGGGGATCGCCCCCATTTCTGTGTCTTTAAGCCCAGGCTTCCGGGCCTTTTCAGACAAGAGACCCAGAAGATGTCCCAAAGGCGATTAGAACAAAGCACGAGGTGGCCTCTTACAAAAGATTAAAAGAAAAAAAAAAATCGAGAGATTAGAATTTTCTGGGTTAGAATACCCCAGGGCTACTGTATCCAGAATAGAACTGATTCCGTGGAAAAAATGTCCGGCCCAGTGTTTGGGTCTTGGCGAGTCTTTTTCTTCTGGAGTGTGTTTCCCCTTTTCAACTTCTCTTTTCCTTTTTATTTATGTTTTAGCTCTAAGAGAAACTGAAGAGCCTTTCAATAGTTGCTGGCTTGTCAGGCCCTTCGAGAAGTTCAAGCTTGACAGTCTCCCTTGTCTATAATAACAGAAACGTAACTCCTGTTTGCCGCGGCGGGGGGACTTGCCCAACGTCACAGCCACACTGGTGGGTGACAGGCCGGGGATGTAAAGTCAAGATGTGCGTAGCTCCAGGTCCCACTTTCTCCTGGGCTCCTCCCTGCAGGGAAGCTTCTAATCCAAACTTGAAAGCCACAGCCTAGTAGAGGCAACCGCCCCCTGGAGACGCCGCCTCTTTGTCATCAAAGGCACCGGATGGGCCAGGGCACCTCATCTCTTCCCACGGTCACTTGGATGAGTTTCCTAAGGTGAGGCTACCAAACCCTGGGAGTTAAGGGACCGGTCCTCCCCCTGGGCTGGAAGATGAGCAGCAAATCACAGGGGCGCCATCTGCCGCTGAGACCTCCTCCTCAGACCCCCCCCATTTCCCTGTGTTTCAGCTAAAGCACTGAATTAGTAAAGGCTCCAAGAGTGATACACCAAAGCACCCTCCCCGCCCCTTCCATCCCCCTCCAGTCTCTGGGGAGGGAGAAGAGTGAGAACTCAGGTCGGGGGCTGGCTGTGACACCACCAGGGAAAGTCAGAAAATTCCCTACTTGTCAGAAAACGTGTTAGGCCATCCAGCAGAGGTACAAGTACAGAATGGAAGACACCAGGTAGTGTCTTCACCTTCCTCTTTTTCTGTCTCTGTCTCTTGTTCCATCCTTTCAGAAGCCGCTGAGCGCAGTTCCATCTGGTGGGTAAATCATCACAGGGACATTTGGGACGTCACCCAAAGGCCACAGCTGCCCTCCATCCTGGACGATCGGCTCTTGAGAAAGAAAATGCAAGTGAGCAGCTGCCCCTCCCCCGCCCCCTCCTGCCTGGTTCTCCTCCCTTGGGTATTCTGCTGGCGCTGTGTGATTAGTCTCCTGCTGGCTGGCTAGCTTCAGCAAGAAGTTCCTCTTGCAGTTCGGGAGGGTTTGGCTGTGGTCGATACCGTTGTATCTATCTATCTACTTCCTCTGTTTCCTCTGGATTCGGATTTCAAGTCCTAGATGATCCTATTCAAAAATACCTCTTGGCGTTTAGAGGTCATTTCACAGTGGAAAAGCCCTCTTCCCTTTGGCCTTCGGAGGCCAGGAAAGCTGGTGTGGGGAAGGTTAGGTAGCTGGGGGTGTTAATCGTGTTTGCGTGCTTTGGAGTTCAGTCTCTGCTCTGCGGACGGTTCCAGTTTTGTTTTCTTTTTTATGAAAAGGTCCGTCCCGTGAGCGGGGTTAGTCTGGGAGGGTGGGTGGTGGCGCTAGTGCAGAAATGGGCGCCATGTGGGATGTGGCTCCAGCAGGGCCCGTGCCCTGTTTAGGCAGGGCTGTAACATGCAGCGGCATTGCATCACATTGCCCTAGCTTGCACACAGCCTGCCTCCCACCCCCTGGGACCCCCAGACCTGGCAGAGTACTCAGAAGCGCCGTATTCTGGGCCAGCAAAATCTTCCCTGCCGGTCACTGGATAGTTACAAGAAAAGGCGGTTTTGCCTTCTCTTGCCCCCGTGGTCGTCCTCCCTCCCTTCACTGCTGTCAGGCAGCAGGTTCCCCTCCACTCTCCCGGTCCCCCAGGCAGGCTTCTGCTCCACGCCACCATCCGGGGTGCCTTCCTGGGTCTGGAGTCGGAGTCATCACTTCTCTTTACTCCCAAACTTGCCCCCAGGAGTCATCTCAGTCCAGTGGTTCCAAATGCAACCAAACTCTGGGAAGCCACCCATTTCGCTGGGGGCTAGACTAGCAGGAACAGCCACACAGCAGCATTCCTCGGGCCCCGTCCTTGCCCCACAGCTGTGCTGTGGGGCTCCAGCCCCTCAAGTGTCTCTTAAATCGTCCCCAGAGTCCCTGAGAGTGACTCTCTCACGCAGTACTCATCCTTTTCCTCTTTGGCCGAGGGATCTGGGCTTGTGCCAATATTCAAACTGGCAGGTAAGCTGTGGAAGATGCCAGAAAGTCCTGGGGCTGACACTTAAGCTCGTACATCACGTGAAGGCCCCGGGGCACTTGTGCCAAAGGCGCTGAAAGCGTCGCTGTTGTTGCCATCGAGCTTGTTGCTGCCAGCACTGTCCCGAGTAAGCAGGGAGCAGTTACTGTGGCATTTTGGTAACTGCCTTTCTCTGTAACCCTAATATTCACTTTCCTTTTCATAGGATGGACCTTGAAAGAGCCCAGGGGAGGAGAAGACCCCGCCTTCCCTCTGTTGGGGTCAGGCCAAGGAGCCCTCCCCTCCCCACCCTGCAGTCTCCCTCCTGGGGTAGGAAGGGGAAGGCGGATGGGACAGTAGGTCGGAATCACAGCCCCAGTCAAAAACGCACTGTAGTCTCCCCAAACTGCCCTCAGATATTGACACCTGCCAATACAGGGAATGTTGAGGTCACGTATTCCAACTGTCCCGCAGAGCCCGTGTCCCCTCTGTAGTAATCCTGACAGAGGACCCCCCCCCCCAGTGGCTATTTGCCCACTTCCAGCATGAGTGGGGAGGGGTCCAGACTGGAATACAGTATTCCTGATATGGATACTAGAAAAATCTTACATGCCAAGGCTTTCCTTGGTTCACTCAAAATAGGAAACACTGTCTTCCAGCACACACTTTGAGTCCCTCGGAATAGATTTCAGGAAGGTCTCTGTCTCCTGATGCCCCCAGCTGACCCAGGCCATTGCTGGGAGTTGATGCCTTCTGCTTGTGTCACGACTGCCAGACTTCCAGCCTTGTAAACTGCTTGGCATCTGGGAGCTGGCATGCCGTTAAAGTGACAAAGGGGAATAAGGGAGAAATGAGAGAGGGTACGAGGAGAAAGAGGCACAAAATATGCACCTACTGAGAAGACGGAGGGAGGGAGTGACAAATAGAGTGGTTTCAAACTTACTTTTCAGTCTTCTCAAGGACATCTGGGTTTCAAGTGCAGGGAGAAGATGATCGTTCATTCATTCATCCCTTCACCCAACAAACATTGATCGAATGCCTACTGTGTGCCGGGCCTGGGGCTCTAAGGCGGAGATCCAGTGATAGAAGTGAGATGGTGTTTCTGCCCAAAGGACCTCACCGTCTAGTGCGGGTGAAACCCACAAAGCCGATGAATGTCACAGAATGTGGCCACTGCGATGAAAGAGTCACTCCCAGAAGAAGGGGTCCCACCTGACACCTGGCAGCGGGGTCGTGGCGGGTTCCAGGAAGAGGCCTGAGTGAGTGGTGGTTGGCCTGGGGGTGGGGGTAGGTGAGTGTTCCAGGCAGAGCAGAACCATGAGCAAAAGCACAGAAATGGGCAGGTCAGGGCGGGTTCAAGGATGGATGAGTGCTGTTAGAATGGAAGGACCAAATGGGGGTGTGGGGGGAGCATTGAAGGTTTGTGAGGAAGAGCCCAGCCTAAGAAAACGGTCCAGTTAAAACGTCTAGGAACACAAACCCAGAACCACATGAGCGAACGGTACTGCAGATTTATAAAGGACTTCCGGTCCTTTGAGGTTAGGAAAAGCAAGAGTTCACACATCAGACAATCTGGTTAAAGGGACTTCTTCACCCAGCTAGAAAATCACAGCACTGAGACCTGAAACTAGTTATTGAGAAATTTGATTCAGTGTCTTCATTCTCAGAAATGAATTCAACAGAAAGTTCTCGGTTTTTTAGCTCTGGACTTGAGACGGGGCTGCTTTAAATTTCAGTGTTTGTTTCATCTGTATCTGTATTTTGCCCTTCCTTCCTTCCCTCCTTCCTTCCTTCCTCCCTCCCTCCCTTCCTCCCTCCCTCCCTCCCTTCATTCTTCCCATCTTTCCTCCCTCCTTTCTCCCTTGCTCTCTCTCTCCAACCCCTCCTTCCTTCTTTCCTTCTATACGGATTGACTGCCATTCATAAGTGCAGGCCAAAACTCACATTAGTAATTCTTCCCACCATGGCCTGTGTGTTAAGGCGCAGAGCAGTTTCCCTAAATCATTCATCCTTAGGAAAGGCCAACCAGGCTAAGCTCCTTCATTAGTAAGAACAGAAGGGAATGGAATGAAGAGTGGGAATTTGCCTGAAGCCAGGAGCTACCCCTCCTCTTAGGATATGGAGGGCTCCAGTGTGGGGAAAATGTGGAACGGAGTTCTGCAGTGTACCCATCAATCAAATGGGTCATCAGGACCACGGTTTCTGTACTGTGGCTCTTCTCCCAACGCAGTATCTGCTGCCATCAATGGGCAGAATGGTCCTTCTTGGAGAAAACATTAGTTTGGTCAGCAAGCCAGGGAGTCCCCCAGGCTGGAACAGGGAGATTACTTCCCAAGGTCAAGCTTTTGCTTCTACCTCTTTCTATCCTTCAAAATGCAGTTTCATCCTTCTCTGTTTTGCCAGGTGTGTCAGAGGGATTTGCCTGAAATAAGAGATCCTGAAAGGCAGAGTCCCACAATGTCAGAGCTGGAAAGGGCTTTAGAACTGAGCTTCACGTTCATTCAACATGGTTTTTAGGAACACCTGTCTGCCTGTTTGCCAGGCTCTGTGGTCACTTCTGGCCCTGGCCCTCAGGGGAACAAAGAATAGGGGACACTGTCTCTGTCCCCATCCTCAGGCTTTCTTGTCTTGGCCACTAGAGAATATTTGGACCTCTTCTCCATTGAGCTGAGCCCGCTGAAGTTTTCAGAAATCCCAGAGGATTGTCTGGGTCTTTCAGCTGTTACTTGAGACTGGTCCTGCTGCTTATTTTAAGTTCTTGTCTCACTTGTGTCTGTATGTAGGCTTTCCAGTTGTCTTGCCTTCTCTCCTTGCTCCCCCCTTCCTCCCTTCCTTCCATTCTTCCATATTCACTGGCTTCCTACTATGTGCCAGGCTTGGGCTGGGGCTCTGAGATAAGTTAAGTGGCTTATAATCAAGTGGGAGAGGAACAAGAAAATGAATAGTGACTAGGGAAGAAGAGTCACATGTTCACTTGGAATATGAGAGCAGTCAAAGTCTGAAGCTCCTCCCACCTCCCCCAACCCCCATCCCACCAAAGGCCCTCCCCCCCCCCCCATACTGGAGGGTTGCTGTGGCATCTTGCCTTCGCCAAGGTTCCGTTCAGTTAAACTGCCCTGTGGTCTGCTCCTCTCCACACTTGCAGCTCTTCAGAGACACAGCACAGTCTTCTCTCTGTGTGTGTCTGACGACACCTTGAATCTCAAGGTTAAGATCCAATTTATTCAACTCTCATCATTTTTTCTCCTTCTACATGTGGTTTTTATGGGGTTTGGTCCATTCTTCAGTATGATTTTCATGACGACTTGGGGCCAAAAATTTTCCAGGAGAACAGGTAGACTTCTCTCTAATACAAGCTCAACGGGAAAGCTCCTCTGAGGAGCTGGCACAAATGTGGATGGATTTTTCTAGGCAACTTGTGGCTGAACAAAGCCTGGAGGGGTACAAGGACCATTGTTCTTGCACTGTATGTCACCAAAATTTTGAGTCTAATTGGATGCATTCATTAGACAAACAGAAAAACATTAGGACATCAACATAGTGTCCTTTCGTTAAATAATTTTTGGATGACTCTTGCACTGCAAAGGTGTTTATTGAACACCTAACTGAAGCTAAATTTAGAAGTCAAACTCAAATAGTTGGACTAATGTTGGGATTTTGATACCATTGGTCAAGATCATTTTCCCTTTCTCACTATAATCTTTAGAGAGAGCGCCTGACTTCTTAGTTTTTAATTCCCCGGGGGTGGCGGGTAGGTAACCTTGCAAGAGAAGTGGTTTTCAATAGTCATGACCTCAGAGGCAATGCCCTCAGCCCACCCTCAATACATAAATGTCTCACATGCACATCACATACACCCACCAACCATCCAACGTAGTTCTTGCTGATCTTCACAATATTTCCAAAGCTAAGCAAAAGAGGGAGGGGTCACTCTCTTGGCTGATAGGAAATTGTAGTAAGTTTAGAGAAAAAGCCAAGGAAATAATGCAGATTTCTTACTCCATCTTCCCCTTCCACCCTCCCACAAGAGCCCAATCAAATTATACAAATGGTTAAAATTTTTTATTTTAAAAAAGTCAGTGATGAGGGTGAAAGGCAGTGACAAGGATTAAGCCTCAGGAAAATATATCCGGGCTCCCAGGGAGTTATCTATTGTGAATGTTGAATGCCCAGGGTGCCAAGACCTAAAGCAAATTGGAGTGTACAAAATTTCTTCATCCCCATAGGTGATGGAGGAGGAAAGACAAGATTGGAGGAGGAAAGGCAAAAGTCAGCAGATAAACTCACGCAGCTCAATCACATCACTAATCATTAGAGAAATGCAAATCAAAACTACAATGAGGTATCACCTCACACCGGTCAGAATGGCCATCATCAAAAAATCTACACACAATAAATGCTGGAGAGGGTGTGGAGAAAAGGGAACCCTCTTGCACTGTTGGTGGGAATGTAAATTGATACAGCCACTATGGAGAACAGTATGGAGGTTCTTTAAAAAACTAAACAGAACTACCGTATGACCCAGCAATCCCACTACTGGGCATATACCCAGAGAAAACCATAATTCAAAAAGAGTCATGTACCACAATGTTCACTGCAGCACTATTCACAATAGCCAGGACATGGAAGCAACCTAAATGTCCATCGACAGATGAATGGATAAGGAAGATGTGAATATCACTCAGCCATAAAAAGAAACAAAACTGAGTTATTTGTAGTGAGGTGCATGGACCTAGAGTCTGTCATACAGAGTGAAGTAAGTCAGAAAGATAAAAACAAATACCGTATGTTAACATATATATATGGAATCTTAAAAAAAATGAAAAAAAAATGGTCAGAAGAACCTAGGGGCAAGACGGGAATAAAGATGCAGACCTACTAGAGAATGGACTTGAGGATACAGGGAGGGGGAAGGGTAAGCTGGGACAAAGTGAGAGAGTGGCATGGACATATATACACTACCAAACGTAAAATAGATAGCTAGTGGTAAGCAGTCGCATAGCACAGGGAGATCACTTTGGTGCTTTGTGACCACCTAGAGGGGTGGGATAGGGAGGGTAGTAGGGAGGGAGATGCAAGAGGGAGGGGATATGGGGACATATGTATATGTATAACTGATTCACTTTGTTATAAAGCAGAAACTAACACACCATTGTAAAGCAACTATACTCCAATAAAGATGTTAAAATAATAATAATAATAAAATTTTAAAAAAAGTCAGCAGATGAAGCCACAAAGCATCTCTGTTCCCTCTCTTTTCCACTCAAAATTCAATATAAGAAGAAAAGACCACAAATGAGATTTAACTCATTTTTAAAAAAATCAGTTGGAAGGGAAATACTATTGAGCTTGATGACTATTGGACTTTTTGGAGAAAAGGAGATTGGGCAATGGGAAGACATAGGGAAATATTCTCCCAGGCTTTTGAGTTTATTCAATTTTGTGACATCCGTTTTTTCTTTCTATTTCTATTCATATTCAGAAGGTTGTCAGACTTCTCATATTTCTTTCTCTCCCAGAGCCTTGTTTTATCTCTCTCATGCCTTAGGAACAATGACTTTGCAGAGACCTGGTTTCAGTTTGAGTCTTAACTTTGGCACTTAACTAGCTCTGTGACCTTGGGCAAATTAATGAACCTCGTTTGGCGTGTATTTCCTCTTCTATAAAACAGGAATGATATTCCCTATCTCATAAGGTTATTGTGAGTAGGAAACAGAGCCAAATGCTTAGTCCTTGCTGTCATCTACGGTTGGCACTCAATAAATACTAAGTTCTCTTCCTCAGAGGAACAACTGTTATTTCCAAAGCTAAGCCCTCTACTTGTGCCCTCAATAATCCCCTTCTTTCCTGATTTTGTGGAGACCTTCCTCCTCTCTCTTGCATCTCCAACCTTTCTCGCTTTGTGAGACCCTTTCCTCTATGAAGGCACCCGCATTTAGTGGGTCTCTCTTTGTACTTGGAAATTGTGGGAAAGGAAGAATCAGTCAGGAAATGAGGTACCTGTGGGTTCTTTAGAAAACTCGGACCAGGAGATGGTTAGAAAAGGACTTGGTTATTCTGGGTCAACTCGTCCATCCAGGAGACAAGGCTATGAGAGTGGAGAAGAGCCCTCTACTAAGCACGTGGAGGGAAAAGCCTAGAATGGTGGCACATGCCAAAGGTAGAAGCGAAACCAACAGAAGTTAGTAAAGCAGGAGTGGGGGGAGAGAAACAGAAAAGGAGGATCCCAGGGAGCCAGAGCCTGGGCTAGGGCGGGGCAAGGGAGAAAGGAGTAGTAGGGCGTTCACAAACGATAAGGTCTGTAAGGAGTCCACCGAGCCTCGTTTTGTTATTTAGGAGGTGCCTGCAAGTTTTGCCAGAACGTTTTCAATGGTGCAGCGGTGGGAAGCGCAGTTGCGGTGAGCTAAAGGAGGTAGTGAAGGGGGCAAGCATAGCAGATTTATTTGACGAGCTTGGCAAGGAAGATAGAGCAGTTGCAAGAGAAGAGGAAAGATCAGTGGAGACCTTTGCTTCTTCCACAAGTATGGCATGCACTGGGGCACCTTTAAAGCTGTACAGAAGGAGCCTGATGACAGAGGTTGAGAATACAAGGGGGATTGGGGAAGCACCAGGGAGGGCCTTGGGCCAGGAAGAGGGGAGAGAGGGGATGCATGCAGGGCATTGGTGGTGGAACTGCCTTGGACATAAGAATAGATAATGTTCTCTGAAGGCGATGGAGTGAGGAGGGATGAATGCAGATTTGGATACATTCATAGGCAGAAAGGAGCTTGCCTGACTCTTTAGAGGGTTTATTTTCCTCCGGGACGTAGGAGGCAAGCGGATCTGCTAAGGCAGTAAGTTGGGAATGCAATGGGGACTTGGTAAGAGTGGTGAAGCTTTGGAATAGCTGTGGTGGGATATGGGAGAGGGTTGTTATGAGACACTGAGATCCCAGGCGAGGCTGCAGACCTTGTGAAGTGACTTTGTCAAGCAGTGCTCAGCAGCACAGAGGTAGAAGCACAGTCGGGGGAGAATGTTTGGACCGATCCAAGGTTGGCAATAGGGCAGATGGGGCTGGAAGAGAAGGGGCTAGGACATTGAGGATGTCCGAAGGGGTCGGGAAAGGATTCACTATGAGTCTCGCTGTGAGTTCTCCCAGAACAGGAAGAGAAGCCATGAAGGGGGGATTGGCTGGGAGGGAAGGAGGGGAGCACAGGCTCAATGAGGCTGAAGAGCTGATATCAGGCCACTTCCCCAGAAACCTTTTGATGGTGGAGGTAAGGGCATCTCAAACAATTTTTCTTTCCCTAGCGTTTAGGGATTCTGAGTATGAGCCCCTTTGTCTTTCTTCTCTTCCTTTTATGACATTGAGTAGCTTTTTAAAAAGGTCACCCTGACAATTACAGGCAGTTATAGACCTTACATATCTGACAATACACCCCTCTACCTTAAATCTTAGCTTCTTGCCCAGCTTGTCAGGTCCAAGTTTTTGTTTTTGGTGATGGTAATCTGGGACAATGAAAATAATTTCCTTCAAGTGGAAGCACAGTCTTTCACGCAGGGGCCAGGGGTCCACCCCTTACCTGCCATGGGGACCTGTTGTTCGGTCCTGGGTTTGGTCTCCCATCCGGTCCCCAGGACTGTGACTCAGAGCTGGATTCTGTTTCTGCACCTCTTTCAGGAATCTACTATTTTCTATAAGCAGTCACAGCAGGGGCAGTATACATTTTTGTGAAAATTTCCCTCTTTGGCCTTTTGTTCTTTCCTTAAAGCTTGCAAGTTGGAAATGCAAAGGAATTATGAGCTCTGAATTTGGGCCATGTGGGATCCATACATCCAGACTGTATGGGGCTTCTGTGATTCTTCCATAAATGACTCCCCTTTCCTGATCTGGTAGAATATTCCTTCAACTGGAAGTTGGACTTGGACAAGTCATTGTGGGCCTCAGAAATGTCTGTGAATCTGAGAGTCCGGGTATACAATCCCTTCTACCTTTGATGCACCATGGTATGGGGGGGTATCTGAGCACACCTGTACACTCTTATCCATTTTATGTAAATGGAAATCACTGCAGAATGGGCAACTTTGATAGACTCAGAGAAAGAGCAGGTGCAAATGCTTCACTAGGAAGGAAGTAAATGGATCCTTCCCAGGCATACTTAATTCATGTACATCCCATAAGTCACAAAATATTGGAAATTAGGAATGAAGGAGTCTCATTACCATAACCGATTCAGTTAATCTGCCCTGTAGTTCATTTGGTTGTCCAGTTGCATTTCTAGTGTTGAATGCAGAAAGAGCCTCATTATTGGTTTCCTAATACCTTCAGCAGGCATAAGTCACCGACAGAGGCACAGGCAATGTGATCCCCTCTTCTTCTCTTCTTGAAAATCCTTCCATTTTGGATTCCAAGAGGAAATAGTTAAGAAAATCAGCAGAAGCAGATTTGTTCTGGTTCTATTTCTGGAGTTGGTTTGGTACCTTTTTTTTTGTCTGATAAAGAATGTACTGTGCCACTTTTTAAAACCCTTTTAGCTTCTGGAGGCACCATGGATATGTCCTCCACTCTACGTCACTTCCTGTCTCTCTCATGCCATCCTCCCTTTTCCTCCCGCATTTTGCCAAATGTTCAGGGCACAAAGATGCTGCACTTCCTTCATAATATTCCCTGGTCAGGGGTGAGCCCTTTACTCCAGATTAAATTTTGATTATATTGGGTCACTGTCACGCAAGGTTGATTTTAATGAGTTATCTCAACCAAAGGAATCCAGAAGTGCCAAGGTTGGAAAGGTCAAGGTCCTTGCTGCCCAAAGTATGGGTTGTGGACCAGTCATATCATGAGCATCATCTGAGAGCTTGTTAGAAATCCCAGATCCCAGGCCCCAACCCAGACCTAAGGATCTGCATTTTACCAAGATCTCCAGGTGATTTCATACACACATTAAAGTTTGAAAAGCACTGGTTGAGATAGCATATTAAGAGAAGCCAGGTGGGGCTTCTTTGGTGTCTCAGTGGTTGAGAGTCCGCCTGCCGATGCAGAGGACACGGGCTCGTACCCCGGTCCGGGAAGATCCCACATGCCGCGGAGCGGCTGGGCCCGTGAGCCATGGCCACTGAGCCTGTGCGTCCGGAGCCTGTGCTCCGCAACGGGAGAGGCCACAGCAGTGAGAGACCCGCGCAAGGAAAAAAAAAAAAAGAGAGAGAAGCCAATTGGCTCAAATACTGTTTTAACCTTCACCTTATCTGATTGAGGGTTAGGCTATCTCAGAGGCTGCTTGGTTTTTGTTTTTGTTTTTTTAATTCAGAGAGGGAGAGAAATGGAGACCATTAGGAGTCTGGGATATTGAACGTACTTGCCATTATGGAAATTTGTCCCCTCTGTTTGGCCTCCCAGTCTGTCATGCTGCTGCCAAGCTCTTGTGAGCTTAGATGGCACTGCATTCCAAGAAAACAAAACCACGCTGTAGATAGAGAACACGTATGATAGCTCTAGTTTCCGTTCTAAGACTTACAGAGGCAAAATGAAGCCCAATAATGGTAATTACCGATAGGTTTTCAGGATGAGTAGTAAGGAAGAAGCAGAAACCTGTTTTGATAAATCCTGTTACATATTAGCAGATTCATTTTGGACAACAGTGTAAGGAAACCCTTAAGAGAAGTAATATTAGTGTGTTTTGTGGCATTTGGGCTGCAGGCAGGACATTGTCTGTGGTCTCCTGTTGAGTGCTTGTGTAAGTGATGTCTAGCATGGAAATAGAGCTGCCTTTCACGAAGAAGCCCTTCTCTTCTGCATTGCATAGCAGTGTGGTGAGATAGGGTCTGTAGGTGATGCTGAAAGTTTGGGACTGTATGAATGTTAGGATATGGCAGAGAATCTTCCAGGAACACAGTTGCTCTCATGAATCTGCCCCCGATGAGTGACTGCTAGCTTCTCATTGGAGAAACTTCAAAGTCCTTGGCCCTGCACGTCGTGTCCCCACCCTAACCTGTCTACTTTTATTCCATGGTGCGTATTTCATAGCGCTTGCCTACATTAATCTTGCATGCAAATGGGTCCATTCACATCCAGAGACTAGCTCCTCTGGCTCTGCAGAAATGCTTAGCAGGCTTCCTCCTCCGATAGCAGCCTCCTGGTTTTTTCCTCCCCTTGTAAATCCCACCCACTCTTACTCAAGACTCAGTTCCTCCATGCGGCCTTGCAGTCCTCCAGACTTCCTAGCTCCTGGCGCTTTCTGACACAGATGGGCGTCTCTCAGTTGGTATTTCTCATATACTTTAGTCACCTGATTATGTGTTTATGTACACATACTTGGTTATATGCCAATGTGTACGGACACATCCCTGCTTAAAGCAATAACCCTTTTCCATGTACAAGTCAGGTTTCCCATAAGTTGACAAAGAAGATATATTTCTTTTGCCTTCATTTCATAGAAGCCACCCTAATGTCCCACAAATCACTTTGACGTCATCAAGATGGGAATAGGTTTTCAACCTTTTGAATCAGCCATGACTGGCCACAGAATGAATTAGGATCTCTGTGTTTTCTTTGCTATGTCCTCAAAATGACTTTTACCTTCCCCTGAACTATAATCTCCAATAACAATGAAGATGCAATAACAGGATGCACGTTAGGTTGACAGAAAGTGAATTATTTGCCAAAGCTAGAAGTAATGTGAGCTGATGAAGGAAGAGTCCAGACGATTCAGAAACATGGGGCTGAAAGCAAAAGTCCCCCCTTTCCCACGCCTCCCTCCTTCCTCTAGCTCCTTGGTTTGCATCTGTGCTCAAGACTACTTTGTGTCCACTTGAGAAAGGCATAATTTTACCATCTCTTAGATGGTAGCCAGTGCCTTTAGGAACCATTTGTGTAAGGGGCAATTTGCCCATGAGTATCTCATAACCTGGGGAACATCTGTAGAGCTAAACTGTGAGACCCTAATAAAGAGGGCCCTGATGTTTATTTCCTGTTGTCCCTGATAGCACCTGGGGCTAAGTCCTTATGCATAGAAGCTGCCCAATGCCATGGATTGAAGAATCTGGAACAATAGGATATGAGGGTCTCTGTTTCCAGTACACTGCCAGTGGTATAGATATACCTATAAGTCCTGCCAGACACAAAATTACATAAGATCACACATTTCCATAAGGAGTTTCTGCCTTCTTTGGGGAAGGTGGGCATAGGGGAAACTCAGTGGGAGACCCTTGCCAGCAAAGGCTCCATTATAGCAGCAGGAACACAGGGCCAAGCCCCCTTGGCAACCTTGCTGAGCTGAGTCTTGTGGTAGTGCTGGTTGTAGTGCAGCAGGGGGAATAGCCCTGACAAGATGGATGGATGAGTCAAATGTGGATGGATTGCTAGGGCCTCCTTAATTCTGAAAAGGGGGTGGGGAGGAATTAATGGTGAGAGGACAGAAAATTCACTATAGATAGTAGAGGAAGAGAGAAACCAGAGGCCCATCCTAGAAACCCAGGGACCCTTTGGGTTTAGGGAGAGGGAAATTCTTTCCTGTCTTCCAGGTGTTAACAACCTCACATTCTCCGCCTCTTGTCTGCATCAATATTCCACTTTTAAGTGAACTTGGGGGGCAAAGAAATTGACATCTGCATTTGGGGTGCTCCCTACCTCCGATACCCAGGCCCCCCAGGCAGCCTGCCCCTCCAGCAGAAGACTCGGATTTCTCTCTCTTTCCAGCATCCCCCTAGCAATGTCATTTCTTAGCAGAAAGCACTTTCCAATAAGAACTATTTCTGTGAATTTGAAATCACTCTCTAGCTCCACTTTTCCCCACACAAATGCAGATAGATAATAAACTTTGGAAATAAAAGAGAGCTTCCTATTTCTCTGGTCCACTTTCCTGATCTTAGCTATGTTCAGTGACTCCTTGGGGTCACACACGCCAGAGGCCAGGTCAGGCCTCTCTGCCCACTGCATGCACACACTGAGTCAAGAGTCTTCTCAGTGGATTTCTTTGGACTCATACTGAACCGAAGTACAGGTAGATGGTACCTTGACAGTATGGGCATCCCCTGAATTATTCAGATGTTAGTTTCACCACATTATTTGGAACACTCTCCAGTCAAAGCTTTAGACGGAGGGCGTATCATACACCCACCCTCCCATCCTCTCTAGCAAGTCTTCCAGGTTAAGAATGGTCACCAAAATAGACCCCTCCCCCGCCCCCACCCATGCTTTCTGAAGATCACAGTAACCGTGTCACAGAGCAGAGAATCTCCGGGCATTTATTTGTTCACCAGCTTTCCTTTTCTGAAGTGTGAACCTTACAGATGGGACAGTGGTACTCAGTTGTCCCTCAGCTCACTTCTCACACTGCTGCTAAAGCGGTAAGCAGTGGTGCTAACCCCTTCTTTCGTTTTCGGTTTCCAGCCACTTACGGGATCAAGTCTCTGGTCCTGCCCGGTGGCCCCAGACCCCTGTGCTCCTGCTGCTTCCCTTGAAGCTCCCAGGCTTCAGCTCTACCAATGTCCTTCCATTTTTCAAACGGGTCCTGCTCTTTCACCTGCTGGGAACTTGCACTTGCTTTCCTTTAGCCTAAAATGACCTGCCCAAGTTTCTGTCCACTAGAAAACTCCTTTTCCTTTTTTATGGGTGGACGTTCCTTCTTCTGGGAAACCTTTCTGAATTTTGTTTTCTGCTACTTGATATATTCAGTTCTGTTGCTATCAGTATTTGCTTATGTGTTTGTTTCCCCGAAGAGCCTAGGAACTCCATGAGGATAGGGATCTTGTTTGATTCATGTTTATGTCCCTCCTCTCCTCACCAGGATCCAGGAAAAAAAGGTGCTCAATAAACACTTTTCGAATTGACCCATATAAGTTCCCTGCATGGAGCCTTTCCTTTTAGCTGGGTTGATGTTAACTTGTGACATGTTTGCCTAAGAAAAACCTAGTCCAGGATTCCCCATTATGTGATTGGTTGATTCCATGAACAACCTCACTCTCCCAATTTTAATGACTTCTCAAGGGCTTCACAGAGGTCTAAACTTGTTGTACTCTGCCTACCTGAAGGTATGCTGTCAAAGGATTAAAGAAAGGACTTGTTTTGGTTAACCTGGTCTCCTTCCAGGAGGAGGTAATGATCCAACTCAGCTGACAGACAAAGCATCATGGTGGCTTGAAGCCCAGGAGCTCTGATGACATTAGAAGCTCACTGGAAACCCAGGCACTCCCGAAAGTGTTGCTAGTAGAGGATAAGCTTCCATCTTATTTGAAGATAAGCTCATTTGTCCACTGTCAGGCATTTGAAGGTTTAAGGACATCTCCTTACCTTCGTATCCAAGGACGGAGTTGAATATGACATTTTGGAGATGAAGAGAAAAAGGCAAAGCTGATTCCCAACCACTGTCTCCCCCAGATTAGGAAATGATCCTTGTGTCAAAGGAGAAAGGGGTGGGTGCAGCCTGGACAGCTGAGAAGAGGGAGGGAGGTGGAGGGAAGGACAGTCACCTTCACTAAGGATCCACTCTTTGCTTGACACTTAGCTCGGTACTTGACATACATGATATAATGTAATTCTTCTAAGAACTTTGCAAGGTAGAATAACTATTTCCATTTTACAGATGCAGAAACTGACCCTCTGAGAAAATAGACAGACTTGCCTGAGGTAAACATGGCTACTGAGCGGCAGAGTCCCAGTCTAGCTGGAACCAGAAAGGAGGGGTAGTTTTGCACACTCTTATGTGGCTTCTGTGTCCTGACTAGGAGGTAAAAATAGCATGCCAGGTTGTGGGACTGAGGGAAGCGAAAGGGCATTTTGCAGAATCAGATTTTCGGTAGAGATTTATGGGGCTTTCCAGTTTTTCCTGACATGTGTTACCATGTTTTCTGCCCTACTCCTGTGGGGTCTGTCCTGCCTAGATGGATCAGAATATTTAGAAATGACAGCCTTAGGGAACTAATTCCGGACATAGCTGTGGTAGGCTGGTAAAAAATATGTAACAAGACTTTGGAAATAAAAGTCGTATATACTTCCTGCTACAAAGTAATAAAAGTTGCCTTGAATTGGTGACTCTTGACGTCCGCCAGTCTGCAGCCATTGGCAGCCCGACTGTCCCATATTCAGGGCACAGAGCTTTAGAATGACAGAGATGGATGCCTGTTTTGGGAACGCTCCCTCACAAACTCTAAAAGAAAGTCAGCATTAGACATTTTGTGACTGATCTTCTGTGTTTCCACCACTTGATAAATCTGGGGGAAGATAAGATGTCTGTGACGATGAAAGTCTTTATAACTGAATCTCATTGGACAGGACAGCTGTAAAAGGGCATGAGGAGGGGGGCTGTTTCTCTGCTCTGGTTCTGATGAGTTATTAGGAGAGCGGAATGACGGAAGGAAGGGAAAAAGAGGGAATATTCTCCACATGAACCCGAGAGTCAAGCGCAGAATCTTGATGTGTGTGCTCCATAGAAGTAAGAACGTCTGGACAAAATAAGATACAAGGGCAAGTGCTAGTGATGGCGAGAGAGACCACCTGAGTTAGAAAAATGGAATAAACAGAGCAGGCTTCTGGCGGAGCTTGAGGGTAACTGACTCCAGTGAGGCCGACGAGGGGACAGGAGGATGGCTGAGAAGATCTGGGGTAAGACGGGCAGCGAGAAAGCTATGAGTCAACTCCCCTCCTTCTGCAATGCGGGCCCCCTGTCTTCCTGTCTCCCCAGAATAGGGCTCTGTCCTTTAGTAACCAAATTGCCAGGGTGGAGTCCTGAGAGACTCTGAGAGATCTAGTGTTCTCCCAAATACATCCAAGGATCTTCTTGGATTTCTTTGGTTCTTTCCTGTCTCCATTTTCCTGATCCTATTGAATTCCCTCTTTCACTCTTCCTGGCCTCTTATAACTTTTTTCTTGCCCTTGTAGGGCAAAAATGAATGGATGAATGAAATATAGGATGAATGAAATATAGCTACTTCTCTTTGTATATCTGAAGGTTTGAGGTCAGTGGAAGAGATTTTAGCACTGCCTAGAATAGGAAACAAAATCCACTAGGTATCCCAGGCTTTGGGGGCTTTTCCACAGGCCCCTTTTCTCCCTAATCCCAGCCCCCGCCATTGCTGCGAACTACACTACATCCCCATTTCTCCCCAGATCCCAGCCCCCTCCCTGGTGGTGTCTGCAGTTGGCCCTATAGCTCTGGTTGCTTTATTAAGCAAAGCGATTTAGCTCTCCTTGGCTCACTCTGCACACACGTAGACTAGCTCAGTGGCCTCACTCCTCATATCCCAAGAGGCCCATCAACCTGACAGCTCAACAGAAAAATCAGCTACAAGGAGGTGGATCATGCCACTTCCTTAGAAGGCAGAAGGTGCAACCCCTGATTGTTTTAAATAGAAATCTTTTCCTTCCTCCAATGTTGAGAGTGGTTATGACAGAGTCAAAGGATATGGGGGCTGGAGGAGTGAGCGCAGCCTGCTCCCAGCTCTGCCAATAAGGGAGGAGCCTGTGAGTTGCTTATGTTGGGTTTTCTACCGGATTTGCTTCCTACCTGTGTCCTGGGAGAGGCAAGTGACTTGGTGGTGGTGTGCTACTTATTGCAGGGAAAACTTGGGTAACTTTGTGGAAGTGGTGATTCAGGACTTCGGTCCAACATGACCTTGGGCAAGTCCTTGACAAATAGGAAAAGGGACTTGGAAACACAGCGGCCTCCCCTTCATAATTACTACTCTGTTTACAGGAGGCTCCCCTCGTTCTTGGCCTGCACAACCCTGACCCTGCTGCCTCTCTGCTTCCTCTGTCACTCGCCGTACGGCGTCATTAGGGGCCCAAATGTCTTCCCACATAGAGTGTGTGCCCTGTGCGGACAGGGCCTCAGTGACAATCTCCTCTTAAGAGAATAAAGGAAAGAATGAGGGGCTGCTTCTGAGTTTTGGATTTGCTTTGCTTCTTTGTGGCCATGTCCGCCTCTGTATCTCTGGCTGGCCTCCCTCTGGAATAGCCTTGCTTTTTTTCACTATTCATGACTCAAAGCCAGGTCCTCCACTCCTGTCCACCCTCCCTGGGAGAACAGGCTGCTTAACCCGCCACCCAAACAGAATTCAGTTTACTAAGATGTCCAGTTCGTAGAGCCAATGATAACCGCTGCTGGAAATGACCAGGAAGGGCCCAAATCAAGAGTGGCCATGATTGTCCTTTCATGATGCATAATTAACAGAGCCTCTGAGAGGGGACAGAATTTTGGTTGACCCAATTCCATCTGCAGTACAAATGGATAAAAAAATGAAATCTAGGGCTAAGTTAGAGATTTCCCTCCACTCTTGCGGCAAATATCACGCATGCTATTTGTTTAATATCAGTTCATTGAACTCTATACATTTTCCTTTCCTGAGAAACAAATGCACGGATTGAGTTGCTGCCTCCTCACAGATTAGACTGTTTGTTTTAAGGGCATCAGCATACTGCCTCTTTATTCTTCACAGCCCCTTTCAAAACCTCCAATTCCTATCAAAACCCCTATTTCATTCACACTGCACACACTGTCCCACAGCGTTCTTACTCGGGAGGAGTTTAGTAGTTGTTTGCTGATTTTTACGGGGACAAACACAGATATTCAGGTTTAGAAACAGTAAAGGAAATCATCGCATATCAGAGACTGGCAAAAGGCTGCTGGGATTTCTAACGGTCTCTGGGTGAAGAAGGGCTCTGTCATCTCTGAGAGGGCTCTTGGTTTTTTGGTGCCCCAGATTTCCCACCCATAACATGCTGGAACACTAAGGCATTGGTTCAAGTCTCTAAGTTGGGATTCAGAAGAAGTTTTCAGAATTCATGCTTTAACGCACTTGGGTGCCCACTGGGGCTGTGAAAGGTCCAGAGGCTGCTGGGGTTGTGGCTGTCCTCATTTTGCACAAGTTGAAACTGAGCCCCTGAGGTTCAGTGACTCGGATTCGCACAGCCAGATCCCAGCCTCATGTCCTGGGATTCTAGATGCTTGCCCCTCGCTCCCTTTCTGCCTTCCTAACAAAACGACAAAGGGAATTGTGCACGACTCTCCTGCTGAGTGAAAGGTGAGCAATGTCAGCCTCATGGTCTAAAGGCCAAGACATAATCAGCTCTGCAGGCTCTATTTACATAGATCTTTGCCACCTTCTTTCTATAAACCCCCAGAGTACCAGTGTTTACTGCGGTGGAGTAGAGAGTCAGGATGTGTATGTTCCTATTCTCTCTTTCCCCTGATGGAAAGGTGTGCTGGAGACGGGGAAGGAAGACACCTAGAAACTGCTCTTCTGATCTGTGCTCTTCCTGGTGGAAGTAGGTTCCAAAGTTGGCCATGATGTCCATGAAGACAGATGCTTCCCCAGTGATGAACTCTGGGACCCCAAGCTGGGTCACCACAACATGTGGGCAGTGAATGGGGACTAGGTGAGTTAGGCATGGCCGTATCCAGGGAGAGATGGGGTACATGCCTGGGGAAAGAGGTTGACAGAACTGGAAGCTATGGGATTATGGTTTTGGTTATCTCAAAAGGCTCTTGCCGGGGGTTTTCCAGGCTTGGCACAGGAACATGGCATATTTTCCATTTTGAACCAGAGGGTGACTCCTACTTGACTGGAATATACCTTACAGCAATGGAGTTCAACATCACTTGGGTCATGGATTCCTGTGAGAGTTGATGAAGGTCATATTTGCAGAAGGAAAAAAGAAAAACATTGCACACCATTTCAGGGTGTTTATGGACCCCTTGGCGACGGCCCCCCAGATCCTGATTTGAAAGCCACTCTGCCTTCCTCTAGTTTTCCTTTTGCACACCAGAGGGTGTACAGGAGTCCTGTAAGGTATTGGCCAGGCTCCAAAGTGAAGATGGGAACATTGGGATGTGACTGAGCTTACGTCAAAAGAGATGTTCTGGGTGGAGGAATGCAGTGAGCTGTGTGATCTTCCCATTCATGGGAAGACTGCATTTTTTGTCTGTAGGACACGTAGCAAGATTCTATTTTTTTCCCCAGAATATGTCCATCTGTCCACTGTGCTGTGGCTGGAAGACAATGCATGGATAGGGATGGATAGATGCCTTTAATAGCTACTCAGAAACTGATACCTATTGGATGTTAGGGTTGGAGATGTGCTAGCTGTGTGGTGAATGCAGATTGGAGAATTTCTAGGTGGTAGTGCCTGGTGCAAACTTAGCAGCAGGGTGAGCCCCTGACAAAATGGACAGAAGGTGGATCACCTCTTACTTACCCCTGAGCAGCTGCAAAATTTAAGGAAGACGGCAGAGCTGACTGGAGCACCTCCAAAAATAAAGGGTTACACTCAGATGATAAAAGTATCAAATTCATAACTAAGAAAGATGGCCTGTGAAAACACAGATAATGCCAAGATCAAGGACTTTGATAAGCATTCCATAAAGGAAGAGCCAAGGGAGTCTCACCCTTCTGAAGTGCTCTTAGACTCCTGGGGTGCCCGGGGGACCCAGTTCGGAAACTCTGTGGATACATTCTATTAGAGAGTCTAGTACGTCACACTTGCAATGACTTGATCCCAACTGATCAAAACGAGGCTCTTAGTGCCTCTAGAAGGCAGCCCCAAGCCCCATAGGAGTTGTCAGTGACTACAGTTTTTCAACACCCAGAGTCTCCCCCAGTTTCCTGCCTCATTGGGTAAGACTTGTCCCATGATATAACCCTCTGCCTGCCTTCTGCAGGTGTGGGTGCTTTCTAGAATCTTCTGCTTTCATACCCTCCCCACTCCTGCCAGAGTGTGGGTGTTGTCTACAGATGCTCTGAGGAGTCTCAGAAAAGCTTGAGAAGCTCCCTTCTGATCTATCTAGTGAAAGGGCTACACACTTAGTATCCAGGACATGCAGTTTGGATGAGGAAGTGTTGAAATATTGTTTGTTCAACTGGACTGAATATCTGAAATCAGGACTGTTCTGAAAAGCCCAGAATGGTGTGTATGTGTGTGTCCCAAACCCTGGTCCTGGTGCCCTTCCAAATCTCCCCCCAATGGAATGGGCTCTCCTGAACTAAGTCCCCCGATTATTTATCTGTTCACACTCATGAGGTGCTGGGGCAAACTACACACGAGACTCCAAAGCCTGCCCACTGTCATGGTTAAATGCAGGTTCTCTATGTGTTGATGTTCAGTGAATTTTGAAAGGTTTTGGCACCTGTTATTTGGATAAATTATAAAATGCCTCTCCTTGCTCTTCCTCTCTTCTTCCATAGGCTGTGAACTTTGTGGTTTCTGAAACGAGTCAGTTGTTGTTGGAATATTATTTAAGGAGACAGGCGTCAATGCCATTGTAAAAATGGTAACATTTTAAACCATCACTTAAAAGCGTGGTGAGTTGCAGAACAGAATTTTAGTGTGGCCAGACAACTGGCTTTCTGTGAGATCTGGTCAAAGTAAGGAGTGGTCAGGAGGGCTGGGTGGCTCTAGACACCCTACCACCGACATCACCATAGGTTGGGGTAGACTCTGGGCCACTGAGCCCAGCAACAGATCCCCACCGTTGAGGTTCAGCTAGGTGGGCAGAGCTGCTCAGCTTTCTGGCAGGTCCAGCGAGCTCTCATCACGAAGCTGGACCAGGTCATGAAAATGCGGGGGATGCAGAGAAGTCCAGGTGGGCTGGCTATTACTGATAAGAAAGCTCATTTTCTCATTCATCCATCCAAAATTCTTCCAGTTGGCATGTATTTTGTTTTTTCTCTGTGCTAGGCACCGTATTTGCCCTAAGGTTATATAGAAATGGTCAAAACTTCATCTCTGCCTTCAAGGTCACAGCTACTAGACAAGGCAGTCAAGTTGAAGTGGAATTACAACGGAAGGCAAAAGCACTATGCTAGAGATAAGCTACAGGGGGGCTCTGAAACCTAAGGGTGAGGCCCTTCACCTTGCTGGGGGGAGTCAGGAAAGGCATCCAAAGAAGGGGGTTTCTGCTCTAGATCTGGATTCTGCCCAAGGAGGGCTGGAGAATGGAGTGGAGATCAACTTTCCAGCAGAGGGCACCCACCGCTGGGTAGAGAGTCCTGACTTGGTTGTGAATAGGGCTGGGGCTTTAATCTGTTGGGGAATTGGAAAATCAGAACAGCGGACCTCGAGCACCACGTTGGAGGATCAAGAACAGGACTTGGAACACGGGGTACAAGGCAGAAACCCAGTCCTCTGACCTTGGGCACATGGAGATTATCTGGGTTTGGGAACACCAGGATGCAGGAGCCCTGATTGCCCTACGACTAGAATGGAGATAGTGAACTGCTCTCAGGGATGTATGCAAGCTCGGGCATCAGTCCTAGGGCTCAGAGGTCAGACTGAGAGCCAGGGAGGGTCCAGGCGCAGAGCTGTAACCTAGCTACCTAGCCCTCATGGGTGGGCACCACTCCCCTCTCAGTCTACAGGCAGGAGACCTAAAGCTAAGCCCTGCCAGATGGGCAGCGGGGTAGGAAGGGAAGGGCCGGGGGGTGGTGGGGAGAACGGAAGCGACTCCACCATTTCCTTCCTCGTGCCTGGATTGGTTTGGGTCTAGACTGGGGTTAGGTGCCAGCCTTGGACAGGCCCGGCTGTGGCAGGGAGATGGAGAGCTGGGGGTAGCGATGTGGACGCGCTGAGAGATTCGGTACACTAATGTTCTGCAGAGCTGGGCGGCTTTCTGGCTGAGAGTTGGGTTGCACGAAAACTGTCACATGCAAATGGATGCTCAATGTTGTGGAGATAGATGATAGAGTTGACTTGTCAGGGGTTAGCCAATCAAACTTGGACCAGTGGCAAACCCTCGGTCCTTCTGACACCAGGATGTCCCTGACCCTCGTTGCACGCCTCTGTGAAGGACGCCTCCTAGCAAGGGTGTTTATGCTAATTTCAACCTCCTGGGAGGTTATGGAAGCTAATAGGCTGTCTTTGGATCCACAGCTGTCTGCCCCTCTATCTTGATTCCCTCCAGCCCACCCCATTCAGGGAATACATTTCTACCTGTACCTTGTGCATCTTGCAATCTGGCCTGGGACCTGATCTGGAGTCTTGACTTAAGAGAACCAAGCCTTTGAATCCTAGTTTTTGATCCTGACGGCTCTTTGATCCACCTCTATATTCCTGTCCCTACAAGGCACTTGGTCCTGGACCCCAGCTTGGTCAAATCTGTCTCTGATCCAAATTGTGCTCTTGGTTATAGCTTCATCAATGGCATATTTCAAAGCCAAAGTTAAATCTCTGCCAGAGGAACATGTGAATATTCAGAGCACAATCTTGTATACCTGGCCTACATGACTGACTTAGGAGTAACAGAAAGCTTTAAGAGTAATAACTGCCTTTTGGGTGAGATTTAAAACTTAGGGCCAGAGCATTTTCTTATAAAACCGTGGATATGTTTCCTACGTGTAGAAGCACAGACAGCTAGTTAAGAGCTGTATCAGGTTCTTGAAGTCTGCATAAAATTTGGCCCATTATTGAGTCAAACAAAACTTGTATGAATTGGCATTTCTCTTCATATTCTGAGACTCCAGCAGCAGTTGGCTTCTTTCTTGTTTATTGCCCTGAGTGGCCATTTCCCTGCTAGCCTCAGCTTATGTACTTAGGTGTTTTCTAAAAAAAATTTGAAACTGTGCCCAATACTCTTGTCATGTGATTGTTCGTTCACTTATTATTTAAAGCGACAGCTTCCCTCTTCTTATACCCCAGAGAAGCCCACAAAATGCTAAATTAAATGAGAAAGGCCCTCAGTCTCTGATATATAGCCCTAGTAATAAATTTCTCTCCTTTGGCAGTCATTGGCATTTTGGGTTATTTGACTACTTTGACTAAATATATATGTATATATATATATACACACATATACATATATATTTCAGTCCAAAACAGAGGTTTATAACTGCAGTTTTGCAACTAATTTCAATGTCCTGATTTAAATGCATTTTGTTATACCAATTCAATGGTAAAAAATAATTCAAGAAATTCATGAATTTTTTTTTTTTGGAGGGAGGAGAAATTAGTGATTTTTAACTATGCTAAATCCAGACGAGCAGCTGTGGGATGCTGATGAGCTAATATAGCCGGGGCTTCTCCTCAATGAATACCTTGTGATGCCAAGGGCTGTTGGGATGATCCTTGTCTTTCACTGGCAGCCCCAGAGAATGTGAGAAATAGATAGCACATCTATATTTAAATTATATTTGGGGTATATTTAGCCAGTAACAGAGACACTGTAGAGACTGAGTAGAAGAAGAGCGTTCCCTGGCAATGAATTGCTAGCTGGTGTTCATGATACTTTGGGCTCCCAAACGCCTCTGGGTGCGCTTATATTTCCAGGAAATGGCTGGTGTCTTAATCATGAATTCTTACTTTGCCTGCTAAAATAGAATGTACATTTGCGCATCTTTATGTGATGTGGTTTCTCCCTCAGATGCCAATCAGTCTACTTTATTTGGAGAGGAAGAAGACAGCTGGTGCAATCTCGTTGGGGCAGTAACGGAGGAGAGTTTGTGAGAGCTAGTTTTATTTCTTCCTGTCCCCTGAAGGTAGAAGAAGCCCTACTTCAGAGTGACGGGTTTCCTGGGAATTTCCTAGTAGTTCAGTGTTTGATGACAACAGGGAAAGTGCTTGTCCTTTGGAAGGGAAGTTATTTCAGAAAAATACACTTGTTGAAATTTCCATGTGAGGAGATGTTTATTTATAGGGGGATATTACCTAAGTAAAAATCTCAACGACCCCCCAAGCCCTCCAAAAAACCTCCCAGTATAGGCATGACACCTTTTGCTCCCTCATAGCCAGGATTTCCCCTCTGTGAATGATGCAATCAGTCAAGCTAGCTCTAATTGTAGACAGTCTTGAGGTTCTTGAAGAACACACAGGCTAACAATGGAAGAAAAACCATGGGCCTTAAACACAGGCCTAAGTTTCTTCATCCTCACTTTGGGATCCTTATTCAGGAGGTGCCCACCAGCCCTTCTGTGCTGATTGTTTACTGTTGGAATCCGCTCTGATTGGTTGGTGCCCGTACCATATACCGGTTGTTAAATATTTTGAACATCAGGTCCATCTAGCTTAGAATAGAGCTGGGAAGGGAATCGCAGTTTAAAGGATGTGAATGGGTCAGAGGTGACACTCTCAGATGGGAATAGTCCTAGTTGTGACAGCAGTCACTGGGAGGGAGGATAGGATGGTGAGGGGAGAATTGACTGGACCACCCAAGGTAGGCATCGGTAAATCTGAGCCTTTCAAAGCCTTTCTTACAAAGTCCAAAGGTGGAAGACAACATTTACCTGTGAAACCCAGGGAATAGGAGTGGACTGGAAAGAGAGGTGAGGCCAGGAGGGTACCCGAGAGAGCACGAGGGACAGAGCTGGAGTGTGAATGGCTTGCCTCTATTTGTCCCTAGTCTGATGGCCGGTGAAGCTGGCTACCCCTGAGGCACTGGGTGAGGGCAGACATAGCCTGAGTGCCCAGCCCTCTCAGCTGCTCTCCCTGCCTCCTTTCTAGCACCAATACTGGGGAGCTGGCCTAGAGTGGATGGAACATGTCCTAGGGGTGTACCCTGGCTGAGGCCCAGCCCCTTCCCTCCTGCTCAGCACATCCTTTTCATGGCCCCCATTACTCTTCTGAGCGTTCAGAGTGGACCCCAGTTGGCAATTCATTCGTGCACTTGTTTTCTCAGTGCTGGGAACTCTGAAGGAGGAAAGGTGGAACCTGCCTTATACTATGGTCATGGTATATCCCTGTCACTCTAACTTTCCACAGCTTTGATGTGTAAAAAGATTCAAACCTGTGCACGCTTTGGCTTTTCCTTCCAGTTCACTATGTTACTTGCAGGCAGTTTAACGTTAACAGAATTTCTGGAAACAATTTGCATTTGACTTTAGGATGTACTATATCGCTTCTTCCCTGAGCAAAATTAACTGTCTACTTGTCTTTTGGGGAGGGATATTAAGTTAGATTTTATTCTGCGATGTCATAGTAACACAAGTGGTAGATGAGCCAGGCAGAAACTGAGCCTGGATAAGATGAACATTTTCCTCTCAATAAATCACAAAGGGGTAACTGAAAGTGGATGCTAGTCATAAAGTTCCACATTATCACTTATCTTTGGGTGTGACTTAGGTTGACTACTTCTGATGATGTCCTCTGGGGTTAGAAGAAACACTTTGTGTTCAATGAGCCAACATATGCTGCTGGTTAAATGATTTCAATTTTTCATGTGTAAGTAGCCAGGTTTCACAATACGATGCTTCAGTGCCTTATGGAAGTAAAGGCTGAAGACGCACCCAGGTGTCCGAAGCCCCCTTGAAAATTGGTTAGTGTGCCTTTGGAGAAGGATACCTAACCTCCTGAACAGGGATCAAAGTTCATAGTACTGGGGCTAGACCTGTGACTTTGAATGGAGGGTCAGTGCTGAGGACTCCTTGGCATAGCCAAAGAGAAGCCCAGTAGAGATGGGGAGATGACTGTTTGAAGTGGACACCTGACTGTGTCACCTCATCTTGTGATTTTTTTTTTATCCTGGTAGAGGTAGACCTCATTTACAAAGAGGCAGAATCCATGAAATGGCCTATGAAAAGAGACTTTTCTCTCTGCACTGGAGTCTCAGCTAAAGCCTTAACGTTGAGGGCAATGGGCTAAATAAATAAATAGCTCCACATTCATTCAGAATTTACCAAAGAGGAACCAGAGTTGTTCTTTGAACACCTGCACCCATCAACCAGGTCCATCTTATTGGAGGATTGCCATTTATTTGGTGAATTATTTTGAAGGGTATTTGAAGGAGTAAAGCCAGCTATGGGTCTTCTCCTCAGGGAAGGGAAAAGAGGAGAGGAGAGGGTGTTGCTACTTTTTGCTCTCATTCATTAGCCAAATGAAGAAGACCTAATAAAACCACCAGAACTTCTCAGACTTTGGTGTTTTCTGTTAGAAGGGTGACCATGTCACATTCCCTGGCTGAATACCAGTTGGGGTTCAGAAACTCATTAGCTTGCCTGTTTGAGCACAGAGTTCTCTGGAAAGATTGACAGGTGTCCCCTGGAGAAGTCTAAAGGTGGGAGGTTGGCTGGGGCAGCTCACAGGAGCAAGTTCAGTGACTAAGCAAGATGCACTTCACTGCTTTGAGGGGCAAGAATGTATCCCCAAGGCATCAGGCAGATATGTAAACAGATCTGGGCGCAAGTTGTCTTGAAAAGATCCTGTCTAAGAAGCCTGTTTTCTTGAGTAAGCAGACCCCAGAGATACGCTGCCAGGGCAGGAACTGATGGAGCTGGGGTCATAGAGGCTCAGCCAGGGGAAGAATCGCTTGCCACAAGGAGGAGCCCTAAATGGTCTTCAACACACCCTTAACTGCTGCCCATAAAATAAATCCAGTACTTATATGACAGAGGCACATCGAGGCACTGAAACAGCACCAATTAAGTAAAAATTCCTCTGGTCTCTTCCTTCTCATCCCTTTGGTACCTGGAGAACCAAACAGCAGACACTGGGTAGATTGAGCTGGGGTAGGAGGTATTGCTGAGAGAGAAGGCCAACGACCCCTCCAAAGATGCTGATTCCCAAAACGTGAAATCAAGCCTGAGTTGGGTGGAGAAAGAAGCTGTAATTGAACACAAGTTTACAGTTTTGATTCAGAAAGTTTTGATTCTGGACTGGATCTTTGAATTCCTGAATATGAGGCTGTTTTTTAACAGCTGAAATTGACTTGAAAGTGATGGAATCTGACCCAGGCATTGGGGGGAGAAAAAAGAATCTCCCACTTATATCATACCCAGTTAAACCCTATATAAACCTGATAAAAAATCTGTATTCCAGGTGTACTAATGCAGCTTGCTACATTAGCTTGCTGTTAGCTACACTGGCTTTATTTCATACACCTACCAAGATCGTGGTAGTTTCAGGCACAAAATGTATATCTCCACTCTGGTTATTTAAGGGCTGGCAAGATTTCGCCCAAGGGGAACAGAGCACAGTGCTTTCCAAGGCAAGAGTATAACAGGGAAGACCCACCCCAGACCATCCTAACCTCTCTAGAGCCAGGAGAAGACTCTTTGGGCTCTGGTTGGATTTTTTCCAAGGTAGTTTTCAGCCCTTCTCCGTGGACTCACATGGCTTCCCCCTGCCCCAATTAGGAGGAAAAGTCCAATGTTTGCCGAAGCTGTTTTCTCCATAGGAAGGACTCACTTTGAAGGGTCAAAAGGATCAAACTGAGCTCCTGTGGACAGCCAAAAGCCAGTGATGCCTTTGGGAACTTTTCTGACACCTTCCACTGAAAACCCCCAAGAAGAATCCAGAAACTCTCTTTTATTATCTGTATTCATACTAAGAAGAAAGCAGGCAAGGGGTTGTCTCATCTTCTCCAAGGGCATTTGCTTTCTTCTCAGAGCTCACTTTCGGAGCCTCACGATTAAGCACACACAAACAAGAAATACGGAAGCCTCAACAATACGGAAGCTTCCTTTGTGAACGGCAGATTAATAAGCATTTATGCTAATGGTCCTGGCTGGGTCGCTTTCTTTTCCGTATATTGCTCTTCTTGAGCATATCTCAACCTGAAGACCGTTTTCTTTGCTGTGTGCTGGCAGCACCATATTAAAGACTCAAGAGGATATTTTCCAAAGAATAGTAAGGCATTCCTAAGGTCCTCAAGGACTGATTGGAGCTGTTCTTCTATAGTCCTTTCTTCCGTTGATGCCAACGCATTGTTTGAGTCATGCTTCCTCTTTGCAGAGGCAGAGGCAGAGACAGGAGAAACAGATGAGTACGGTTTCAGAAGTGAGGGATCCTGGGTTCTCTTTCCAACACTGCCATGGACTTCCAACAAAACCTGAGGCTCAAAGTCAAATATATTGTTAAGCAATTTAAAGCCAGAGGGAGCTGTTACACAGAGGGTATTAGAGCCTTTCTGGAAGCTATGTTTATGTTGCCTTTTGTTTTGGGAGAAGACAGGTCCTAACACCCAAATTCTAGTTCATAAGGTCTTTTCCTTAATTTCAAACTCAACCACTAAAATCTGGCTTTTGTTCATTTTATTTTTTTTCTCTGGAGCTGGACAGATTTCTCATTACGAACACAATATTTTAAATTGCTTTTAGACTGAGCTGAACTTTTTTTCTGATGGTATGAGAAAAGCATGGGAGACATGCTCCAGGCTCCCAAGAGTAGAAAAAGTTAGCAGTTGGAGGAACCACAGCAATGTGTACCCAGTAAAGACAGTGGATGAGGCTCAGTGGGTGTCTTGGATGGAAGTCCCTGGTTTTGTAGGAACTATAGGATAAAAATTGTAAAATCTTTTTATTTTTTTGTAGCTTAAATTTCTTACTGAGGATTCAGTTCTGCTTTTCTGTCATCCTGGAGAAAACTCAGACACGGTTTTAAGAGGCTAGGTTGGCCAGATTATACCTAATTTTGACTTCAGTTGATATCAAAAACTTCTATAGCAATTGTCTCCTGTTTGTCCCAAATTAATAAATCTCCTTTACTTTTTTTTAATAACAATTTTATTTATTTATTTATTTATTTATTTATTTATTAATGGCTGGGATGGGTCTTTGTTGCTGCGCGCAGGCTTTCTCTAGTTGCGGTGGAGAAAGAATAATGGGGCTATTCTTCATTGCGGTGCGTGCACTTCTCACTGCGGTGGCTTCTCTTGTTGTGGAGCATGGGCTCTAGGCACGCGGGCTCAGCAGTTGTGGCACGCGGGCCCTAGAGTGCAGGCTAAGCAGTTGTGGCACAGGGTCTTAGTTCCTCTGAGGAATGTGGGATCTTTCTGGACCAGGGCTCGAACCCGTGTCCCCTGCATTAGCAGGCGGATTCTTAACCACTGCACCACCAGGGCAGTCCCTCCTTAACTTCTAAAGTCAGGGAGTCTGGACTGTTATTTTTGTTTTAAGCAACTAACAATGAGGGGGAAGTCAAAACACATGGCCTTGATGTGGTCTTTTGAACAGAGATTCTCAAATGGCTAAGAAACAAGGGCAAAGGTCATTGAAGACTGACGTCGACCTGGATTCAAGATGAGCTCCCCTGATCTCCTTGCTGGGATCAGAATCTTGCCCCGACCCCATAGTTGCTTGGCCAGATGATAAATTTATTAGAAATTTTTACTCTTCCAGAAGGATAGACCCTGATTGGTTTATCCTTAAATGCTCACTGGAGTAGTCTACTTCAAACAATAGACTACCTAGACTCACTGCTCTGCTGGCTTTCTGAGTTTCAATTGTCATGCTCTCTGGGAACTTCTTCCCAACAGGTCTGACAGCTTTCAGTGTTTAATGCTGGTTGAAACCTGCTGGATTCATCGTGTCCCTCTAGGGGCTGTGTCTTGGCTGCTGGCTGTGGCTTCTCTTCTCTTGTTAGGGGTCTCTTGATGAAACCAGTTCCTCCCATTCTCACAGTGATGGCCTCTTCTCTGCCCTCACTGACCCATGGTTGAAGTATACAGTATGCCTCAATGTCGCTTCCATCAGAGTAGTGATACATAAGGGACATGTCCAGATGGAAATATTTTGTGATCAGGAGCTCAGAAATTTTTCTATCAGATGGTCCTTACCACCAGGAATCATAAGAAGTCTGTGCAGAGGCAGAATTTCAGCTCTTCTGGTTATGTACTTTTGAGACTGTCTTACACAATTCTGAAACAACCGGTCAGTACAATTAACCACTCTTTTGGCAGGAAGCACACAAACATAATCATGCCTTAAATAGTCCAGTTATAGTGTCATTTGTTTTCTGTCAGTGAAGAGGAGGGATTCAGGGACATCTGATTCTCAAAGACACACAAACATAGGAAGCTGGAAGATACTAGAGCAATGGCTACAAAATTCTGGAGGAAACCAAAATTTCCAATCAAGAATTTTATACCCAAACAGGATATTAATGCACGTGTGGCTAGAATAAAGAAATTTTCAGACATGGGAAGTGCCCCAAATTTTACCTCTCTATAATACTTCTCAGGAAGTTATTGGAGGATGTGCTCCATTAAAAAAAAAAAAAAAAAAAGCACCAAGTAATCAGAAGACATGGTGTGTCAGTCAGTGCTCTGTATTCCCCAGACCATTTCTTCTTCCCAGCACACAGGAAGACTACATATCCCAGGATCCCTTGCAGTTATATTGAAGCCATGTGAACGAATCCTGGACAATGGAATGTGGGAAGAAGTGATGTAACTCCTCTATCAGGTCTGGATATAAAAATATCCAGAATGATCTTCTGGTCTCCTTCCTTTCCATGGTCACTTTGAGGCCTTGAGTTCCAGATGGCTTTCTATGAGATGGAGAGCCACCTGATCTGCCCTGGACTGTGACATGAGTGAGAAAAAGTATTATGTTGAACCAATGAGATTTGGGTTTTGTCTATTGTAGCAACTAGTGTTGCTTTCTCACACTGAGAGAAAGTGGGTGCTGATGTAACAGAAACTTAAACTATGAGATGTGGGAGCCAGTAGCCCAAGGAGAACTGGTTACAAAGAATTAGTGTCGATGTGTGTTGGCCATTCTGGGATTCATTTGGCAAGTTGTTACAAGAAAGAGATGGCCTTAGGAAATAATTGGGAAGTTGAATTATAGATAAGAACACAGAAACTAAGGGGTGGAAGGAAGATAATAATTACCTCCAGGAAAAAGCAGATGGGTTTCAGAAAAGAAAAAAAAGACAACATGTTATAGTTTGCCACATGTCTTATTCATAAATAGCATATAGATTCATAATTTTAGAAGCACTGATGTAACATGTTGAGCAAGAGGAGATGAGGATGGAGGATGTGCACGTGTTGGTGGGGGAAGGGGAAGAGAGGAGGAGACTAATATCAGGAGACTGATATTATCATATCAGGAAGCCAATACATTGCCTAAAACCAAAAGAAAAATAAAAAAAGCAATAATAGCATGTTCTTCAGAGACATGCACATTTTCATACTGAAAGACTCAATTCAAAACAATACTTTCTGATGTATTGTCATGTCAGAGAAGGAGAAAGATTTTTAAACCAAACCATTTTCAGTGGTGAATTTCCTGTGATAGTTACCCTGATGGTAGCCATTCTTCAGTCAAGCTAATAAGAGAAAAGAGCCTAGCTGTGATAGAGGTATTAAAAAGTCCTGACAATCAAACCTAAAAAGTCCTGACAATCATTACCCTATTTATCTACCTTGTCTTGTTTTCCTTCTGCAACCTCTGACCTTCACAGTTGGCTCAGAACATGACGTTCCTATCAACCATTTCTTCTCAGATAAACTGCAAATCACAACTGTTATTCTTTCCTTTCTCTTTGGACAATGATGCAAAACTAGTACTTGTGTATAAGCACACGCAACGTAATCATTGCTATGGAAAATTTGCTCCCTGGTTTTCTTTCTTTTATTAAGTAACGGGTCAACAATTTATGGTCCATGGGTCAAATCTGGCCCATGACCTCTTTTTGTGTGGTCTGTGGGGTAAGAATTGTTTCATACTTACCTCTCCTCAATTCATACGTACATAAAGCAAAAAAAGTGATAGTGAGACCGGAATCAGAGAGATTTTTTTTTTTACATCTTTATTGGAGTATAATTGCGTTACAATGGTGTGTTAGTTTCTGCTTTATAACAAAGTGAATCAGTTATACATATACATATGTTCCCATATCTCTTCCCTTTTGCGTCTCCCTCCCTCCCACCCTCCCTATCACACCCCTCCAGGCGGTCACAAAGCACCGAGCTGATCTCCCTGTGCTATGCGGCTGCTTCCCACTAGCTATCTACCTTATGTTTGGTAGTGTATATATGTCCATGCCTCTCTCTCGCTTTGTCACAGCTTACCCTTCCCCCTCTCCATATCCTAAAGTCCATTCTCTAGTAGGTCTGTGTCTTTATTCCTGTCTTACCCCTAGGTTCTTCATGACATTTTCTTTTCTTAAATTCCATATATATGTGTTAGCAGACGGTATTTGTCTTTCTCTTTCTGACTTACTTCACTCTGTATGACAGACTCTAGGTCTACCCACCTCATTACAAAGAGCTCAATTTCGTTTCTTTTTATGGCTGAGTAATATTCCATTGTATATATGTGCCACATCTTCTTTATCCATTCATCTGTTGATGGACACAGGTTGTTGCCATTTCCAGGTTATTGTAAATAGAGCTGCAATGAACATTTTGGTACATGACTCTTTTTGAATTATGGTTTTCTCAGGGTATATGCCCAGTAGTGGGATTGCTGGGTCACATGGTAGTTCTATTTGTAGTTTTTTAAGGAACCTCCATACTGTTCTCCACAGTGGTTGTATCAATTTACATTCCCACCAAAGTTGGAAGAGGGTTCCCTTTTCTCCACACCCTCTCCAGCATTTATTGTTTGTAGATTTTTTGATGATGGCCGTTCTGACTGGTGTGAGATGATATCTCATTGTAGTTTTGATTTGCATTTCTTTAAGGATTAATGAAGTTGAGCATTTTTTCATGTGTTTGTTGGCAGTCTGTATATCTTCTTTGGAGAAATGTCTATTTAGGTCTTCTGCCCATTTTTGGATTGGGTTGTTTGTTTTTTTGTTATTGAGCTGCATGAGCTGTTATAAATTTTGGAGATTAATCCTTTGTCAGTTCCTTCATTTGCAAATATTTTCTCCCATTCTGAGGGTTGTCTTTTGGTCTTGTTTATGGTTTCCTTTGCTGTGCAAAAGCTTTGAAGTTTCATTAGGTCCCATTTGTTTATTTTTGGTTTTATTTCCATTTCTCTGGGAGGTGGGTCAGAAAGGATCTTGCTGTGACTTATGTCATAGAGTGTTCTGCCTACGTTTTCCTCTAAGAGTTTGATAGTTTCTGGCCTTACATTTAGGTCTTTAATCCATTTTGAGCTTATTTTTGTGTATGGTGTTAGGGAGTGATCTAATCTCATAATTTTACATGTAGCTGTCCAGTTTTCCCAGCACCACTTATTGAAGAGGCTGTCCTTTCTCCACTGTACATTCCTGCCTCCTTTATCAAAGATAAGGTAACCATATGTGTGTGGGTTTATCTCTGGGCTTTATATCCTGTTCCATTGATCTATCTTTCTGTTTTTGTGCCCGTACCATACTGTCTTGATTACTGTAGCTTTGTAGTATAGTCTGAAGTCAGGGAGCCTGATTCCTCCAGCTCCGTTTTTCGTTCTCAAGATTGCTTTGGCTATTCAGGGTCTTTTGTGTTTCCATACAAATTGTGAAATTTTTTGTTCTAGTTCTGTGAAAAATACCAGTGGTAGTTTGATAGCGATTGCATTGAATCTGTAGATTGCTTTGAGTAGTAGAGTCATTTTCACAATGTTGATTCTTCCAATCCAAGAACATGGTATATCTCTCCATCTATTTGTATCATCTTTCTTTCATCAGTGTCTTATAATTTTCTGCATACAGGTCTTTTGTCTCCTTAGGTAGGTTTATTCCTAGATATTTTATTCTTTTTGTTGCAATGGTAAATGGGAGTGTTTTCTTGATTTTACTTTCAGATTTTTCATCATTAGTGTATAGGAATGCCAGAGATTTCTGTGCATTAATTTTGTATCCTGCTACTTTACCAAATTCATTGATTAGCTCTAGTAGTTTTCTGGTAGTATCTTTAGGATTCTCTATGTATAGTACCATGTCATCTGCAAACAGTGACAGCTTTACTTCTTTTCTGATTTGGATTCCTTTTATTTCCATTTCTTCTCTGACTGCTGTGGCTAAAACTTCCAACACTATGTTGAATAAGAGTGGTGAGAGTGGGTAACCTTGTCTTGTTCCTGATCTTAGTGGAAAGGCTTTCAGTTTTTCACCATTGAGGATGATGTTGGCTGTGGGTTTGTCATATATGGCCTTTATTTTGTTGAGGAAAGTTCGCTCAATGCCTACTTTCTGTAGGGTTTTTATCATAAATGGGTGTTGAATTTTGTCGAAAGCTTTCTCTGCATCTATTGAGATGATCATATGGTTTTTCTCCTTCAATTTGTTAATATGGTTTATCACATTGATTGTTTTGCGTATATTGAAGAATCCTTGCATTCCTGGAATAAACCCCACTTGATCATGGTGTATGATCCTTTTAATGTGCTGTTGGATAATGTTTGCTAGTATTTTGTTGGGGATTTTTGCATCTATGTTCCTCAGTGATATTGGCCTGTAGTTTTCTTTCTTTGTGACATCCTTGTCTGGTTTTGGTATCAAGGTGATGGTGGCCTCGTAGAATGAGTTTGGGAGTATTCCTGCCTCTCCTATATTTTGGAATAGTTTGAGAAGGGTAGGCATTAGCTCTTCTCTAAATGTTTGATAGAATTCGCCTGTGAAGCCGTCTGGTCCTGGGCTTTTGTTTGTTGGTAGATTTTTAATCACAGTTTCAATTTCAGTGCTTGTGATTGGTCTGTTCATATTTTCTATTTCCTCCTGATTCAGTCTTGGCAGGTTGTGCATTTCTAAGAATTTGTCCATTTCTTCCAGGTTGTCCATTTTATTGGCATAGAGTTGCTTGCAGTAATCTCTCATGATCTTTCTGCAGTGTCAGTTGTTACTTCTCCTTTTGCATTTCTAATTCTATTGATTTGAATCTTCTCCCTTTATTTCCTAATGAGTCTGGCTAATGGCTTACCAATTTTGTTTATCTTCTCAAAGAACAAGCTTTTAGTTTTATTGATTTTTGCTATCGTTTCCTTCATTTCTTTTTCATTGATTTCTGATCTGATTTTTATGATTTCTTTCCTTCTGCTAACTTTGGGGATTTTTGTTCTTCTTTCTCTAATTGCTTTAGGTGCAAGATTAGGTTGTTTATTCGAGATGTTTCCTGTTTCTTAAGGTAGGATTGTATTGCTATAAACTTCCCTCTTAGGACTGCTTTTGCTGCATCCCATAGATTTTTGGTCATCATGTCTCCATTGTCATTTGTTTCTAGGTATTTTTTGATTTCCTCTTTGATTTCTTCAGTGATTACTTCGTTATTAAGTAGTGTATTGTTTAGCCTCCATGTGCTTGTATTTTTTACAGATCTTTTCTTGTAATTGATATCTAGTCTCATAGCCTTGTGGTCAGAAAAGATACTTGATATGATTTCAATTTTCTTAAATTTACCAAGGCTTGACTTGTGACCCAAGATATGATCTATCCTAGAGAATGTTCCATGAGCACTTGAGAAAAATGTGTATTCTGTTGTTTTTGGATGGAATGTCCTATAAATATCAATTAAGTCCATCTTGTTTAATGTATCATTTAAAGCTTGTGTTTCCTTATTTATTTTAATTTTGGATGATCTGTCCATTGGTGAAAGTGGGGTGTTAAAGTCCCCTACTATGAATATGTTACTGTCGATTTCCCCTTTTATGGCTGTTAGTATTTGCCTTATGTATTGAGGTACTCCTATGTTGGGTGCATAAATATTTACAATTGTTATATCTTCTTCTTGGATCGATCTCTTGATCATTATGTAGTGTCCTTCTTTGTCTCTTCTAATAGTCTTTATTTTAAAGTCTATTTTGTCTGATATGAGAATTGCTACTCCAGCTTTCTTTTGGTTTCCATTTGCATGAAATACCTTTTTCCATCCCCTTACTTTCAGTCTGTATGTGTCTCTAGGTCTGAAGTGGGTCTCTTGTAGACAGCAAATATAGGGGTTTTGTTTTTGTATCCATTCAGCCAATCTGTGTCTTTTGGAGGGAGCATTTAGTCCATTTACATTTAAGGTAATTATCAATATGTATGTTCCTATTCCCATTTTCTTAATTGTTTTGGGTTCGTAGCTGTAGGTCTTTTCCTTCTCTTGTTTTTCTGGCCTAGAGAAGTTCCTTTAGCATTTGTTGTAAAGCTGGTTTGTGGTGCTGAACTCTCTCAGCTTTTGCTTGTCTGTAAAGGTTTTAATTTCTCCAACAAATCTGAATGAGGTCCTTGCTGGGTAGAGTAATCTTGGTTGCAGGTTTTTCTCCTTCATCACTTTAAATATGTCCTGCCAGTCCCTTCTGGCTTGCAGAGTTTCTGCTGAAAGATCAGCTGTTAACCTTATGGGGATTCCCTTGTGTGTTATTTGTTGTTTTTCCCTTGCTGCTTTTAATATGTTTTCTTTGTATTTAATTTTTGACAGTTTGATTAATATGTGTCTTGGTGTATTTCTCCTTGGATTTATCCTGTATGGGACTCTCTGTGCTTCTGGACTTGGTTAACTATTTCCTTTCCCATATTAGGGAAATTTTCAACTATAATCTCTTCAAATATTTTCTCAGTCCCTTTCTTTTTCTCTTCTTCTTCTGGAACCCCTATAATTCGAATGTTGGTGCGTTTAATGTTGTCCTAGAGGTCTCTGAGACTGTCTTCAGCTCTTTTCATTCTTTTTTCTTTATTCTGCTCTGCAGTAGTTATTTCCACTATTTTATCTTCCAGGTCACTTATCCATTCTTTTGCCTCAGTTATTCTGCTATTGATCCCATCTAGACTATTTTTAATTTCATTTATTGTGTTGTTCATCATTATTTGTTTCATCTTTAGTTCTTCTAGGACCTTGTTAAATGTTTCTTGCATTTTGTCCATTCTATTTCCAAGATTTTGGATCATCTTTACTATCATTATTCTGAATTCTTTTTCAGGTTGACTGCCTATTTCCTCTTCATTTGTTAGGTCTGGTGGGTTTTTATCTTGCTCCTTCATCTGCTGTGTGTTTTTCTGTCTTCTCATTTTGCTTATCTTACTGTGTTTGGGGTCTCCTTTTTGCAGGCTGCAGGTTCGTAGTTCCCGTTGTTTTTGGTGTCTGTCCCCAGTGGCTAAGGTTGGTTCAGTGGGTTGTGTAGGCTTCCTGGTGGAGGGGACTAGTGCCTGTGTTCTGATGGATGAGGCTGGATCTTGTCTTTCTGGTGGGCAGGTCCACGTCTGGTGGTGTGTTTTGGGGTGTCTGTGGACTTATTATGATTTTAGGCAGCCTCTCTGCTAATGTGTGGGGTTGTGTTCCTGTCTTGCTAGTTGTTTGGCATAGGATGTCCACTGTAGCTTGCTGGTCGTTGAGTGAAGCTGGGTGCTGGCATTGAGATGGATATCTCTGGGAGATTTTCGCTGTTTGATATTATGTGGAGCTGGGAGGTCTATTGTGGACCAGTGTCCTGAAGTTGGCTCTCCCACCTCAGGGGCACAGCCCTGACTCCTGGCTGCAGCACCAAGAGCCTTTCATCCACACGGCTCAGAATAAAAGGGAGAAAAAGTAAAAGGAAAGAATTAGTAGAAGTAGAAAGGAGGGAGGGAGGGAGGGAGGAAGGAAGGAAGGAAGGAGGGAAGGAAGGAAAGAAAGAAAGAAGATAAAGTAAAATAAAGTAAGATAAAATATAATAAAGTTATTAAAATAAAAAAAATTAAGAAAAAAAACAAAACAAACAAAAAAGCGGACGGATAGAACCCTAGGACAAATGGTGGAAGCAAAGCTATACAGACAAAATCTAACACAGAAACATACACATACACACTCACAAAAAGAGGAAAAGGGGAAAAAAATCATAAATCTTGCTCTCAAAGTCCACCTCCTCAATTTGGGATGATTCGTTGTCTATTCAGGTATTCCACAGAGGCAGGGTACATCAAGTTGATTGTGGAGCTTTAATCCGCTGCTTCTGAGGCTGCTGGGAGAGATTTCCCTTTCTCTTCTTTGTTCGCACAGCTCCCGGGGTTCAGCTTTGGATTTGGCCCCGCCTCTGCGTGTAGGTCGCCGGAGGGCGTCTAGTTTTCGCTCAGACAGGACGGGGTTAAAGGAGCCACTGATTCGGGGGCTCTGGCTCACTCAGGCCGGGGGGAGGGAGGGGCACGGAGTGCGGGGCGGGCCTGCGGCAGCAGAGGCCAGCGTGACCTTGCACCAGCCTGAGGCTCGCCGTGCGTTCTCCCGGGGAAGTTGTCCCTGGATCCCGGGACCCTGGCAGTGGCGGGCTGCACAGGCTCCCGGGAGGGGAGGTGGGGATAGTGACCTGTGCTCGCACACAGGCTTCTTGGTGGCGGCAGCAACAGCCTTAGCGTCTCATGCCCGTCTCTGAGGTCCGCGCTTTTAGCCGCGGCTTGTGCCCGTCTCTGGAGCTCCTTCAAGCAGCGTTCTTAATCCCCTCTCCTCGTTGCACCAGGAAACAAAAAGGGAAGAAAAAGTCTCTTGCCTCTTTGGCAGGTCCAGACTTTTCTCCGGACTCTCTCCGGGCCAGCCGTGGTGCACTAACCCCCCTGCAGGCTGTGTTCACGCCACCAACCCCAGTACTCTCCCGGCGCTCCGACCGAAGCCCAAGCCTCAACTCCCTGCCCCACCCGCCCCGGCGGGTGATCAGACAAGCCTCTCGAGCTGGTGAGTGCTGGTCGGCCCTGATCCTGTGCGGAAATCTCTCTGCTTTGCCCTCCGCACCCCTGTTGCTGTGCTCTCCTCCGCGGCTCCGAAGCTTTCCCCCTTCGCCACCCGCAGTCTCCGCCCGCGAAGGGGCTTCCAGTGTGTGGAAAACTTTCCTCCTTCACAGCTCCCTCCCACTGGTGCAGGTCTTTTTTCTTTTGCCCTACCCAGGTACGTGGGGGGTTTCTTGCCTTTTGGGAGGTCTGAGGTCTTCTGCCAGCGTTCAGTAGGTGTTCTGTAGGAGTTGTTCCACGTGTAGATGTATTTCTGGTGTATATGTGGGGAGGAAGGTGATCTCCGCGTCTTACTCTTCCGCCATCTTTCCAGAAGCTCTCTATTACAAGTTATTGAATATAGTTCCCTGTGCTATACAGTAGGTCCTTGTTGTTCATCTATTTTATGTATAGTAGTGTGAATCTGTTAATCCCAAACCCCTAATTTATCCCTCCCCCCTTCCCCTTTGGTAACCATAAATTTGTTTTCTATGTCTGTAAGTCTGTTTCTGTTTTGTAAATAAGTTCATTTCTATCATTTTTTTACATTCCACATGTAAGTGGTATCATATGATATTTGTCTTTCTCTGACTTACTTCACTTAATATGATAATCTCTAGGTCCATCCATGTTGCTGCCAATGGTGTTATTTCATTCTTTCTTATGTCTGAGTAGTATTGCACTGTATATTTGTACCACATCTTCTTTATCTATCTGTTGATGGACATTTAGAACTACATAGTCTTTTGTGGTTTGTAACTTTATCTGCATAAAACATATTTGATCACAAAGTCTAATGAAATTAATGGTGCTATTTCTTAACCTCCTACATTATTCTTATTTAACTTTTCCTGTAATGTGTTTTCTGTATTATTTGAGAATATTTAGCTCTTTTATAAAAGGCAATACAACAAATGGGATAGACAAGACTCATAAGAAGTGTTAAGCATAGTTAAGAAAGCTAGTAACTTACGAGATATAGGCAAAATCGATATGACATACCTGGGATAAATAATGGGCAAACAAATAGCTTGCAGAATACATAAGTGTTATAGATAGTAAGTAACCTGTGAGACAGGTTGAAGATAGAATAAATGGAATGTGTGTGGAACAAAAAAAGAGTGTTAGTTATAGGTACAAAGACTTAGAAAAACCAAATCATAAAGTGAGAAGATGCCACTTCTGGGCTTCCTTAAATTGACCATCCATTGGAGGCTCCCGCTATGGTCTTATTCTGGCCCCACTCGTGTGCCGCCTAAGAAGCTCAGTGAAGACCCAGAGCTATTGAGCAGACTAATTGCCAAGCTGTCGCCATGCCCAGGCATCCTTTTCCTGAGTCTCTTGGATGAAGCTAGTGTTTGTGTTGCCTCCGGGCACTTTCTGTCTGCAAAGCCCTGTGTTCAAATCTCAGTCATCAGTGGGGAATATTGATGCAGGAAAGACAAGATGCAAACACTGTGTGACCCAAGATTTAGGTAGTATAGTCTTTCCATCCTGGACTGCAAGATGTCTGTCCCTCACCCTGAGCACTTGAATCTTCCTTCCTGGGTCCCTTCTTCCAACAAGAAATATTAAAAATTGTATTTACTACTGTATTGGTATAAAGATGAGTATAATCCAGGCTGGATGACATTATTTTCTTCAATTGTAAAAGAAATTAAAACCGCTTTGTGGGCTTCTAAAAGTGCCATGGGCCCTAGGCACTGAATCTGCAATTCTTGATGGAGAATTTGTGCTGGTTCCATCTGCTTGTGTCCTAAGTGTGTTAGCCTACTTCATCTCTTTCCCTGTCTTCTTACTGTGCTTTAAATTGATTAAATAACCTGTGTGATTCAGGTATTTTGATTTGGTTGGTGAATCTTTGTGACCTTTGAGAAATCTTGCCTGAGAGCATAGTTGGAAGCTGCCATTGCATCAAGGTAATTTTCATCACAACATCACCCAAACATCTGCATTAGTACACACACACACACACACACACACACACACACACACAGCTGACAGAATAGCACCCTGTCTTTCACCCTAGGCCCCCCTTCACAAAAAATGCATAATTTTAACCATACATTAAATTTTATACCATAATGAGTTAAATAATGAAAAACAGCAAATAGCTTTATGGTTGATTTCATAACTTACAAAAATCCATAAGTTTATGATATTAGATCTGTGTCATTTTAATTTTGACAACTTTTTGTAATTTATTTTACAGTATTGTAAACTTATCACTCTGATTTGTGTCTTTCTTAGTGGATTTTATAATTAATGCATTACTTTGGGTAAAGTCAGAGGTTTTTGTTTTTCCTGACAGTAAATCAGATTGATTGACTTGATGAAAGGGGACTAGCTTTGCTAACTAGGTTATGTGCTGGATATTTTTCATAAATTGAATGAACTAAATATGAAGCTCCAAGGTTTTGCTATATAAATACATATATCTATATATTCTAAATGTATATTTATATGTAATAAGAAAAAGTATATTGAAATCAACAAATTTATTTTCATAGTATTTTCCAGTACATTGGCTTAAACAAGATAATTACAACAATAATAAATCCCACATGAAAGTGGCATCAGTCTTGGTCTAAAACGCCTCCTTCTCTGCACTTGGCCATGACCCAGGTTCAGTGTCTTCTGTGGTAGGCAGAATGGCCCTCCAAGATGTCCATGCCCTAATCCCTGGAATCTGTGAATATGTTACATTACATAGTAAAAGGGATTTTGCAGATGTAATTAAGGTAACAGGCCTTAAAATAATGAGGGTATCCTGGATTATTCAGGTGGGCCGGATCTAATCACACAAGCCTTTAAAAGCAGCGAACTTTTTTCAGCTGGAGATAGAGGAATGTGGCAGAAGGAGAGCACAGAGGGATTTGAAGCACAGGGAGCATTTTACTACATGTCGGTGGCTTTAAAAATGGAGAGAACCATGATTAAGGCTCTAGAAGCTGAGACAACCTCTGGCTGAGAGCCCCCAAGGATACAGGGGCCTCAGTTCTCCAGTGAAAAGGCACTGAATTCTGCCGACAACCTGAATGGGCCTGGAAGCAGATTCCTTCCAGAGCCTCTGCAGAAGAGCTGAGGCTGGTCAACACTTCTATTTTGGCCTTGAGACCCAGGAGGAGAGAAATCAGGTGAGCCCATCCTACCTACAGAAATGTGACACAAATTTTTGTTGCTTTAAGTCACTAAATTGGTGGTCGGTTTTCATGGCAACAATAAAAAATGAATATATACCCTCCTAGCTTTCAGGACAGTGCCACACCTGCAGCTGACTTTTTTGATTGTTAATTTTTGATTTTCTTCCCTCTGGAAGAGTAGTCCTTACAGCAAAAAAAAATGTGACTACTGCGTGTGTCAGTCACACTGTCTTATACATGCATACTTTCGGGATATTGCAGGTTTAGTTCCAGATCACCGCAATAAAGTGAATATTGCAATAAGGTGAGTCACACGAAGTTTTTGGTTTCCCAGTGCATATAAAAGTTATGATTACACTATGCTGTAGTTTATTGAGTGCAATAGCACTACATCTAAAAAAATATGCATACCTTAATTTAAAAATATTTTATTGCTAAAAAATGCTATCATCCGAGACTTCAGCAAGTCCTAATCTTTTTGCTGGTGGAGGGTTTTGCCTCCTTGTTGACTGCTGACTGATCAGAGTAGGCGTGGCTGTGACAACTTCCTAAAAGACGATAATGCAGTTTGCCGCATTGACTAACTCTTCTTTTTGCAAATGATTTCTTGGTAGGGTGCAATGCTGTTTGATAGTATTTTACCTGCAGTAGAACTTCTTTCAAACTTGGAGTCAATCCTTTCAACCTTGCCTGCTGCTTTATCAACTAAGTTGATGTAATATTCTAAATCCTCTGTTATTTCAACAATCTTCACAGCATCTTCACTAGGAGTAGGGTCCATCTCAAGAAACCACTTTCTTTGCTCATCCATAATAAGCAACTCCTCATCCATTAAAGTTTTTGTTTTGTTTTGTTTTGTTTTTTGCTTTGTGGTACGCGGGCCTCTCACTGTTGTGGCCTCTCCATTGCGGAGCACAGGCTCCGGACACGCAGGCTCAGCGGCCACGGCTCACGGGCCCAGCCGCTCCGCGGCATGTGGGATCCTCCCGGACCGGGGCACGAACCCATGTCCCCTGCATCGGCAGGCGGACCCTCAACCACTGCGCCACCAGGGAAGCCCTCATTAAAGTTTTATCATGAAATGGCAGCATTTCAGTCACATCTTCAGGCTCCACTTGTATTCTTGCTATTTCTAACACATCTGCAGTTACTTCCTCTCAAAGTCATCCATGAAGGTTGGAATCAACTTCTTCCAAATTCCTATTAATGTTCATATTTTGACTTCTTCCCATGAATCACAAATATTTTTAATATTATCTAGACTGGTGAATCCTTTCCAGAAGGTTTTCAATTTGTTTTGCCCAGATCCATCAGAGGAATCACTATCTATGGCAGCTATAGGTGAACGAAATGTATTTCTTAATAAGACTTGAAAGTTGCAGATCCATGGGTTGCAGAATGGATGTTGTGTTAACAGGCATGAAAACATTAATCTCATGCATCTCCATTATAGCTCTTGGGTGACGAGATGCATTGTCAATGAGCAGTAATATTTTGAAAACAATCTTTTTTCCCTGAGCATTAGGTCTCAATAGTGGGCTTGAACTATTCAGTGAACCATGTTGTAAACAGATGTGCTGTGATCCAGGTTTTGTTGCTCCATTTACAGAACACAGGCAGAGTAGACTTAGCATAATTCTTAAGGGCCCTAGGATTCTCAGAATGGTAAATAAACGGCTTCAACTTAAAATCACCAGCTGCATTACCCCGTATCAAGAGAGTCAGCCTGTCCTTTGAAGCTTTGAAGTCAGGCATTGACTTATCCTCTCCAGCTATGAAAGTCCTAGAATGCGTCTTCTTCTGGTATAAGGCTGTTTCATCTACATAGAAAATCTGTTGTTTAGTGTAGCTACCTTCATTAATTATCTTAGCTAGATCTTCTGGTTAGTTTGCTGCAGCTTCTATATCAGCACTTACTGCTTCAACCTTGCACTTTTATGTTATGGAGACAGCTTCTTTCCTTAAACCTCATGAACCAACGTCTGCTAGCTTCAAACTTTCCTTCTGCAGCTTCCTCATTTCTTTCAGCCCTCATAGAATCGAAGAGAGTTAGGGCCTTGCTCTGGATTAGGCTTTGGCTTAAGGGAATGTTATGGCTGCTTTGATCTTCTATCAAGACCACTGAAACTTTCTCCATATCAGCAATAAGGCTGTTTTGTTTTCTTATCATTTGCATGTTCACTGGAGCAGCACTTTTAATTTCCTTCAAGAGCTCTTCCTTTGCATTCACAACTTCGCTAACTACTTGGCATAAGAGGCCTAGCTTTCAGCCTATCTTGGCTTTTGACATGCCTTCCTCGCTAAGCTTAATCATTTCTAGGTTTTGATTTAAAGTAAGAGATGTGCGACTCCTCATTTCACTTGAACTCTTAGAGGCCATTGTAGGCTTATTAATTGGCCTAATTTAAATATTGCTGTGTCTCAGGAAATAGGCTGGAGGAGAGGGAGAGTGATGGGGGAATGGCCAGTTTGTAGAACAGTCAGAACACATACAACATTGGCTGATTAAGTTCTCTGTCTTACATGGGTGCAGTTCATGGTGCCCCTCAAACAATTAGAGTAGTAACATCGAAGATCACTGATCACAGATCGCTGTAACAAATATAATAATAATGAAAAAGTTTGAAATATTGCTAGAATTACCAAAATGTGACACAGAAACGTGAAGTGAACAAATGCTGTTGGAAAAATGGTGCCAATAGACTTGCTTGATGCTGGGCTGCCACAAACCTTCTAGTTGTAAAAAAAATGCAGTATCTGTGAAGCACAATAAAGCAACACACAATAAACCAAGGTGTGTCTGTGCTGACTATAGTAGCGTTCATTTGAAATAAAACCTAATTCGAAGAGATTAGTTTAAAAAATCCCTTATTTATCTATCTATCTATCTATCCACCTATCTGTCATCTATTTAAGTGAGCCAGGTGATTCATGGGGGAATCATGGAGAAGCTGCCTTTAAAGGAGATCAGTGGCTACAGTGGTGGGAAATGACTCCATTGACCTTAACTACCTTGAATCCAGAGGCTATATCTACAGGTACTTCAGTGAGAACCCTGTCCTCATTTATTACTGTGGCATTCAAGTCCCCTGAAAACAGAATGTGTGTGTGTGCGAGTGTGCCCACGCACATGTGTGAACATGCACTTAATGTTGGGCAGTCAAGGTGTGGAGTGTATGAGACACTTGTTGGGTTTACTGTCTTATTTGTGAATATTTGTTTTATGCTGGGAACAGCCCTTGATACATTCATTGCAGTTCGTTTCTCAATAGCTGCACTTGTACTAAATAATGCTGTCCCTTTAGCTACAACTGAGTGATTCAGGGATGGGTGCCTGACCTATGTCAAGCCAATCTGAATGCTTCCCTATTATCTTTCTGACTGGATTAAAAAAAAAAAGCTTTCTTTTATGGGAGAAGGAGGCATGATGAAATGAGATAGCAACTGTTGGATGTCCTCTTTTCTGCCATGTGGAAGAAGTCATCTACTTTGGAAGGAAATAAAGTCAACCCACAAGAAGCAGAGGCAAGACCCAGAGTCCAGGAAATGCTCAATTTCAATTGCTCTTGAATTCCAGCTGAATCTCTGTCTTTGCCATTGGATTGTTCAATCCCTTAATAATGTAAGTTACCTCAGTATTCTTTCAATAAATTGTTTTTGGTCAAAGCTTGCTCGGGTTGGATTTCTAACAGAATCCTGACCAATACAGTTGACACAGCTGATAGTCCAAATTAATTGTTCCATACGTAGTGCAAATTACAGTAAGAATTAAACGATAGGAAGTCAGAATCTAGAGAGATCCTTAGGAACAGGGCGGTAAGATGAAACACTTGACTAAAGCTTTGACTTAGATGGATGGGGAGCAATCTTTGATTGTAGAATATTCCAGGCAAGGAGAACAGCATGTGCAAAAGGGTGATGGTCCCAATTCCAAAGACAAATTTGTGAGACAAAGAGTAGTTGGAGACAAGAGTGTGTGTAGGAAGAGACAAGGTTGAAGAAGAACTTCACCACTGAGGACTTTGGATGCCAAGCTAAGATGTTTGTGCTTTATTGTAATAGAGAGCCGTTAAAGTTTTTCAACATGAAAGTGGTATTATAAAAGCTGTGTTTTAGAAATTTTGACCTGGTAATATGCAAGGTGAGCTGAAGGAAATAGGAAGTAGTGTTAGATGTATGATTTGGAAGACAACTGCAGTCATCCTGACATGAGTGACAAGAACCTGGACCAGAGTGTTAGAAATGGAAATGGAAAGAGAAGAAGGAGTGTCTTATTCATCTCTCTATCCTTCACATTACTTAGCAGAGTGACTAGCATCTTGTAGGCATTCAACAAATTCTTGTTAATAAGTAAGGAATTCAAGTCAAGTAATGTTTTATTCACATCATCAACATGTTATAATATTTTAGTATTTTAGATTACAATTTGAAAATAAACTATTGTGTTGAATTATTGAAGACACTTAGTCTGAATATTTTAGTTGTCATTGAATTCCAGTATAACCTCATGAAAATCAGAGAAATACATACGTTTTTTGTTGTGACTAACGGTTCCCTTTAAATCACAGAAAGAAATCTGTTGCTGGAGAAAGGTTTGTTCATGTGTTTATTAGAAACTTAATTCCTTACATCTTTAAAATCTATTTAGACTATTTAATATTTGTCATTTCATAAGAAAATGCAATATCTTTAGCCACTTCAAGTGTTAATTGGTATTCTACAGATGAAGAATACTGTTTATTAGCCTGATGAAAATACGTGAAATTTTCTTTTTTCTTATAACTTGGCTTTAGAGAAAATGGCCATTAGTAATCATGCAAGAAAATAGAACATTAAGACGCCTTATACAGTCAGTGGATCTCATATCTTGAGTACTATGTTTTTGATACTTTATTATTCTATCTCCTTTTATTAGTAGAACACCATGCCACCTCCTACCATGCATCTCTTCATAACTTTGCATTCAGTGGTGTCATATTGGTAGCTTGAAATCCTGGTGGGAGTGGTGGAAGTATTTACATACCAGAAATTGGTAAACACTATAAAGTCTTTTGTTTATTTTGTTGATTGTCTAGACCAGAGGTATGGCCTGTGGGCCAGTGATCTATTTTTGTAAATTAGATCTTACTAGAATACATCCAGTTATTTGCGTATTGTTTATGGCTGCTTTCATGCTACAGTGGGAGGGTTGAGTACTTGCAACAGAAACTGTATGATCCACAAGCCTAAAATATGTGCTATGTGTCCCTTTAAGAAAAAGTTTGCTGACCCCTGGTGTAGACTTAAAAAGTGATGGAGAAAATGTTAATAATCAAGATTAAACTTAAAAGTGTGTTGTGTTTATGACTGTTACATTGTCAATGGCATAAAAGGTTGAGAAAATACTCTTTCGGCATTTATGCTATTCAGCAAAGAAGTTGCTCATATCCTTGATGAATGAAGTTCTGATGTATGTCTCCACTGTTTCACACTTTACTCGTGAATATAAATGAAAATATCATTACCACATTGGAACTACATTCAATCATCATTTGCAACTGATGGCTGTCTATGGAGACAAGAGGTTAGCAAAACTCAAGGAAAGCATTCTATGAGAATCCATTGCTCATTTGGAATTCATGATAAAAACTATAGTCAGTCACATCAACCATATATTGTTAGTTTCCATTTATGTGAAATGTTAAGAATAGGCAAATTCATAGAGACAGAAAGTAGATTATCTGTATAAATCTTTTCAGTTTGGTGGTTTTTTAGTATATTTACCTAGTTGTGCAGCCATCACCACAATCTAATTTTAGAACATTTTCAATGCCTCCAAAAGAAACCCCGTACATATTAGCTGTTATTCCCCATTCCCACTCCCCACTCCCTCCACCCAAGATCCAGGCAGCCAGTGGTGTTTTTAGTGTATTCACAGTGCTGTGTGAAGCTCTAAAAATATTATACACTTTATTATTACTTGTAAAATGTGGTATACTTATCATTTATAATAAAGGTACAATGTATAAGATACATATTTCTTCTTTTTTTTTAAAAAAAGCTCATTGTTGATACTACAAAGCTACAGCAATCAAAACAGCATGGTATTGGCACAAAAGCAGACATATGGATCCATGGAACAGAATAGAGAGCCAGAAATAAACCCACACACCTATGGTCAATTAATCTTCGACAGAAGAGGCAAGAATATACAATGGGGAAAAAACAGTCTCTTCAGCAAGTGGTGTTAGGAAAGTTGGAAAGCCACATGTAAATCAATGAAGTTAGAAGACACTCTCTCACCATACACAAAAATAAACTCAAAATGGCTTAAAGACTTAAACATAAGACATGACATAAAACTCCTAGAAGAGAAGATAAGCAAAATATTCTCCGACATAAATCGTACCAATGTCTTCTTAGTCAGTCTCCCAAGGCAATACAAATAAAAGCAAAAATTAACAAATGGGACTTAATCAAACTTACAAGCTTTTGCACAGCAAAGGAAACAATAAATAAAACAAAAAGAAAACCTGAGGACTGGGCAAAAATATTTGCAAATGATGTGACTGACAAGGGCTTAATTTCCAAAATATACAGACAGCTCATACAACTGAATAACAAAAAGACAACTCAATTGAAAAATGGACAGGGGACCTAAATAGACATTTCTCTAAATAAGACCCACAGATGGCCAACAGACACATGAAAAGATGCTCAACATCGTTAATTAGAGAAATGCAAACCAAAACTACAATGAGATATCACCTCATACCAGTCAGAATGGCCATCTGTGGGACTTCCCTGGTGGCGCAGTGGTTAAGTATCCGCCTACCAGTGCAGGGGACATGGTTTCGAACCCTGGTCCAGGAAGATCCCACATGCCGCGGAGCAACTAAGCCCGTGTGCCACAACTACTGAGCCTGTGCTCTAGAGCCTGTGAGCCACAACTGCTGAAGCCCGTGCACCTAGAGCCTGTGCCCTGCAACAAGAGAAGCCACTGCAATGAAAAGTCGGCGCACCGCAAAGAAGAGCCCCCGCTTGCCGCAACTAGAGAAAGCCCGTGCGTAGCAACAAAGACCCAATGCAGCCAAAAATAAATAAATAAATTTATTTAAAAAAAAAGTCCACAAATAGCAAATGCTGGAGAGAGCGTGAAGAAAAAGGAACCCTCCTACACTGTTGGTGGGAATGTAAATTGGTGCAGCCACTATGGAAAACAGTATGGAGGGTCCTCAAAGAACTAAAAATAGAGTTGCCATAGAATCCAGCAATCCCATTCCTGGGCAGGTATCTGGACAAAACCATAATTCAAAAAGATACATGCGCCCCAATGTTCATAGCTGCACTATTCACAATAGCCAAGACATGGAAACAACCTGTGGTGATTGCAGTTATCCTGGGGTTTCTCCACTGGTGAAGGGGGAGCTGGGGATAAGTAGTGCCCTGCTCTGTCAGTGTGGCCTTGATCCGGTGTCTTGCGAATGATGGTCTATGGGGCTCTGAGATCACCTCTCCCTATCTTCCTCATTGGGATTGCTGCACTTTCAGGCTGGTGAAAACCCCATGCTTAATCTTTATGGCACTAATTGTTCACTGTGCCGTGGCGCTAGTGGCTGGGGGCCCTGGAGGGATGGTAATAACTTATGATGGGAAGCACCATGTGGAAATAGAAAAAAGAGGAGCTCCATTTTTTAGTCCAGAAGTGAATGAGAATGAACCAAATGCCTACGTACTCTGTTTCACTTCTTTTATATCATTCGCTAAATGGACACCTGTTGGTAATATGCAATAAATACCAGTGGAATGTAGAACCTGAATGGAGGCTACTTCGGATGCTTTAATGTGCCTGGCCTGTGAACGTGTCAAAGGCCTATGTCCTTTTAAATTGTTCTTGTGGCGTCAAAACACAGACTATCTCCTCCAATTTATGACTAATAGTAGATTTCATTATTCATGGACTAGCAAAGTCCCTAATCCTGAAAAAGATTACAGAACAAGGCACACATCAATTCTGCTGCATTTGGAGCCCGAGAAAATGATTGACAGGCAGGCAGGCAGGCTGGCTGCTCTAGGCTGTCACTCCTGAGGCCTAATCTTTCCGTATGAATACTGAACAGGCCTTGTGCAATCTGAGTGAGGCTCCCAGTGAATGTTTTTTTTTAAAGAATAATCAAATTTTGAGAATGTGCTACAGGAAAGAGCTGTCACATTGCATTAAGTTAGCACTGTGAGTTTCATGGAAATTATCAGGTAATTCGATTGCTACTGCCCAATCATTTGCAGGCATAATTTAGTTCCCTTAGAGTTAAGAGAATGAATAAGTAATAAAATTTCCTATTTGGGATTGTTGAAGGCAAGCAAAAAACTGTGGTGCATCATGTGGTTCACAGGAGCTGGGGCCTGGCTGCTAGGATTAGAATGGGCATCCAAAGCCTGTAATGCCAGACGAATGCCCGTGATTAATTTAAGTTACACAATGCCCTACAGTCCACAAAGCACTCTCACTTATAGTCGTCTGATTCTTAGGGAGATTTTAGAAGATAGTTATTATTATCTCCATTTATAAATGAAGATACTAATGAACAGAGGAAATACCTCATTCAAGGTCACTTGCGATAGAGTGGGACAAGAAGCTGAAATTAAACTCCCATTATGGGTTGAATTGTGTCCCTTCATCCTGCCCACCCCCTTCCCCCCAGAAGAAAAGATATGTTCAAGTCTTAACTCCTAGTACCTCAGAATGTGACCTTATTTGGAAATAGGTTTGTTACAGATGTAATTCAGGTGAGGTCGTGTTGGAGTAGGGTGGGTCCTTAATCCAGTATGACTGGTGTCCTTATAAGAAGAGGAGAGAGACACAGGGAGAAGACCATGTGATGATGCAGGCAGAGATTGGAGGGATGCGTCTACAAGCCAAGGGATGCCAACGGTTGCTGGCCACCACCAGAAGCCAGGGGAGGCATGGAACACATTCTCTCTCACAGCCCGCAGAGGGAACCAATCCCTCCAACGACTTGATTTTGGACTTCCAAGCCTCCAGAATGGTGAGAAATAAATTTCTGTCATTTTAAGCCACCTCATTTGTGAAGCTTTGTTACAGCAGCCCTAGGAAACCAATATAGCTCCTAAAAATAATAAAAGTTTCCATTTACAGTGCTCTGACTGTGGGCTGGGTACTTTACACATGCTCTCATGAAACCTTTAGGAACCCTTCAAGGTACACTATTATCAACGACCTTTTCATGACTTACCTAGGTCAAATAACAAATAGATGGTGGAGCTGGGATTCCAGCCCTGGGCCTGAATTTTGCCTTGTCTATTATGCCTCTGAGCCATGATGGTATCCAAAATATTTATGGCAGTGTTAGGAGAGACAACCCTCAACCCTTTAAAATTGTTCCTTTAGTCTAGTTCTTTTGGGCAACTACTAACTCAATTTGAACTCCACCATGCTAACTTGTATGCATTTATTATGAATAACCACAAAATGGTGCCTGACATACAGGAAAAAGCTCAGTATTTGTTCAATGAACAGTAATAAGAACTCCTTAACCTGTTATGATGCTTCAAATTTACAAAGCATTTTCACACATTCTTTTTTTTAATTAATTTTTATTGGAGTATAGTTGACTTACAATGTTGTATTAGTTTCTGTTGTACAACAAAGTGAATCAGTTATACATATACTTATATCCACTCTTTTTTAGATTCTTTTCCCATGTAGGTCATTACAGAGTTTGAGTAGAGTCCCCTAGTCTATACACTAGGTCCTTATTGGTTATCTATTTTGTATATAGTAGTGTGTATATGTCAATCCCGGTCTCCCAAATTATCTCTCCACCCACCCACCCCCCTCGCTGCTTTCCTCCTTGGTAACCATAAGTTTGTTTTCTACCTCTGTGACTCTATTTCTGTTTTGTAAATACATTTGTACCATTTTTTTTAGATTCCACATATAAGCGATATCATATGATATTTGTCTTTCTCTGTCTGACTTACTTCACTCAGTATGACAATCTCTACGTCCATCCATGTCGCTGCAAATGGCATTATTTTGTTCTTTTTTATGGCTGAGTAATATTCCATTGTATATATGTATCACATCTTCTTTATCTGCTCATCTGTCGATGGACATTTAGGTTGCTTCCATGCCTGGCTACTGTAAATAGTGCTGCAATGAACACTGGGGTGCATGTGTCTTTTTGAATTATGGTTTTCTCCAGATGTATGCCCAGGAGTGGGATTGCTGGATCATATGGTAACTCTGTTCTCTAACACCATACGCAAGAAATGAACTCAAAATGGGTTAAAGACCTAAATGTAAGACCAGATACTATAAAACTCTTAGAGGAAAACACAGGCAGAACACTCTCTGACATAAATCGCAGCAATATCTTTTTGGATCCACCTCCTACAGTAATGAAAATAAAAACAAAAATAAACAAATGGGACCTAATTAAACTTAAAAGCTTTTGCACAGCAAAAGAAACCATAAGCAAAACAAAAGGACAACCCACAGAATGGGAGAAAATATTTGCAAAATAAAGTGACTGACAAGGGATAATCTCCAAAATATACAAACAGCTCATGAAGCTCAATATCAAAAAAAAAAAACCCAATCAAAAAATGGGCAGAAAACCTAAATAGACATTTCTCCAAAGAAGGCATACATATGGCAAAGAGGTACATGAAAAGGTGCTCAACATCACTAATTATTAGAGAAATGCAAATCAAAACTGCAATGAGGTATCACCTCACACCAGTTAGAATGGCCTTCATCAGAAAATCTACAAACAACAAATGCTGGAGAGGGTGTGGAGAAAAGGAAGCCCTCTTGCACTGTTGGTGGGAATGTAAGTTGGTGCAGCCACTATGGAGAACAGCGTGGAGGTTCCTTAACCTTTCTTATTAGGCTATTTAAAAAATAATTTGAAGGCTGCTTTAAACATATTCCTGTCTTTTTTCTTTCTAATTTAAAAAAAGATTTTGTTACGTTTTCTTCAACCAGATAGTAAGATTCTAGAAGGTGATGAATGTTTTCTTTTTTTTCTCGTTGAGTGATCCCAGTTCTTCACTGGATTTCACTGGAGGTAGACATACGGTCTTGCAATGGTCACACATATCATTCTGAAAATGGTTATAAAGAATGAATTGGATAATCTTTAGACAAAAAGCAAAAACAGAACTCTTGATTTTTATCTTGCGAATCATAGAGTTCATTGCTAATGTTCCTGAGTGTTGCTGTGAATCATTCTTTCTCTCTTCTCATAGACTGTGAGGTGAGCACCAATACCATCCTCCCCTTTGCTTTATCAGATCCAGGGGTAGGGAGGGATCAGCCACCTTCAGCTCTTCATAGGTATTGGGGTCCAGGAAGATGAGGAAGTCCTCCCCGGAACATTCACATAGGCTAGGACTGCCTTTCCACTCTCCACAATGTGCCATAGCCATGTTCTCATCTATTGTGGTGCTTGGTTTTCTTGGGTGATCATGAAATTCCTTACCAGTTTTAATAGGTTATGATTCATTTTTCCAATATAGTTTTCAAGATGTTTTTGCCTTAATGTAGATTCCTTTGGCAGCTTATTCAAAGCTGAGATAGGCAAACCTAAATCAACATGCTCGGAGTTTTAGTGATATGGGGAGTGTCCAGGATAAAACCACTAAGTAAAAATGAGCAAATAAAAATATGTGCAGTGTGATTCCACTTCTCTACCTATTTTTTTTCTGCTACTTTTAGAGGTGTGTCCTTGGGTGAGTTACTTATCCTCTGTGAGCCTGTTTCCTTAAATGTGCACAATGATGTGTATGTTGCAAGGATAATGTGAGGGTTAAGGGTGATGCATTTGACGGTCTTTTACAAATTTTGATGAGTTACACCTTGTATTAGTTTGCTAGCACAGCCGTCACAAAGTACCACAGACTGAGTCGCTTAAATAACAGAAATTTATCTCCTCACAATTCTGGAGGCTGGAAGTCTGAGATCAAGGTGTTGGCAGGGTTGGTTTCTCCTGAGACCTCTCTCCTTGGCTTGTAGATGGTTTGTCTTCTCCCTGCGTCTTCACATGCTCTTCTTTCTGTGCGTGTCTGTGTCCAAATTTCCTCTTATAAGGACACCTGTCATATATTGGATTAGAGCCCTCCCTAATGACCTCATTTTAGCTTGATTGCCTCTTTAAAGATCCTGTCTCCAAATACAGTCATAGTCTGAGGTACTGGGAGTTAGGACTTCAACATATGAATTTTGGGAGACACAATTCAGCCCATAAACATACCTGCTGTACAGCCTACAGCTCATTCCCACTGGGCTCTGTATTGTTCATCCAACATCCATGGAAATTCGTCCCCTCTCCTGGAATGTCAAATAGGCCTCCTTGGCAGGTCCAGCCCTTCCTCCTTCCTGAAGTTCAGCTCAAATGTAGGAATATTTAGGAAGAGTTTTGATTCTAACCGTAAGGAATTCATCTTTTCCTCTAGGTCCCTGGGCTTTTTACTTGCATCTGTAACAGAGCAACAATTTTAGTTTCATTTAATTCTGCATCCCCATAGGCCTAGGACAGGATCTAGCACATAGCAGGTGTTCAAGAAATAGCCTGGAGAACTGCACTGAAAGGCAGTTAATTAAACCAACGCTTTCCCTTTTTCTGACTCAGTTGAGAAATACTTTCATTTGACTGTTGACAGAGCAGTCTGAGGGCAACGGAGATGGGAGGAATGAACATGATCTCAACAATCCATTAAGACAGAATAAATAAATTTGTTTATCTTCCTTCCTGTATATTTTATGTTTAAGAAACCTATTTTAGGATATAGTTGAGGCAGCCTAACATTTATGGATGTTAACACGAATGTGAAACGACTTTCCTGATTTATAGATATCCTTTGAATTTTTTTTTTGAAATCTTTTTATTTATTTATTTATTTATGGCTGTGTTGGATCTTCGTTTCTGTGTGAGGGCTTTCTCTAGTTGTGGCAAGCAGGGGCCACTCTTCATGGCGGTGCGCGGGCCTCTCACTGTCGCGGCCTCTCTTGTTGCGGAACACAGGCTCCAGACGTGCAGGCTCAGTAATTGTGGCTCACGGGCCCAGTTGCTCCACGGCATGTGGGATCTTCCCAGACCAGGGCTCGAACCCATGTCCCCTGCATTGGCAGGCAGATTCTCAACCACTGCGCCACCAGGGAATCCCCTCCTTTGAATTTTTAATCAACATGAGAAAACCTATTCTACTCAGGAAGTCTGGAATATCACGTGGAGTGATTATTTAAACTGCATGTGTAATAGGATAAACAGTACAAAAAGAAAGTCTGCTGCAAAATGTGCAGAGATTATTTAAACAAGGCTATGTTTCAAAATGTGTGGAATGTACATACACATATTTTATTTTGTTCCAACAATTTAGCTTAAAATGGACTTCCTATGGATATTTGGGATTATGGCACAACTAAATGAGTGTTTATGTGGAATCATCCTCACTTTAGGGACTTTCTCCTTCTCACAGTACCTCAATTCCAAACAAGTGGGCTTTGATAAAACCTTGCAGCTCAAAGCGTGCCTCACACACTTTCTTTTTCAGACTCGCTGCCTGTGCCAACCTGGAGTAACACCACGCTAGGTGAGAGATGCCCTTCTGCTGATAGCTCAAGCCATGGAGGGTCCAAAACATCTGTGCTTAGTCTAGAGAGTTCTGTACTTTACTGTTGTTACAGTTGAGATGCCCATCTTTTTTTTTTTTTAACTTACTCTGTTGTTAATGTATAACTTAAAAAAAATAATTTGTTACTTATACTTAGCGCAAGTTCAGTACAGGGTTTTTAAATGGATGAACAAATGAACTGAAAACCGAAATCTTTTCCAGCAAACTTCCAAGTCCTTTAAGATGTTTGGAAGTAATTTAATTTCTCCTATCTTTCTTCTTAAATGATGTTGCCATCCACCTAGTCTTCAAGCAAAGGCACCTGGGGGGAGCAATTGACACCTCTTTCTCTCATGTCTCCTTCATCCTTTGAGTAAGTCCAACAGCTTCTCTCAAATCTGTTATCTCTGTTCCATTCCCTCTGCCCCCAGTTAGACCATCTCCTTTCAACTAGGCAGCAGCATCTCATGGAATTTTTACAATATAGGTTTGACTGCATGTGACGGAGACCTAAAGTAACAGTGGCTTAAAACATAAGAGAGAAGTGATTTTCTCTGTCACATAACAATCCAGGCTGGTCTGGAGCCTCTTCCTCTGCAGGAGCTCAGATCCCTTCTATTTTGGTACTTCACCTTCTTCAGGTGCTGCTCTCATCTGCGTGGTCCAAGGTGGCTCACCACCATCCCTGAAGAAAGAAGGGAGATATGAGAAATGAGAGGATTTTTTTTAACCTTTCCTTTAAGTAGGAACCCAGAGTTTCACATGTAATATAAACTCACATCCCATTGGACAGGATTAGTCACATGGCCTCACCTCACTGCAAGGAGTTAACTGGGAAATATAATCTTCATTCTGGACAGCCTTATGTCCAGGTAAAAATTTTGTCCCTGTGTAGGAAGGGAGAATGGATATTGGATTGATATTGGTGGACAGCTTGCAGTCTTGACCTCCTCTCCTAACTGGCTTTCCTGCTTCCTGTCTCGTCAAATTACTCCTTTTCCTCAACTCATACCAAAAGCCATCTGGCCACACCTCTCTCTGCTCAAAAGTGTTCAACAAACTCTTCACTGCCTGCACATAAACTATTAGTTCTCAGCATGGACTGAACAGTCTTCATGTTCTGGTTCCTGTCACCTCACCTCCTATTTCTGTCCTCTTTGCACCTTATTCTCTAACATTGAACTCTGTTATTTTTCCATGAATAACATGGTGTTTCATGCCTCAGTGCCTTTGCACGTGCTATTTCTTTGAAAACCAAGCTCAAGAGTCACTTCCCTCAGGAAATATTTTCTATTAATCTCTCCTCTCCCAGCCTTAATCAAGAGAATTCATTGGTCACTCTTTACACCTCATACCTGTACTTACCTGTTCCATTTTTCCCTTAATATATTATGTAGTCATTTATATCCTCTTCTCACTATGAGCATGATTAGATTCACCTTTATATCTCCAGAATTCAGTGTAATGCTTGCCACAGAGCAGATAATAACTGTGTGTTTACTCTTTTTAAAAAAAATATTTATTTATTTATTTTTGGCTACATTGGGTCTTCATTGCTATGGGCAGGCTTTCTCTAGTTGTGGTGAGTTAGGGCTACACTTCATTGTGGTGTGCAGGCTTCTCATTGCGGTGGTTTCTCTTGTTGTGGAGTGTGGGCCCTAGGCGTGTGAGCTTCAGTAGTTGTGGAACATGGGCTCAGTAGTTGCAGTGTGCAGGCTCAGTAGTTGTGGCTCAGGGGGCTCTAGAGTGCAGGCTCAGTAGTTGTGGCGCACGGGCTTAGTTGCTCTGTGGCATGTGGGATCTTCCTGGACCATGGCTTGAACCCGTGTCCCCTGCACTGGCAGGCAGATTCTTAGTCACTGTGCCACCAGAGAAGTCCCCTGTGTATTTACTCTTGATTGAATGAATCAATGAATGAATGAATAAGTGACAGAGTGATTGTATGACATTGGTCCTTGCTTAGAAATTTTAACCTTTTACATGGTGTCCTTTTTTTTTTTTTTTTTTTTTTTGTGGTATGCGGGCCTCTCACTGTTGTGGCCTCTCCCGTTGTGGAGCACAGGCTGCGGACACGTAGGCTCAGCGGCCATGGCTCACGGGCCCAGCTACTCCGCGGCATGTGGGATCTTCCCGGACCTGGGAACGAACCCGTGTCCCCTGCATTGGCAGGCAGACTCTCAACCACTGCACCACCAGGGAAGCCCGGTGTCCTCTTTTAATAAAAACTCCTTGTGAGCCCTTATTCTGTTTGAGGTACATTTACTTTGTTTGTGTTAGAGTATTAGCATAGTTATCTAACTTAATCTTTATGGATAGCCCTGTGATTCAGGCATTATGAATCTCATTATACAGATGGGAAAGTGAGGCATGGAGAAGTTAATTTAAGTAACCCACCTCCTTTCTTTCTTAATTGTATTGACTGTAGGGAAAGTGCAGGGTGGAAGAGAGTGGAGGGGAGTTTTGCCTGGTATGGTATTCTGGAAAACATATTGAACTGGTAGTTATTGGGCTCTTGTCCAATTCTCTAATTTATTAGCTTGAGTGGCCAGCTTTTCTTTCCTTCTCTGAGCTTCAGTTTTCTCATCTGTAATAGGTAGGGTTGGCTCAAAGATCTCTAAGTTTCCTTCCAGATCTAAAAGTCAGTGATTTTCTTACTTCTCTAACACAGCAAATTGAAATGTAGCCCTCCTCCACACCAATATGCTACATTCACATGATGTGCTTTTGCTAAAAATGGCCACTTTCTAAATGTTAAAACAGGACATGGTAGAGAATAGTCAGTCTAGATCCAAACACCCCCACTCTGCTAAAGAATTAACACGAAAGCTCTGGATCCCACTCAACAGAAAATCTTCCCAGGATGGAGGATGTATAATGGCATTGCTTTCACTGGAGCTTTTTTAAAGATTACATCCAGACATATTTAGCCACCAAACACATTTTGGATCTAGGAGTAGTGCAATTGAAATGTAGCCAGAAATGCACCCTGGATTCTCTCCATGCCATGTGTCCACAACGTATGGAATTCTATGTGACTCCCATGTGTGTTGACACATTCTGTGCAGGTCTTTTCCTCATTAAGTTATACTGGAAATCTGAAGGGTCTATAAAACTATCACCCTTCTTCCCCACCAGGGTTCTGAAACAATTGAAAATAAGGCAAAATTGTTCAGCAGGTGAAGATAAATATATCACCTCTGTGGTGGTAACAATGATATTGGAGAATATGGCTTCTATTGGTGGCCAAGGCAACTTTCTAATCCTGAACTGTAGAATCAGGCAGACATCCACCCAGCCCTGCTAGATGAGGAGGGGTCTTTTCCCCAACAAGTGTATGAATTGAGCCTTCTGTTTCTCCTTACAAACTCACTACGGCAGAGTCTGCTAGTTATCCCCTAAATCTCTTCTCCCTTTCCCCTACAGTAATACAACCCCCATTTTTCAGTGGGGCCTGGTGGCTCCTCAGAAGAAAGACTACATTCCCCAATCTCTCTTGCAACTAGGTGTGGCCATGTGACTTTGTTCAAGGGGATGGGAGTGAAAGGAAGGTTGTGCTCTGTTTCTACGATGAATGAGGATGTGCATTTCTCTCCCTAGTTTTCCTCTTCCCTTCTGGCAAGAATAAGGAGCTGGTGTCCCTTTGCACCATGACATGGAAACTGAATTTTGAGGATGGCAAACCAACTAGCCTGGGACCCTGGAGACATCATACTAAGCCTGGGCTGCTTACTTCAGACTTTATGGGAGAGAGATGACCTTTATCTTGTTTAAGCCATTATTATTTTGAGTTTCCTGTCACTTAAGGCTGAGCCCAATTCTAGCTGATGTACTCTCCAATCAGATAAGTCATTCCATCCCCTCAGGCCCTGAGTGAGGAAAGGAGTGGTCAAGAGGTGGGGAGCAGCCTGGAGTGTTACACTAATTGGTGTCCCTCCACATGGAAGGGAGTGTTAGGGAATAGAGAAGAAGAGTTCCCCTTCGGACAAGTTATTCATTCAACAAGTGATTATAGACCACTTGCTATGTGCCGAGCACTGCTCTAAGCACTTTACAATTATTAATTTATTTAAGCCCCATAACAACCCTACAAGATAAGTAATAATAATATACCCATAATAAAATCCCCCACAGGTAAGGGAACAGAGGTACAGAGAGGTCAGGTAACTTGCTCCGGGTCACATTGCTCGGGAGTGCTGGAGTTTGGATGCAAACCCAGGCAGTCTAACTCTAGTGCTCCTGCCTTCCATCACTACAGTAGGTGGTTTCTTATGTGGGACAAGAACAGAGACACTCTTATGTTATCTCATAAGAGTAATGGGTGTTTATAACATAAGTAATGGGTAATATAAGTAATATAAGTAATATCATAAGTAATGGGTGTTTGTCTTTGGGATAGATGGAGAGGCCAGAAAAATAACAAATATCTCAGTGGTCACCTGAGATGTCCTGGCGTCTGGTTATCCCTTCAGCAGGATTGAATCCATTGCTCCTAGATTATTGTTCCATCACTGTGGGGACTCAGTTACTGTGTGTCACTACTTCTCATGCTTCTGCCCTCCTATTGCACTCAGCCACTAGCTATTTCTACTCAGTTTCTTTCTTCTTATGACATCTTCTTATACATGTCCTCTACTGCCTGTGGCTTCCGCATTTTGCCCTCTTTATATATACACATTTCTGCCTACCCTATTGTCCACCAACAATATTGTCTTCTCCATACCAAGGATTGATGGGTTCAGCCAGTTATCCTCCAGGACTGAATGCCCAGTTGGGAAAGGCTTTTGCACCAGTCACCATCTTTGGATGGTCAGAGCCCCCTGGCTCAGCTGCCCATTCCCCCTCCCCAGCTCAGGTCACCAAGAGTGCTGCAGACTATGACACACCCTTCAAGAACTCTCTGCCATACAGTTCCTCGTTCAGTTTCTTCAAGCAGGAGACATGCCCAGCAAGGGAGTTTGTCCTTGTTATGCTGTCCTTGTTATTTTCTCTTTGTTATTCTTTATCTTTATATCCTGTGAATGAAGCCAAAGACATAAACAGAATATTCAACTTTTGCTATTTCTTTTCCTGTATCTTATCAAAATAACATGGAATGAGCTTTGGACATGCACCAAAGATACCATCCAACTCTCACTACTCCTACTAGCCCAACTGCCTACTCCATGTAGTCCAGCTGCTGCATCTGGCTTCTTTATAGATTATTGGCCAGACTATCAATGGTGGTCTTTGAATCAGTGACCACCCTGGTTCAATCTGCTGTGATCAGAATAGTTGGTTATAAAGAATTATGGGGACTTTAGTCCTGGCCGTCTCTTCAGGCACCATAGACTCTTTACTAAGAATAGTAGCAGAAGATAAGCATGACTGAGATACCCTCATCCACCAGAGGGCAGACAGCAGAAGCAAGAAGAACTACAATCCTGCAGCCTGTGAAACAAAACCCACATTCACAGAAAGATAGACAAGATGAAAAGGCAGAGAGCTATGTATCAGAGGAAGGAATGAGATAAAACCCCAGAAAAACAACTAAATGAAGTGGAGATAAGCAATCTTCCGGAAAAGGAATTCAGAATAATGATAGTGAAGATGATCCAGGACCTCGGAAAAAGAATGGAGTCAAATATCGAGAAGATGCAAGAAATGTTTAACAAAGACCCAGTAGAATTAAAGAACAAATAACAGAGATGAACAATGCAATACCTGAAATGAAAACTACACTAGAAGGAATCAATAGCAGAATAACTGAGGCAGAAGAACGGATAAGTGACCTGGAAAACAGAATGGTGGAATTCACTGCTGCAGAATAGAATAAAGAAAAAAGAATGAAAAGAAATGAAGACAGCTTAAGAGACCTCTGGGACGACATTAAACGCAACAACATTCACATTATAGGGGTACCAGAAGGAGAAGAGGGAGAGAAAGGACCCGAGAAAATACTTGAAAAGATTATAGTCGAAAACTTCCCTAACATGGGAAAGGAAATAGCCACCCAAGTCCAGGAAGCACACAGAGTCCCATACAGGATAAACCCAAGGAGAAACACACCTAGACACATAGTTATCAAACTGGCAAAAATTAAAGACAAAGAAAAATTATTGAAAGCAGCAAGGGAAAAATGACAAATGACATACAAGGGAATTCCCATAAGGTTAACAGCTGATTTCTCAGCAGAAACTCTACAAGCCAGAAGGGAGTGGCATGATATACTTAAAGTGATGAAAAGGAAGAATCTACAACCAAAGTTACTCTACCCGGCAAGGATCTCATTCATGTTCGATGGAGAAATCAAAAGTTTTACAGACAAGCAAAAGCTAAGAGAATTCAGCACCACCAAACCAGCTCTACAACAAATGCTAAAGGAACTTCTCTAAGTGGGAAACACAAGAGAAGAAAAGGACCCACAAAAACAAACCCAAAACAATTAAGAAAATGGGCATAGGGACATACATATAAATAATTACCTTAAACGTGAATGGATTAAATGCTCCAACCAAAAGACACAGGCTTGCTGAATGGATACAAAAACAAGACCCATCTATATGCTGTCTACAAGAGACCTACTTCAGATCTAGGAACACATACAGACTGAAAGTGAGGGGATGGAAAAAGATATTCCATGCAAATGGAAATCAAATGTAAGCTGGAGTAGCAATACTCATATCAGAAAAAATAGACTTTAAAATAAAGAATGGTACAAGAGGCAAGGAAGGACACTACATAATGATGAAGGGATCAATCCAAGAAGAAGATATAACAATTATAAATATATATGCACCCAACATAGGAGCACCTCAATACATAAGGCAACTGCTAACAGCTATAAAAGAGGAAATCGGCAGTAACACAATAATAGTGGGGGACTTTAACACCTCAGTTACACCAATGGACAGATCACCCAAAATGAAAATAAATAAGGAAACAGAAGCTTTAAATGACACAACAGACCAGATAGATTTAGTTGATATTTATAGGGCATTCCATCCAAAAACAGCAGATTACACTTTCTTCTCAAGTGCACACGGAACATTCTCCAGGATAGATCACATCTTGGGTCGCAAATCAAGCCACAGTAAATTTAAGAAAATTGAAATCATATCAAGCATCTTTTCTGACCACAACACTATGAGATTAGAAATGAATTACAGGGAAACAATGTAAAAAACACAAACACATGGAGGCTAAACAATACGTTACTAAATAACCAAGAGATCACTGAATAAATCAACAAGGAAATCAAAAAATACCTAGAGATATGGGCTTCCCTGGTGGCGCAGTGGTTGAGAGTCTGCCTGCCAATGCAGGGGACATGGGTTCATGCCCCGGTCTGGGAAGATCCCACATGCCATGGAGTGGCTAGGCCCATGAGCCATGGCTGCTGAGCCTGCACATCCGGAGCATGTGCTCCACAATGGGAGAGGCCACAATAGTGAGAGGCCCGCATAACGCAAAAAAACAAAACGAAACAAAAAACCTAGAGATAAATGACTATGAAAACGTGATGACCCAAAACCTATGGGATGCAGCAAAAGCAGTTCTAAGAGGGAGGTTTATAGCTATACTAGCCTACCTCAAGAAACAAGAAAAAATCTCAAATAAACAATCTAACCTTACACCTAAAGGAACTAGAGGAAAAAGAACAAACAAAACCCAGAGTTAGCAGAAGGAAAGAAATCATAAAGATCAGAGCAGAAATAACTGAAATAGAAATGAAGAAAACAATAGCAAAGATCAATAAAACTAAAAGCTGGTTCTTTGAGAAGATAAACAAAATTGATAAACCATTAGCCAGACTCATCAAGAAAAGGAGGGAGAGGACTCAAATCAATAAAATTAGAAATGAAAAAGGAGAAGTTACAACAGACACCGCAGATATACAAAGCATCCTAAGAGACTACTACAAGCAACTCTGCCAATAAAATGGACAACCTGGGAGAAATGGACAAATTCTTAGAAAGGTATAACCTTCCAAGACTGAACCAGTAAGAAATAGAAAATATGAACAGACCAGTCACAAGTAATGAAATTGAAATTGTTATTAAAATCTTCCAACAAACAAAAGTCCAGGACCAGATGGCTTCACAGGTGAATTCTATCAAACATTTAGAGAAGACCTAACACCCATCCTTCTCAAACTCTTCCAAAAGATTGCAGAGGAAGGAACACTCCTAAACTCATTCTATGAGGCCACCATCACCCTGACACCAAAACCAGACAAAGATACAACAAAAAAAGAAAATTACAGACCAATATCACTGATGAATGTAGATGCAAAAATCCTCAACAAAATACTAGCAAACAGAATCCAATAACACATTAAAAGAATCATACACCATGATCAAGTGGGATTTATCCCAGGGATGCAAAGATTCTTCAGTATACGTAAATCAATCAATGTGATACACCATATTAATAAATTAAAGAATAAAACCCATATGATCATCTCAGTAGATGCAGAGAAAGCTTTTGACAAAATTCAGCACCCATTTATGATAAAAACTCTCCAGAAAGTGGGCATAGAGGGAACCTACCTCAACATGATGAAGGCCATATACAACAAACCCACAGCCAACATCATTCTCAATGGTGAAAAACTGAAAGCATTTCCTCTAAGATCAGGAACAAGACAAGGAAGTCCACTCTCACCACTATTATTCAAGATAGTTTTGGAAGTCCTAGCCATGGCAATCAGAGAAGGAAAAGAAATAAAAGGAATACAAATTGGAAAAGAAGAAGTAAAACTGTCACTGTTTGCAGATGACATGATACTATACATAGAGAATCCTAAAGATGCCACCAGAAAACTACTAGAGCTAATCAATGAATCTGGTAAAGTTGCAGCATACAAAATTAATGCACAGAAATCTCTTGCATTCCTATACACTAATGATGAAAAATCGAAAGAGAAATTAAGGAAACACTCCCATTTACCATTGCAACAAGAAGAATAAAATACATAGGAATAAATTTACCTAGGGAGACAAAAAACCTGTACGCAGAAAACTTTAAGACACTGATGAAAGAAATTAAAGATGATACCAACAGATGGAGAGATATACCATGTTCTTGGATTGGAAGAATCAATATTGTGAAAATGACTATACTACCCAAAGCAATCTACACATTCAGTGCAATCCCTATCAAATTACCAATGGCATTTTTTACGGAAGTAGAACAAAAAATCCTAAAGTTTGTATGGAGACACAAAAGACCCCGAATAGCCAAAGCAATCTTGAGGGAAAAAAACGGAGCTGGAGGAATCAGACTCCCTGACTTCACACTATACCACAAAGCTACAATAATCAAGACAGTATGGTAATGGCACAAAAACAGAAACATATATAAATGGAACAAGATAGAAAGCCCAGAGATAAACCCACGCACCTATGGTCAACTAATCTATGACAGAGGAGGCAAGGATGTACAATGGAGAAAAGACAGCCTCTTCAATAAGTGGTGCTGGGAAAACTGGACAGCTACATGTAAAAGAATGAAATTATATCACTCCCTAACACTATACACAAAAATAAATTCCAAATGGATTAGAGACCTAAATGTAAGACCGGACACTATAAAACTTTTAGAGGAAAACATAGGAAGAACAGTCTTTGACATAAATCACAGCAAGATCTTTTTTTTTTCCGGTACGCGGGCCTCTCACCACTGTGGCCTCTCCCATTGTGGAGCAGAGGCCCCAGACGTGCAGGCTCAGCGGCCATGGCCCACAGGCTCAGCCGCTCCGCGGCACGTGGGATCCTCCCGGACCAGGACACAAACCCGTGTCCCCTGCATCGGCAGGCGGACTCTCAGCCACTGCACCACCAGGGAAGCCCAGCAAGATCTTTTTTGATCCACATCCTAGAATAATGGAAATAAAAACAAAAATAAACAAATGGGACCTAATGAAACTTCAAAGCTTTTGCCCAGCAAAGGAAACCATAAAGAAGACGAAAAGACAACACAGAGAATGGGAGAAAATATTGCAAATGAATCAACGGACAAAGGATTAATCTCCAAAATATATAAACAGCTCATGCAGCTCAATATTAAAAAAACAAACAACCCAATCCAAAAATGGGCAGAAGACCTAAATAGACATTTCTCCAAAGAAGACATACAGATGGCCAAGTAGCACATGAAAAGCTGCTCAACATCACTAATTATTAGAGAAATACCAATCAAAACTACAATGAGGTATCACCTCACACCAGTTAGAATGGGCATCATCAGAAAATCTACAAACAACAAATGCTGGAGAGGGTGTGGAGAAAAGGGAAACCCCTTGCGCTGTTGGTGGGAATGTAAGTTGGTGCAGCTACTATGGAGAACAGTATGGAGTTCCTTAAAAAACTAAAAATAGAATTACCATATGATCCAGCAATCCCACTACTGGGCATATACCCAGAGAAAACCATAATTCAAAAAGACACATGCACCCCAATGTTCATTGCAGCAGTATTTACAATAGCCAGGTCATGGAAGCAACCTAAATGCCCATCGACAGATGAATGGATAAAGAAGATGTGGTACATATATACAATGGAATATTACTCAGCCATAAAAAGGAACTATATTGGGTCATTTGTTGAGACATGGATGGATGTCTAGAGACTGCCCTACAGAGTGAAGTAAGTCAGAAAGAGAAAAACATATATCGTATATTAATGCATATATGTGGAACCTAGAAAAATAGTACAGATGAACCGGTTTGCAGGGCAGACATTGAGACACAGTAGTAGAGAACACCAAGGGGGGAAAGCGGCAGTGGGGTGGGGTGGTGGTGTGTTGAAGTGGGTGATTGGGATTGACATGTATACACTGATGTGTATAAAATTGATGACTAATAAGGACCTGCTGTATAAAAAAATAAATAAAATAAAATCCAAAAATTAAAAAAAAAGAAGATAAGCTTAACTTAGGAAGGGTTGGCATGAGGAAAGATGGGTAGATCCATTCAAGGTTTCATAGGTTGAATAGAATTTAATATAACCACTGTCTTCTGAACTCTTCTTAGGGACTGTAGATGTTCAGGATTTGAATTGGGAATGGAAACAAGCACTGGACTGGAAAGTCTAATCTGAGCTCCTTGCCCAAGGAAGAGAGCAGGTCCCAGGCTTCCTGTCCTTTTCTCCTTTTCCTCTTCCCACTTCATTTTTATTGCAGATGTACAGAAATTGGTTAATTATAATCCTTGGTTCATGACATATTCTTATCATTAATTGCAAAAATTCTATAGGTCAGGAATCTGGGCATAACTTAGCTGTGTCCTCTGCTCTGGGTCCTACAAGGCTTAAATCACAGGGTTGGACAGGCTGTGATCTCATCTGGAAGGTTGACTAGGGAAGCTTCTTTGGGTTGTTGGCTGAATCCATTTCCTCGAGGCTATAGAATTCATGGAGGCTTGCTTTTTCAAAGTCAGCAATGGAGAGAAAATCGCTGCTGCTTTGAGTCTCTGACCTCTAAATATTCCTTGAATTGCTTACCTGATTAAGTAAGGTCCACCCAGGATATCCCTTTTGATTACTTTAAAGTCATTTGTTACAGGCTTTAATTACATCTTCAGAATCATTCACCTTTGCAATGTAACATAACTTGATCACAATTGTGATATACCATCACTTTTGCTATGCTGTATTGAATAGAAGCAAGTTACAGATCCCACTCATACTTAAAGGGAGGGGATCATACAACGGGGGAGGGTCATTGGAGGTCATTTTAGAATTCTGGCTACTATACTACCTATGTGGAAACTTTTCCTATATCCCATGTACCTGGCTCTCTCCCTCTCAAATCTATTTGTCCTTCCCTTGTTTTTTTTTTTGTTTGATTTTTTCTGTAGGTTTATATACATTTTGAGACTTGCTTTTCCTGTCACTTTGTATTATATTCCTAAGATTTATACACGTTGGTGTGTATTTTTGTAATCCATTCATTTTAACTGCTATATAATATTCCATTAAGTGAAATGTTTTTATATAATATATTTATTCACTGTCATGTGAATAAATGGCATTTGGGTAATTTTTAGATTTTTTGCTATTGTGAACAATGCTGATATAAATATTTTTATACATGTCTCCAGTTATAGATGTACAAGAATGTCTCTTGAGAATATACATAAGAGTGGAATTTCTGGGTCTCAGGACATATGAACATTCAACTTTAGTAGATAATGTCAAACTTTTCTAAATTCACATTTCCATCAGCAGTGTATAAGAAATCCTATGGCTCTATTTGTCTCCAATACTTATCATAGGTAGATTTTTACACTTTTGCCCATCAAAGGCATGGACATTGTTACCCCACTCTGGCCTAGCCAGTTTTCTATCAAATTGTTTGCATTACTTTAGTATTTATTTGTATGCATTCTGTATATATGCATACTAAATGTACACTAAAAATTAGATAATCACTTGTTTTGGGTAATATAAGCCTGATAATTGGTAAATAGGGAAACATTCAACTTTGAATTGAAGGGCAGTATAGTGTGGTGATGAAGCACAGACTTTTGCATCAGATTTCCTGGGTCCCAAACTGGTAGTTAATAACAGTGTGTCCATAGGTGACTTATTTAACTTCTGTGCCTCAGTTCTCTTATGTATCAGATGAGGATAGTGATAGTGTCTACCTCATAGGGATTTTTTTAGGGAGTAAATGAATTAAATATAGACAACACTGAGAACAGTGTCCAGCACATAATAAACACTATGTTAATATTTGCTCAGACTGTTATTTGACCGGGATTTCCAGGACCTGCTGGACGCTAACGCAGTGTTCTGCTAATCAATTTTGAGAGTGTCACTTCTACCCATCCTCATATGTGTATATCCTTTTATCTTGACTCATTTCTGACCAGTCAAAATGGATTATTTTTTTCCTTCATAGATAACTTTTTCTTGAGTAGTGAATTAGTGGCTGATCGAAAAATATTAACTCAGTTAATATACACTGAAATATACATATAATAATATAATACAAATAATACATATATCATATAATAATAATATATCATACAATGCATAATCTATCTCTAAGCTCTCCCCCAGCTTTAATAGCCTGTGATTCTATAAGGGTTGCTGAATTACTTATTGCAGTCTGCCTGAAGATGGGCAGGTAAGGGATGGATCCATTGAGAGGACAAGACTCTTCTTTCCTGACTTCTAAGTAAGAACACCTGTATACATGTTATTCTCAGGAGGCCCTGTCAGCTGATACAAACCTATTTCTCTCAGGTTAAGCCCCCAAATGAGTCCTAACATAGCCATTGGAAGGTATTCTGGTTATCTTCTGCTGTGTAACCAACCACTCCAAAACTTACTGGCTTAAAACAACAATTTATCATTATCTGTCATGGTTCTGTGAGTTGACAAAGCTTAGCTTGACAACCCTGGCTTGGGGTCTCTCGTGCACGTGCAGTTAGGTAGCTACCAGGGCAGGAGTCATCAGAAGGCTCATGTGGGCTGGACACCCAGGATGGTACCCTCACTCACAGGTCTGGGGCCCTGGTGCTCTTCCACCTGGCCTCTCTCTCCAGCTGAGCAGCCTGGACATGGCAGCTCAGGGCTCCAAGAAAGAGGAAGGTGCCCTAGTATAGCATCACTTCTGCCACATTCTATTGGTAAAAGCCATTAAAGGCCAACTCAAACTCAAGAGGATGGAATGGCGTGTAGGTACAAAGAAGGGAGGAACTGATGGTGTCATCTTTGGAGATACGCTACTACGTACAGCAAGTCTCACCACTTGGGATGTCTCCCAGAAAACCTACTTATTGGAGAGGCAGAGACCTTCAGTGCTAGGCCTGCAGAGATCCCTTCCTAGTTATCTACTTTTCATCCTTTAGCTCTCAGCTGAAACATCACTCTCCCAGGATCCCTTTCTAAGGCCCCATCATTAAACTAGGTTCTACTCTGCTTTTCCTACACAGCATTACCGTAGTCTGTTAACTGCATTATTTCTGTGATTACTGATTTAATGTATGTCTCCAACATGGGACTGAAAACTCCACAAGGCAGGCAGCCTGTCTGGATTATTTCTCTCGACTCCCTGGGCCTGTCATAGTGCTGACTCTCAGTAGCAGCTCAGGAAACAGTTAGAGGATGAAGGAATGGATGAGAAGTGAACACATCTGATCTTTCCATTTTGTTCCAGTGGTTCACACGGAGGTTTTCATAAAGGGGAGTCAGGGTACACTTTCTTTAGTTTATGATGTTTGAAAACCAGTATTTACTGAGCACCAAGCAGATGCTAGACACCACACTAGACCACAGGATAGAACCGAGGACAGGAAGGCAGAAGTGAACTCTGCCTTCACAGAGTCTACAGTCTGTGGGGGAAGGCAGACAAGTAAACACACTACTACAGTCCAAGCAGAAAGTGCTAGAATGGGTAGTGCAGGTTGCCAGGGTGCATTGTGTGCAACTCATTCCCTCTGTCTCCTACTCTCTCTCTCCCTCACACACACACATGGAATTTCATATATAGTTTCAGGGCCCCATGGATTCTACACTGATTACTCCTGGTTTAGATGCTGTAGCATAAAACATACTTCATTCATATTTGCAGTTGTATTATTTTGGGCTTATTAAGAATGACTGAGGAATGTCCTTCTTAATGAGAAAAATAAACTTGTAACATATTAGATGTTCATAATAATGGAAAGCCAGAGTTTGTGGCTTTTTCAACAAGGAGTTGAAAAGTTCATAAAATATTTTCAAGGTCAGAACCAGAGGTTAAGGTTTTTCACTTTTGGACCAGCTTGCATTTCAGATCATGCAAACCAGACTTACCTTTGAGCCTGCTCTGTACATATTTCACACAAGTATTTATCTAAATGTGAATAAAATACAGAGCAGTTGCAAAATCCCCCAGCAATGCTGAAGTTTTATTGTTTCAGGTCAGCTGTCCATCACATTCTGAGAACAAAAGAGAGATCTTCTAATACAGCAGTGAAAGAAGTATGAATTTTGTTCTAAACAGGAATTGATTGGAAAGTTTGGGGTGGGAGAGAGGCACGATCATTTCTACATTTTAAAGAAACATTCCAGCTTCAGAATGGAGTTTATTTGGACTACAGGAGTTTAGAAATGAAGCAGGAAGACCAGTCAAGAAGTTTCTGTAATTGGCCAGGCTCAGAGCAAAGGGTAACAACGGAGGCTGGAGATGAGTGACTAGAGTTATGAAGGGATTTAAAAATCATGTCATATTTGTATTTTAAAGAAGCTAGGAGAGGCTTGGATGCTTCAGTTGGGAATATAAGAGATGCCTTCAAATATGAGATGGGCTGTCAGGTAAAAGATGCATTCAAATTCTTCTGTGTCTCAAACGGAAGACCCATGGATGGAGAATACAGGGCATGAGATTTGTGCTCAGAATGAAGAAGCGTCTTCTCTCAGAGCTGTGCCAAGATGGAAGGGGCTGCCTGGGGAGTGAGTCCTCATCCTTGATTCTGGATGAGCAGGCGCTGGAAGACCTGTGGAAGGAGATGCGGAGAATCTCGGAAGGAATTTGGGGACCAGAACATGTAGAATCCTCACCCTGAGATTCCCTGATTTTGGAAACTCATAAATGTAGCAGGACTGAGAGTTGTGGATATTTTCATTTTCGTGTAACGCCACTGGGATGAAGAAAATTCATAATTATAGTATCCGTCTTGGGGATATTTAGAGAACTCCCCATTATCTGGCACACAATACATCCAACGTGGGTGGAGCTGCTGCTGACCTATTTAGTAGAAGTTTGTGAGCTATCCTTCCCACTTCTTGGCTACGTTTCTCAGAATATTTCTCTTTAATCTTCTTTAGAGAGATGGTGTAGGAGAAGAGTGTAGGCTCTGGGTTAGGCAAATCTAGCTTGAACTTCTCTGCCACACTTGCTAATTGCGTGGGTGTAGACAACTTACTTAATATCTGTGAGCCTCATTTACTAACCTATTAAATGGGAATCATATTACCTATTTTCTATGGTTGTTTTAAGAGATAATCTGTGCAAAGTTCCAAGCACCTAGGAGGATTTTAATACGTGGGAATGATGTCCAGGAAGAAATGAAAACAAAATATTTTTTCTTGTGCAAAGAAATGGAGCCTAGTTATTATGTATGGGAATTGTGTAGTCATGGTGATTGAAGAGTCAACCAACAAAAGGAAATGCTCACTGATTGAATTGATGGAGTCCTAACTCCAGGATATTATTCATTTTATCCCCTCTAATTTGGTGCATCTTTAAAGATAACCATTTACACGAGTTCTTAAAACACTGAGGAATTAGCGACAGTTCAGAGTCAATGATGTATCATGTTTGGTGCTTTCTTGAGACTGGTGCTGGGAAGCTAGAGAGACTAATTGAGCCTCTTCGATGAGTGCACTTCTTCCTGTGAATACTGGGTGGGGTGAGGGGAGGGTAATTTGTCTTCAAATAAATATAATTCATGGTTTCATGGAAAAACTGCAAACTCCCCCATGAACATTGAATAGCAAGTCAGTTCATTATACTGTAGTTATTGATATTGCAATCTGCTCCCAATGAATGCAATTACAGATCCATTTAGGAAGGAGCATGATCGGGGATTTTGTTGGCTTTCTTTTACCCTTTAGGTACCTGAATGGTTTTGCAAATGAGACCTGGCCCCCCCTTTCACTACCCTTGGGTCCCGATCACTTCTACACCTGCAGCACCCGTCACAGTGCCCGCCACGCTGATGGTTCTTGCTAGTATTTACCGGCTGATTGGAAAATGCCCTTATTATGTGTCTCTAGTGTGCTTTTCTTACTCAACACAGGAATGGTCGGAATCTGATTACAAATTTACCGTCACGTGTGCATTCACCGTGCATGCCCCACGACCCTGGCAGCTAATGCCAACCTTGACACACAGCTTCTACTTCTCTTTCTATGTATGGTGAATGATCCATGGGTGATCAATAGGGGTGCACAACCTGCTTATGCATGAGACTTTCTCTGTTTTCTCAGGGTATCTTATAAAGCCCCAAAGCTGAGGAGAGCAGACAAGCTCCCGCATGTTTTCAAGAGAGTGACAGGGAGCTGGCAGACCTACCCTTTACGGCTTTGGGAGATAATCTGTCTGCTGCTATCACCACCTGCTCCCCCCCCTCCACACTCCAACCATCCTACATAAAGTGAAAATGCGACTTTAGAAGGGGGCTGACCCAGTGGTTCACTGAGGTGGGGGATTTAGGCCGTGTGGGGAATGCTGCAGCAGTCTCATCTCCAGATTCAAGTAACAAGGTTCCCAGGAAACTGTCAAAGGGTTTTGGGGTGGATGCTTCTAGAAAGGGAGGCTGGCATCTCTCTCCCTAGCTGGATTTTGGCTGAGCTCAGAAGCATGGCAGCTATCCCAGCCTGCCACCAGGGAGGAGGGGAGAGAGTTCTTGGAGGGGTGGACTCCTTGATGCTGGAGATTAGGTGGCTTCCTGAATATGAAAAATGGGCTTAATTACACTCTGGAGCATTCTGGAGGTATGAGAGTGGATGGTACAGCCTGCCATGGCTGGGAGGAGAAAAAGGAAGAGAGGGTCAAACACATTTGGCCTGGGTTTCCCTCACGCACAGAAGGTGGTCAGGCTTAAGCCATTGTCTTAGTCAGCTTGGGCTGATTATAACAGAATGCCGTAGATGGGGTGGCTTACCCAGCACAAATTTACTTCCTACAGTTCTGGAGGCTAAGAAGTCCAAGATCAGGGTGCCACCATGGTCAGGTTCTGGTGAGATCTCTCTTTTAGGCTTGCAAATGGCTGTTTTCTCACTATGTCCTCACATGGCAGACACTAGAGAGAGGAAGCAATCTCTCTCCTATCTCTTTTTAGAAGGGCACTAATCCTATCATGAAGGCTCTACCCTCATGACCTCATCACCTCCCAAAGGCCCCATCTCCAAATACCATCACATTGAGTATTAGGCCTCCAATATATGAATTTGGGGGGAACACAAATATACTGTCTGTGACAGTCATCTAGAAAGAATCTTCCCAAGAGGGCAGCATGCATGGCCAGGGAGACTCAGTTGTGGGAGGTCCTGTAGTGGGCAGGAGCTCAGAAGTGGTCCAAAAAGAGCAACTAGAGAGCACATTACCCCCTCAGAAACAGAGCAGTACAGTGTTTCCCACTGTGACTCTGAAGAACCCACGTGTGTGTCCCCCATAAAGTCAGCATTTAAAAGGGGGCGGCACAGAGGTGGCCACCTGGTGTCAGCCAAGGGAGAACATACAAGTGACCAGAGAGGGAGAAAAGACTTTTGACTCTTCCTCTAATCTACATTTTCCATGCACTGACCTTAAAAGTGCAGAAGAGATGGAAGAAGAGGGAGGCAAAGGTCATGTTCCGTGTCCACTGCAAGTCCCCCAGCTAAGGTCAGGCCTGATTGGGAAGGAGTGGGGGGCAGTAGAGGCAGGTAGTGGGGAAATAGGAGAGGGACAGAGCTTGGAATTAGACAGGAGGTTCAAGTTCTGTTTTAGATTGGACAGGACTTTATAGTGTCTGAAAATGAATCTTTATAACTAGAGGGAGATTGTTTATGAAACCAAAGAAGGTCATGGGACCTTCCAGGATGCCCTTAAAAGGTAGAGAAAGGAGATCCATCAGAACATGCTGGAAGCAGTGGAAGGAGAAAAATAAACCTGTTCCTGTTTGTATCCACACTGAGTCCAGACTATTCATTAAATTGCTTCCATGTGCAATGTAGACATTACTGAGGGATTCACAGGTGAAATGGAGGCGAGTACTTACACTGCACATAGCAGACTGCCCCAAGCATCCTCATGAGATGTGATTTTCCTTTCTGAATATCCTCCGACAACTGTGCAGCCCTACTGGTCCTGCTCTCTTACATGGAGCTCATTCTCTTTTCCCTGGATGGAAACTTGCATTTCCTTCCCCAAAGGCACTTTAGCGATCCCCCATGGGAAGGGCATGACGTCAAGGTCAGTGTGCATGGGAAGGAGCAGACACTTGCAGACTCACCCTAGACTTTACAAGAATGAAGTCTGAAGGCAGGTTTGTAGGTTGATCTCAATCTAGTACAATGAGCTTTCATTTAGGTTAAATAAAGCAGGTATTGTGCCCAGAAAGGAAATCAAAGATAATTTTTTAAGGTTATCTTGGATTCTCATTGAAAAATTCAGTGGGGTGTCTTGGTTGTTAGATGTGAAAGGCTCACAATGACATTTCATATGTGCTTTTATAACTTCTTTCCAAGCTTCAGGCAAATTTCCTATTTTGGGACATTGTCTCCACTTAGTTGAAAATTGCTGAGCTCTAACAGTTTTATCCAGATGGCTTTATAAAATGATTTTGAGTTCTCATTTGCTCTTAATAGATGAGTTTATTTGGAAAAGAAAATTAAGAAAACAACATTAACCATCAAAAATGACAGTGATGGGCCTTTCTGTGGAAATCACAACAGGATGGTACATGATTGGATGGAGTTAAAAGCATCTTTTGAGAGGGTCTCTCCATAGGAGGATTGTGGTAGAAGCTGGAGGGTGATAGCATGTAATATTTTAAAATTGCGATGGCCTTTTCACAGTCTCTTCTTCTGTAATCTGTCCAACTCTGCAATAGTTGAAGGCAGGGACATTTAATCTACCAGTGATCTTTTGATTATCGCCAAACTGTATTTTTCAATAAATTCTCTTCTCTCCACCTCCAGTGTGATCACATTAGTGTGGGCACTAACAGGTCACTTCGCTTCTAATTTGCCTTCCTTGAACTATTCCCCACACAGTAGCTGATGTGATTGTAAAAAACAATTGGATTAAGATGGTGAATGGAATTCACAGGATTTCTCTTCTCCAATACCCAGTAAATGAGAGCAAGGGTGTACAAACCAGCCAAGGATATATCAACAATCTAGTTGAATAAACTTAAAACAAAATTCATTTTGCTTGCATCTCTCCAGATTTGGGAGTACTGGTGAGAAAGTCCAGCCTTTTGTTGGCTCACCAGAATGGCTTCTGGGGCATGGGTAGTGGCTGAGGAGCAGGCTGGGCTATAGTCCTTCCCTTTTCTGGTGGATAGAAAGATTCCTGTCTGTGGTTCCATAAGAATGTGCCCCTCAGATTCCCAACCATAGGGACTGAGGCCTCCAGGTGCTTGGCTCTGAAATCTGTTACTGTGTTTGCACCAAAGCCGTGTTTGCCACGGGCTGCTCCCAGGCACTGGCTGTGCATGGCAGAGATATTAAACAGGTCCATTCCTGAGAGACGTAGGTCTCCTCTGATGGGCAACTTTGGCTCGAAGACTCCCCCTGGCCTTGCCCAACTTTCCTTAAACTGCATGGCTATCTAGGACGTGTCCACCCAAACTTGTTTCCTTCCTGTTGTCTTTCCTTCACTCAGAGTCAGACCTGCATCCTGGTCTGAGGGCATTCTCAGCTTTTCCTGGCACCCTCCGAATTTTCTTTCATAAATGTTTCCCCTTATAAATTTCTTGCACGTTTAATCCTTTCTTGGTGCCTGCTTCTTGGAGGACCCAGAATAACACACTGGCACATAGGAGATGCTTGATAAATTTATTCAGAAAGTGAATGAAAACACAAATTGAAAAGAGTTTTCCTTTAACTTTTCAGAAAATAATCTCCAGTGTCCTTGGGGGAACTATGGGAAGAAAAATCAGATTTTTTTCCCCTCCCTGTTCTGTTTCTGACTCTTTATTCTCTGTGCCTGATTCTTCGTTATAAAATAGTTTTATCCAAAGAGAAGCTCTGAGTCATCTTGCTCTTTTTCTAGATGACTTTGGCACCTGGAATGGTTTATAAGATGGTGGGATCATAAAATCGTATGTGAATTCACTAAAAATATTTTTCATGGTGTCCCTGTGAGGACTAAATGAGATAACCCAAGTAAAGAGTTTAGCATAGATCCTGACACACTATAAATAGATAAAACGTGGTGGACACACAGCACAGGGTCCTGTGCCTCCATCTGAAACAACACAGTGAATGTATGCACATCAACAAAGATGAATCATAAATCACATGTGTTGACTGAAGGGAGGGCCTCTGGTCAGGTTTAATGTTTATATTTGCTTGGAGAATTTTGAGTGCTTATGGTAGGCCAAGAAGCCTCTTGGTCTAAGGGCTCTTATTCCTCATGATGTTTGACTGTGAAAAGAATTTTGCAGTTCGGAATCATAGTAACAGCTGATACTTTTAAAGCACTTCTTTGTTCCAGAATGTTCAGTAACTTACCTCAGATCACACAGCTAGTATAGGAAAAGGTGGGCTTGTCCAGGGTGATGGGGCTGGCATGGATGTAAAGATGAGAAATGAGGTAGAGAGGAAGCTAGAGAGAACTGGAGCCCTCAGAGTACCGTGTTACCTCGAACACCAGCGGGGATGCAGGGCTGCCATGGCAAGACTGGAGATTCTTTCTCTTCAGCACCTGGAGGCAGCATCCAGTGAGACAAGCACGGGCTGAGTCCAGAAACTGAGCTGCAATGTGGCTTCGACACTGAGTAGTGTGGAATCTCAGGGAAATTACTTGATTTAATATGCTATGATTTCCTTTGCTGTAAAATGGAAGCATGCTACCTACTTCAGAGGGTTGTGTGCAAATCACGCGAGACAATATATGTGTTCCAGTTTGTGCGGTAACAAAGCTTACCGATTGCAGTGGCTTAAAACAACTCACAACCCCTGAGTCAGGAATTCGGGCCAGGCTGTGTTTGGTGATTATTCTGCTCCATCTGGCATTGACGGGGGTCACGCTGGTATTCAGCTCGTGGCCGGCTTTCTCTGGAGGGTTCAAGCAGGCTTCACTCACACGTCTGGGGCCTTGGTGGGGATGGCTGGAAGGCTGGACTCAGGTGAGCCATTCTTCCCCTCTATGTAGTCTTGAAATTCTGCACATGGTCTGTCCATTGGGGTAGTCTGATTTCTTACAGGCAGACTCAGTTCTCAGAAGGAGTCATTACAGCAAGAGGAAATGGAAGCTACCAGTCTCTTAAGATCTGGGCCAGGAAACTGGTACAACCTCACTAACTCCATATTCTATTAGATAATCACAGAGCCAATACAGATTTAAGAGGAGAGGGCATAGACTCCACCTCTTGTTGGAAGGAGTGAGTATCAAAGCATTTGCAGCCATCTTAACCTGCCATGGTAAGTAGTGCAGATTACCCATCAGGAGCTTAAACTCTCAAGACAGAGAGCATGTTGGTTTCACCATTTACCACCTGCCTAGCAGACACATTACTTATGCTAATCCTACAGCTCAGTTTCCTTGTCTGAAAAATGGGATAAAAATGGACTGTACATTCTAATGCTAAAAGAAACTCTCACTGCTTTTCATTTTCAAATTAATTACAGAAACCTTGAAGACATCAGATTCCAGAAATGGGAGAATAGAAAAAACCCAACTTGCCATATAGTACAAAGTACTGAGAGTCCATTGTGCTCTTCATACCAGGCCAATTGTTATATGCATGTTTCCTCATTAATCTTCACAGTAACTCTAAAAGGCACTGATTGTCTCCATTTTTTAAAATGAGGTTCTGAGACATTAAAGCTAGTCTAGTATTGCACAGGTAGCAAGAGGTAGTGTCGGAATTGTGCCAACCAGAAATGTCTTCCTGACTTTGGGTTCTATTTATGCGACAGCTACAGCTTATCCCCAAGACTTATTTTCCCTGCTGTACATAATGAAGGATTTCAAAGGCTTTCACCTCTATCAGCCAATAGCCAATTGTCTGAGCTGAAAAAAGCAGGTATTGCAATGAAAAGGAAAGCATTTTTTTTCCATATTTCAACATATTACAAATTTTTAAAGGCTGCACATTTATCTTGATGATTACTTTTATTTTAGGCCCGTGATTCCCGATCTTTTAAGAATTTTGATATTTTTTTATTTCATAGGAAACGCAGCCTGGGAAACTCACGATATTGGGAAAGTAAATGTCTACTGACACTCAGACACAAAAGAATTATTTTTACCACCCATTTATGGCAAGTGATACTGGTTTCCTATTTGCATTAGTGATATAAATGTTGCTTTTAAATAAATTTATATGAAAATGTGAGTTGATTTAAAGAAAACAAACAAAATAATAGTAAGTTGGCAGGTGCATGTGGCACAGATTGGGAATTGTGAACTACTGAAATTTGGGAAATACTGGGGCAGTGGATAGAGATACCTACTGGATATTGGGTATTAGTGTAAATATTAAGATCTAGCTCTGGATAGATATAGATATAGATGTAGAGACATCATATGTGGAGAGTCATGTGTAGCCCTGACGGCCGCTGATTAGCTGTCTGATTTTTGACTAACTTACATAACATCCATATGGACCTCAGTCTTCTCATCTGCAAAATTAAGAATTGATTCAATTTATTCTGAGAATTCTTTTTTTTTACTCTAAGAATTTGTGAGATCGCACCTCTTTTTCCAACAAGCCACTCATTTATTCAGAAATAAAAAAAACAAATTTGGTTTATATTTCATATGTATCTGAAGCAAGTGAAGATGATAAGGTTTTTAATTCAGCCCCTTCTCCTAAGAAAAACTATTTTAATACTATCTAGAGTAGGGCTGGCGTCTGTGGACTTCATTTTTCTTCATTGACTTTCGAATACATTTCTGTCAGCATCATTAATTCCTCATTACAATTACATCTGCAAGCCAAGATCATACAGCATGAACACTATTATTATCCATTGAAATACACCATCAAAAACTGTCCCAATCCTCCATAATTACACTATCAGTAATACTGCTGTGTATATCACATTCAGAAAATTTTATGAAAATTCAAAAAAGATACATATTCTATATATCAACTTCAGAAAAATTCATGGAAATTGATCCGAAGGAAGCATCCTAAATGCAGAGACAATTCCTGTTGCAGCCAGGCAGTCACTGAGGTGCCCAGTCGATGTTAAAGTAGCATCTCTCATCAGTCAATGACTTTGAAGTTGATGTTTTCCAAAGTGAACAGGCTCCAAGTTGTCAGAGGCTTTCACTCAACCTGGAGGAGGAGACAAAAGACCCGAAGAAAGGAATGCCACCACCCTCAGACATAGGATGATCTCCCGGCCATAGTACTAGTCTTGGAGACTGCAGCTATGACACTTAGAGGCAGTTCAATTGTAGGCTTTTAGCTCAAGGTCACAAGGCGATGTAGCAGCAAAGTTAGGACCAGAGCCCAAGTTATGCCACTCCTGTTAGACCAATGCTTTCCAAAACTTACTCCAAGCTTTAAGGAGGGATGGGGTCCTAGGAAGATACATGTCATCCCAGGTTCCTTTGTCTTCCAGCCTGACTGGAACACAACCAGCGTTGCATGGCCAGCAGTCAGTCCCAGAGATTCCCTGATACTTGTGGTCTATACAGCTGATCACTGATGTTACCACCGCTTTACTTCCTTGAGTTTTTAGAGGAGCAATTGTATCCATGCTCAGAATGACTGATGGATATAAATATGGGGCCAATCTGGGCTCCAGCCATCATGTCTGCTGAAACTACAGAGATCGTTCAGACAGTACACCTAGCTAGTGTCCCTCAGGCTTAGCAGCTCAGACTTCCCTCCTTGACCTGCACAATGCACTCGCCATTCTAGCAACTATGACAGAAAGGGGGCTCTTGGGGTAAGCTGGGGAGATGTTTTCCCAGACTTTTTCTAAGAGTTTTCTACAACTGCCATTTATTTTACAAAGACTAGCTGAGTACTCACTCACTTATTGACCTATTACCCATTCATGCATTTATCCATACATTCAAGAAATGTTTATTGAGCACCTAATAGATGCCAGCATTATGATCACCATTAGGTATACTTCAGTGAATCAGACATAGTCATTGCCTTCAAGGGGCTCACAGTCAATATCCATGTAATGAAGGGCCATGCATGCTACAATAGAGGAAGAATTTTGATTGGCCTAACTTAAGCTCATTTCTGGACAAATGATTGTAGTCAAGGAAATGTTCTATTATGACTGGCTAAGCTTGGATCACATGTCCATCCATTTGGCTAGGAGACTGACAGCTCTCATCAGAACCACATGTTTGTTGTAGAAAAGAAAAAAACTCTCCAAAGATATGAGGGATGGATGTGTGTGGAGGGGTGAATATTGCTATCAGAAGAAGGGGGACAATTGGTCATGAGCAGGCAAAAAGAAAGAATATACCCTAATCCCTTTCCATAAGCATTTCCCACCCTACTTCGATAAAAGCAGGTATGCTTTTATTAGGGGAAAATACTTGCATATATAGAATACATACTTTCAAATGGCAGTATAGTGAGAATTAAAAAATGCCTACAAACTTAGGAAAAGATGGATGTTTTGGGCTTCCCTGGTGGCGCAGTTGTTGAGAGTCTGCCTGCCGATGCAGGGGACACGGGTTTGTGCCCCAGTCCGGGAAGATTCCACATGCCACGGAGCAGCTGCGCCCGTGAGCCATGACCGCTGAGCCTGCGCGTCCGGAGCCTGTGCTCCGCAACGGGAGAGGCCACAACAGTGAGAGGCCCACGTACCGCAAAAAAAGAAAAGAAAAGATGGATGTTTTGATAGCCATTGTAACAAGTAGCTACCAGGGTCAGTTTTAAACCTGTTCCCATAGATCAAGGCAGCTCCCCTCAGTGAACATGCGGTCAGTGCTGAGTAAACTAACCAGTCAGTGTTAGTATCTTGTTTGTAAAAGTCAGTCTATCAGTGATGGACTCTGGTAAATACGCCAGGACTACTAACCAAACAGCAAGAGTCTCACGCAAGTCTCAACCATGCTTCTACAGATGAAGCCAACCCCTTATGCCTCTGAAAGTCTCTCAAGTCCTTGAACTCTGTGCTTTCCCAAAGCTGGTAAAACATCAATACTCTGTTCTACTCAGAGAGACTGTGTCAGACCAGCTTACCTCTCCCTTACTGTAGTGAGCAATAAATTCAATTTTTTTTTCTGGTTTCATGTGGGTTACTTGAACATTTTTGGAATTCGGTTTTTATTGATAGCTTCTTTGAGTGTGTATCTTTGTACAGTTTTTTTTGTGGTTAGTCTAGGTATTAGATACATAACTTATCAAAGTCTACTGGTATCAACATTTTACCAGTTCGAGTGAAGTGTAAAAATCTTACTTCCCTTTACATCTCTTCACCCTCCCTCATTAATAATTTAAGTGTCTTAAATATTTCCTCTACCTACATTGAGAATCACATTAGACAGTTTTTTTTTTTCTCTTCCTCTGGGACTTGTTATAGTCCCAATATCTCTGAGGTTTTCTTCATTTTTTTCAGTCTATTTTCTCTCTGTTGTTCAAATTAGGTACCTTCAAGTTCACTGATTCTTTCCTCTGTCCCTTCTATTCATCTGTTGAGCCCATTCACTGACTTTTTAATTTTGGCTTTTGTAATTTTTAGTTCCAAAATCTTCATCTTGCTCTTCTTTGTATTGCCTATTTCTTTTCTAAGACTTTCTATTTTTTCATTTGTCTCAAGTGTTTTCATAATTGCTTATTAATTAATTTATTTATTTTTGCTGTGTTGAGTCTTCGTTTCTGTGCGAGGGCTTTCTCTAGTTGTGGCAAGCGGGGGCCACTCTTCACCACGGTGCGCGGGCCTCTCACTATCGCGGCCTCTCTTGTTGCGGAGCACAGGCTCCAGACACGCAGGCTCAGTAGGTGTGGCTCACGGGCGCAGCTGCTCCGTGGCATGTGGAATCTTCCCGGACTGGGGCACAAACCCGTGTCCCCTGCATCGGCAGGCAGACTCTCAACAACTGCGCCACCAGGGAAGCCCCATAATTGCTTATTAAGGCATTTTTGTGATGACTGATTTATAATCCTTGTCAGTTAATTCTACTGTCTGTGTCATCATGTTGTTGACATCTGTTGATTGTCTTTTCTCATTCAGTTTGAGATGTTCCTAGTTCTTGGTGTAAGTGATTTTTGATTGAAACCTGGACACTTGGGTTTTTATGTTATAAGAATGTGAATCTTGTTTATTTATTTATTTATATGAAAATAATTATGGCTGGTTTTCTTTATTTGCTTACCAATTCTTTTTTTTTTAATTGGAGTATACTTGCTTTACAATGGTGTGTTAGTTTCTGCTGTACACTGAAGTGAATCAGCTACATGTGTACATATATCCCCTCCCTCTTTGTCCTCCCTCGCCCCCCCCATCCCAACCATCTAGTTCATCACAGAGCACTGAGCTGAGCTCCCTGTGCTATACTGCAGGTTCCCACTAGCTATCTATTTTACACATGGTGGTATATTTATGTCAAATCTAATCTCCCAATTCATCCCACACTCCCCTTCCCCCACTGTGTCCTCACGTCCATTCTCTATGTCTGCATCTTTGTTCCTGCCCTGGAACTAAGTTCATCTGTACCATGTTTCTAGATTCCACATACATGTGTTAATGTATGATATTTGTTTTTCTCTTTCTGACTTACTTCACTCTGTATGACAGACTCTAGGTCCCTCCACATCTCTGCAAAGGAACCAATTTTGTTCCTTTTTATGGTTGAGTAATATTTCATTGTATATATACCACATCTTCTTTATCCATTCATCTGTCTATGGACACTTAGGTTATTTCCATGTCCTAGCTATGGTAAATAGTGCTGCAAAGCTTTTGCACAGCAAAGGAAACCACAAATAAGAAGAAAAGACAACGCTCAGAATGGGAGAAAATATTTGCAAATGAAGCAGCTTGGATATTTTGGATTAATCTCCAAAATATACAAACAGCACCTGCAGCTCAATATCAAAAAAAATAACAACCCAATCCAAAAATGGGCAGAAGACCTAAATAGATATTTCTCCAAAGAAGATATACAGATTGCCAACAGACACATGAAGGGATGCTCAACGTCACTAATAATTAGAGAAATGCAAATCAAAACTGCAATGAGGTATCACCTCACACCAGTCAGAATGGCCATCATCGCAAAATCTACAAACAATAAATGCCGCAGAGGGTGTGGAGAAAAGGGGACCCTCTTATTTAAATCTTGTGTTTTAGCTGGCTTCCTCACTGATCTGATGTGCTTCATCACTGCCAGATGGAGGTGGGAGCTCAGGTTCTTCCCTTCTTCTCTTTTGACAGCCAGGGGGAGGGGATTTTTGTTACTTTGTTACTGCAGAAGTGACAGTGAGGGACTTCCAAGTTTGGGTTAGAAAGGCCACCCAGCTTCTATGAAGCCCTCAAGGTAACCGCAGTCCCATCACCACCTAATTACAACTGTATGAGAGACCTCAAATGAGAACTGCCTAACTCAGGGTTTCTCAACCTCAGACTGGATAGTTCCTTTCTGTGGGGGCTGTCCTGTGTATTATAGCATATCTGGCACCATCCCTGGCCTCTACTCACTAGATGTCAGTAGCAACTTCCCAGTTGTGCCAACTAAAAATGTCTCCAGACATTTATAAGTGTCCCTTGGGGAAAAATCACCCCTAGCTGGTTAGCTGATCTCAGTCAACCCCAGATTCATGAGCAAAATAAATGATTGTTATTAAAATATTCTTTAGGGGTGATTTGTTATAGAGCAATAGATAATCAGAGGGGTGTCAGGGAGGCTAGGATGCAGAGCATCTTTACCTCCTCCCCAGCTCACCTGATGCTAGCTGAAGAGCTGGACTCTGTCAGAGGCATGATGCTTCTACCAGACAGTCTGCTTCTCCCACCCTGGAATTTTTATGGTGGGCTATCTATGGCATCTAGATATGTATTAATTTATCATGTATAGGTAAATGATCCTCCTATAGATAGGATTTGTAGTGACATAATAAAAAAAAACATGCCCATATGCTATAGAAACTTATGCTTTTTATATAAATATACACGAGGCAGGTAAATAAAAATAAAAGGAAAAATTGGAATCATTCAGGAGAATGGGAAGATAATTGTTTTAGGAAGAAGAAAATGGTTGATGATTCCATTTTCTTTTTGTCTCTCTAAAAAACTGAGAGAAACACATTGGAGTTTTATTATAAACTAATTTGTGAGTGATATAAGTTTTTGAGTCCCTAAATCCTAAGAGGAATTTACAACATGGATTCTTACTTGAAGGACACTGAAAAAGTCATCAACACAGTTTTACTTCTATAAAAGCTGCAGAAAAAATTCTCCCTATGGCCAAGGACCTCACACTAAACCATAACTCAAAGGAGGTATTTCTGTCAGAATGAAGCTATGTTGCCCAGAGGTTTTTGATGATTGAGCAAGACACCAGGATAGCAGTTAGAGAAAGCAATAAACCAAGGAATATAACTTGAATAGTGGCCAGCTGATCAGCAACGCAATTTCTGGCAAACACTATCTATGGGATCATCTGTTACTTTACAACCTACCTATTTAAGACCCATAGTTCTTAAAAAACAGTATACATATAGGAAGGAATGCTTGTTTTCCTTTTTTTTGTTTTTTGGGATGTGGCAAATCCATGAATGGGATCAAGTTATTAATCAGTAATTTAAAAAGAAAAAAGGGATGGGGGTATTCAAAACACTCTCTGGATTTCCATGACTATCTTCTTACATGCTTGAGGGTTCCATCCAAAGATTTTGACTCTTGCAATTGGGATTACGGCACAAGATCTTTATTAGCATTCCTAATGGCTAAGGATAGGTCAGTGGAGACCCTAAAAATCTTATATTGTTCAAGGTGGTTTTCCCCTCAAGGTAAGGAATGTAACTCTAGATTGTGGTAGAAGAGTCTGGGCTAAACTTGTTTGCTCTAGAGGAAGAAGTGTTTAGAATGCCCTTTGGACCATTTCTTCTTAAATACAGGCCCATGGTGCTTTTAGCGGTACTGTGAAGTGGACGGATTCTGGGGTGTTGTTAGAAGACAATCCATTCACTTAAGATCCTGGGCCCCCATGCAGCCCCAGACAAGATTTACCTCACTTCTGCCTGAGAACCACCAGAGTAGGATCTGTGGGAACATGTGGTATTATTTTGGGGTCATGCTTGAATAATTTAGAGTATTAGCATCGAATCTGTCATGCATGAATCCTAGCTTGTCGATTAGTGGAACAGATTCAATGTTAGAAAGCCTTTGCTGGATTCTAACTTCTGCCTTGTGAAGTAACCACAATGAGTAACTTGAGAATCTCTTCGTTTCTCTAGTTGCTCAATGGGAAGCAGATCTGATCACCCCATGAATATAAAATGATGGTTATTAAAGATGAAGAACTTTGTTACCTCTCACTGGGTTGAGAGGCAGATGAGTTTGCTCTCCAGGCAGGCAGACTACACCATCTTGTAGCTCACTGTGGGTGGCAATACACTGCTTTCTTGAGAACAAACATCCCTCAAAACCCATACAAGTCTTGAGGCGGTTTTTGCTGTTGCTTTTAAAGTAAACAGACACCTCTGATTTTAATGGGTCGTTGTTTTTTATGGGACCTGTCCTCTGCAGCAAGTGGCTTCCACGGCGTGGGCAAGCTTTGTTTGGAGGTCATCTGCCATATGACTCAAAAAAATCATCAGAGGTCCTTGAGTGGAAGAAAGCAGGGCTACTGTTGTGCTAAGAATGGCAGGCAGGCCCAGGAAGGGTAAATTACCAAGTATGAAGCATAGAGTCACTACCACAAGATCAAGCTGAATTGAGGATCTTCATTATGAAGATACAGCCGTGATGTACCTTGTGCCTCCACTTCTTCAGAGTTTTATTTCAGTTTTCAACAATCGAACTGGATACAGCTTCTGGTATTTGTATGTCAGACAGACTAAGATGGACTTAGGAGATCATGGTACCCGATAAAGTCCGCTTCTTGGTTCAAGTCCGCTTCTTGGTTCATACCAACTGCAGAGTCACATTTGATCCCCAGCTGAGCCCAGGGTCACAGGGTAGTGCAGATTACTTGCAAGTCCATACTGTGAGAGTGAACCCTGACTTTGTTTTTGGAAAGGCATACATTTTGAGTCTGTTGTTTTGACTCCATGTGATGGCTTTCACAGTCTGACAGGGAGGCAACTTATCTGTAAATCACAGTGATTAAGAATGAGCTCTCCATGTGCCCCCTAGAGAGATTGATTCTTAGAACAGTTTATTTAGATGTCACTTTCATCTTCATGTCCAGAACTCAGTAATACATTGAATTGCTTTTGTCCAGCCTGATTTCAGCCACTTTGGAACTTAAAGGCTTGAGTCCACATGGAAAGGGAACTACTTGGATGAATCATTCTTTCAAATTACAATACATTAATTAATCATGGATTTAAATCTCAATTTCCCACATAGTAACTGAGTGATATGGTGCAAGATTTTAACCTCTTTAAGTCCATAGTTCCCTTTTTTTTGTAAGGTGAGGATAATAATTGTACTTTCCTCTTTGGGTTGTCACCTGAATTAAATGAAATAATGTAAAGTTCAAAGCTCAGTTCCTGGAGAACAAGCTGCCCTTAGAAAATATTAACTAATATAATGATTGCAAAAAATAATGGGGGACGGAGAATCTATCAAATTCAGTTTCTTATAGTTCAAAGAGCTGGTAAAACAATTCTGTTTTCTTACTGTAATTGTAGATAGTAAGAATGTTTTGGGATAATGCATGACTTTAACTTGGAAGATTCAGTGGACTATTTTGTAATATAAAAACATAGAAAATAAGAAAAGGTCAAATTTTAATTTTTCTGAGAATGAGTCCAATGTTGGCATAAATTATTGATTAAGTACAATTTTCTAAGGGTAGAATATAAAAAGAATTTATTATATAGACACATACACCGCTTTTAGGCATTCGTTAGAAAATAGTAAATTTTTATATGTCTAGGATGTCCATTTTTCTCTAGACATCCTAA